>NC_081829.1:98656260-98958760 GCF_030867095.1 Alligator mississippiensis
GTAGATAACCATGTTTCCACTGTCAAAGCAATAAATACATCTGCAGCCGTGAGAACTTTGTAAAACAATTCATATCATGTTTCAGATGGTGAGAAGCACAATCATCCTTCAAGAGTAATATTGCTGGGGAGTTCAGCGCTAAACACAGTGGCTTATAGACGATGCCCTGTGATCGCAGCCGTCAGCCGATGGACCTCCTTGTAATGGAGCAAGGAAATACTTTGAGTATTGAAGAGGTCATTTTGCAAGAGCGTGAATGCATATTCTACAGGCTGCCCCAAGCACCCCTTTGACCATTTGTGCAAGAAGAGTGGGAAATATCCCCTTTTACCATAGACGCAAAGGCAAGAACACCAGCAGATCAGCATGCACGCAATATTAGAGCATTAAATGGCCAGATCCTACATGGAGGGAGATCTTGAATCACTGAAATGAGAATTTCTTCCAGAGGTAAAATGAAATGCAGTAATAGGATTACGAATCCATCACCAAGAACAGCTTTCCTTTGTGACATACCTGGAGATCCTGGATAAAAGCAACTCCATGATGCTGGCTGAGTGCCCAGGTAAAGGGTTTGGTCATGCGATATCCAAAGGCAACCTAAGGGAAAGCAAATCAGATTTGGGTTAATCAAAACTACTGCTATATAAGCTCTTATTCTGCTTCATTAAGCGGAGATACTGGACTAGGGCTGCTCTGTTGATCTGTAGTGGGTCAGCAGGCCCAGAGGTCATGAAAACATGAGGGACTAGGTCTGTAGCATGACCCAGGTTGCAGCTACCAGTGATCTACATCTTCATAGAACAGCTTCATACAGGTAGTCTTCATGACAAACCAGAGAAAGCCTGAAAAACCCAGGGGCAAGGATTATCATCCGGTAGGACATTAGGAGATCAACGCTGACACCTTTGCTAAATACCGCTCACTTGTGAAATGGGAACAGACATGATCTAGAGTAATCTTGCTGCAGCATCATCTCCAATCAGCCAGGTAAACAGCATCACAAAGAGGTCTCTCAGGCAGGACTCGTGCCAATTAGCTCGAGGTCAAGATAAACGTAGAGATGAGGCAACAGGGGTTTCATACAAGGCAAAAGGCTAAGATCCGACTGCCAGGGTAGCAGTACACTAACAAGCTCTTAAAAAAGCTATTATCTGAGTAATGTATTTCCGAGCTTGCATCCAGATAGTCTGCCATCGTAACCTCATTAAAGCAAGAAAACCTACAAGTGTACCTAATTTCCAGGGAGCCTTGTTAGGAGACACAAACTCCATTTACAACACAGACCTCATACGTTTTGCTAGAATTGTGTTAGTCATTTAATGGACATGACTTGCTTAGCCCACGCCTTGTGTTCAAGGCTGTATAGGCACTAACCTTCAAGAGAAAACTGGATGCTTATCTTGCTGGGATCCTATGACCCCAGCTGACTTCCTGCCCTTTGGCAGGGGCTGGACTCGATGATCTTCCGAGGTCCCTTCCAGCCCCAATGTCTATGAAATCTATGAAATCTAACAATTCCTGCAGCCTGAGTCTTCTGCTTTTGCTTCATCGCTGTGTCGGCCCCACTGAAATCGCCCCACGTCCCACAGAGCCGAGTCCTAGCTGCTTCTGGGTGGCCTGGATCAAAAAGCCTTCTCCCTCCAGCAAGGGTTGAAATGGAGAGGACTGCCTGTTGCTTTGCACCTTCATTTGGGACGGTGGTCTGTGTCCTGTCACTACAGACACCGGCTCTGGGGAAGCTGAGGCGCACGCGAGCTTTCATATTCACAGGGACATATGGAAGCTATTCTCACACTGGCGTTAAACTGCAAGCACAGACATGTGAATGCTATAAGGAGCCTTGCTAACCCCTCTCTCCTCCGTCTCTCGTTTCAGAATCCAAGCGCGCCTTCCCAGGCCATTCACATTTCGTTGGATGTTTCCTGCTACGGAGCAAGCAATAATCCAATGCCCCCATGGTGGGATGCCGCTCCTTGGCTACACATCAGCGTCATACAACCCTCACTTAAATTGACTGCGGCACTGAAGCTGCATTCCTGTCGGCAGAGTTAATGACCCGGGGCAGGAGGGAGGAAGATGCTTTTAGAGCCAGATTTGCTGAATTGTGATCTTCTGCAAACTGAGAACAAGCTCTGCCTGGGTTTGCTCTTGCTCTTGGTCTATCCACTGATGTCAGCACGGTCACAAGAGAGGAAGTCAAGCCCAGTGAGCATAAGTACCCTCAAGGCCGTGCAACTCCAGGGCAGTGCTGTAAGTTTGGGATCTAAAAGCAGGCAGAGAAGCCCACTTATGCTCTTTTGTCATTCCCTCCACCCCCTCCCACAAAACACCCTGCCAACTGTTGTAGCCAGAGAGCAGAGATCCCCGATAGCTCACATAGTGTCTGCCTCAGGGATAGAACAACTTCAGGAAGTCAGCATTTGGGCAGTTCACCACTGATGTGACAGAGAGAGAGAATAATGCATGCTCTTCCCGTGCATCTTTGCATCAGTGTGCAACACGTGCCAGTACGTGTGCAGCGCCAGCACATGTGTATGCCACTCAGCGTGTGTTTATTTGCATCTTGGCACACGTGTTGACCTTAATACGTGTTTGTGACAACATGTGTGGGCATATGTATGAGCTGGCATGTGTATGTGTGTGCCAACACACACGGGGAAGGTCAATGCATGTGCATCCATTAACAAATAAGATTCATAGATGTTAGGGTCGGAAGGGACCTCAATAGATCATCAAGTCCGACCCCCTGCATAGGCAGGAAAGAGTGCTGGGTCTAAATGACCCCAGCTAGATACTTGTCTAACCTCCTCTTGAAGACTCCCAGGGTAGGGGAGAGCACCACCTCCCTTGGGAGCCCGTTCCAGACCTTGGCCACTCGAACTGGGAAGAAGTTCTTCCTAAAGATGATATAAGTAATGCCAAATACTTGTGTGTCTGTGTGTCCACCCACTTGTGTGCATGCCCAAGTTCCTGTGCGCCTTATCACCTGTGTGTCAGTGTTCATGTGCGTGTGTTTATGCGTGCACACCTTGACCCTTGTGTGCGACAACACATAGGTGATGACAACGAGCCATCAACTGCAGAGCCATTTTGACTACAACTTTTTGGAAACGCTCCAGCCCAGGCCGACACCCCAAGAGGAACGTTTCAGCCCAGGTGACAAAGTTTAAACCAACTGAACAAAAACACTATGAGCACAGAGCACCCCTGACACCCTTAGTAAGAGGTGTGGCTACCCTCCCTACAGCACGTGTACGTGCATGCACACAAAGAGACACAGGCATACCCACTAATTCGGTTTGCTGGACAGCCTCAGGTGGCCCCACTGTTGATAGATCACAAGCTAAAGTCTGCAACGTTCATTTTGTGCAACGCTGATTGTTTTGCATCGTCGGGATCAAGCTGCTGCTGGATGACACCATCCTGCCAAGGACACACGGCACTTGGCAGCCTCTGCATCTTATCCTCTCTCCTACAACCCCCCTCGCTTTTCTCCCCCAGATAAAAGGCTGTTTTAATCCTGTGAGCAATTAAAGAATGGCTTCCCCTCCTCCCCGTCTGCTGTTTTGATGCTCTTTGGTACTAAATCCAGAGCCTGCCGTTACCCCGGGGGAGATGCGCAAGGGTGCCAGCAGGTGTTGGGGGAAACAATGTTTTTGAACAAAACCGTGGGTGCTCACTGCTGGCAAGGAGGGACCTCCCAGGAGATCGTGATGCCCCACATCAAACCGCTCCCTGAACATGAGTCACAGACGTTCCCATAAAGCCCGAATGGGAGAGACAAAGGAAAGGGACAGGGTGCCGATTCCCACGGAGGAGTGCCAGGTGCTCTGGGAGCAGCCCAGCTCCCTCGAGCTTCGGATACACGACTTCACAAGCTGGTCTCCTCTCCTCACATTGCCTCTAAATAAAAAAGCAAGACGGGTGAGAGATTTGCGCCTCGTTTTGAATATTATTCTAGACCCCTGCCCGTGTTTGACAACTGCCTTGTTCACCTGCAGAAAGGTGTGCGCTCGCACTCTTCCTCTCCCATCTGTTTTGTGACAAACGGTGAAACGTTCCACTTTTGCCACAAATCACCAACACGTCTCCGTTCCAAGTAGCAGATGCGGCACCTTTTGCCAGACCGCTAATGTCCAGGCCAAATGTTGAGGCTGAGAAACTACGTTCTGCTTAGGGACGATCCCCTTTCGAGGTTGCATTGGACAGGGGATGCTCCAACTTCCCCGGTGCCAATTTATTTCATAAGGTTGTTGGGCACCATTGTTGCGCTCGCCCCCAAAAGTGGCAGCATTTCAGAGCGTGAAATGATCTGCTTAAAGAGGCGATTTTTCAACACGGTGCTCACAAAGTCTTTTGGATCCAAGTGGTTATAGAACTGCGGGTTATTAACTAATAATCCCAGCCAACGTCAAGAGCATTTGGAAAGCAAGGAAATACAAGTTCTGACCAAGGCCAAACGCAGCTCGCAACGTCCCGTAATGCTAGTGCTACAGCTGATCCGTCACCAGCTTTTATTGCTGATGAGTGCCAGCCAACAGCAAATTGCAATGCATTGAGTCAAGTCAGTCCCGAGGCTGCTGCGACCATCGGGGCACCTTAGTTGCAGTAACAACCCTAGTTGTGTTGCTTTGCACCACTCTTCGGGCAGAGTGGCCTGGTGGTGCCCCTCTCCTCGCCAGGTATGGATGCCCATTAGCTTGCATGCCGCTCATTTGCCCTTTGAAAGGCTTATTTTTAGTCCTGCTGGGTGTCCATATACTCTCCTCACCCAGACAAGCCTAAGTGGGAGTACTGGTTTAGTCACCGATAACCAGACCATGGAACAGGCTGCACTGGTTTACATAGTACCAGGTACCAGACCAAGAGAAGCCTGGCCTGACACTGGTGAGAAAGACGTCACAGCTCTGAGTCTGTAGATGAGCAATCGCGCATGCTGGTACGCCGACACAAAACAGACACGAGGAGCTGACCTTAGCAGCCGCCCAGCTGCACGCCCAGGTCAGGAGGACTCTCAAGGTCTGTAGTTGCAAAGCTCGAGCACATCTGTATGGAGCACGGCCAAACTGGGACGCAGTACAGCACGTGTGCACACGTGTGGGAATGACTTCATACCTTCCACCCTTTCCAGATATTAAACACGTTAGGCCAACAAAAGCCTGGCTTAGTGGCTTCTTATGACGAAGCAACATACACAAGCTAACCTAGCATTTGAAACAGAACCGTCCTATTCAAGGAGAAGGAAGTTGACTGCCTTCATCTGCTGCCATTACCCTGCCAGCCAAGCAGATCTGCACCTTCCCCATTTGCAAATCAGCCATGTGCTCTGGTCTGGGGTTTCTGAACACCTGCCGGATCCCAAGTTGTAAGTGAGGCTGAATGCTCACCTCATCTGAAACAAAAGCCAGGAGGAAGAAACCGAGACTAAATATCAGAAAGAGGAAAAAAAGCTTCTTTGGCGGCGGGGCGGAAAATACCTTCTGCGAGAAGGGGAGGATCAGCACCACTTGGTTGCCCACCCACCCTGCATGGAGACACATACCCGAGCTGTAACAGAGCCTGGCGATGCCGAATTGTCCCCATCAGCCATCTTCGGGCTGACAGATCAGGCATTCGTGGAAGACAAGCACCCGTGACTGCGAAGGATTGTTGACGGGCGTTACCGGAGCACAGCGGGGTCCTGGTCTCCGACTGGGGCTCTTCGGTGCTAGGCGCTGTACAAAGCTCTTCTCTCCATAGAGCCAATGCTCCAAGTGGAAGACAAGAGGCAACAGCTGGACACAGACATGAGGGAGCACGAGGAAACAATTAGATAACACTGGTCTCCTGCCTAAAGAGCACCATTTAATAACAGTCACAGGACTGGCGAGAGGCCAGAGAAACCCTCTGTGCTCAAGCACTGTTAAGAGGAGGCCTATTTAGCCAGGGAAACTGAGACCGACCAAGGTGCAGATTGCACCTCTTAGAGGTGAAAATGGAATTTGTCCCTGCTCACGTCCTTGAAAAACTTGATACAAATAGGAGTGGGTCCTCCTCCTTCTCCTCACAGCTCGATCTCGAGAGCCAAATGCTGGCGTGTTGCACAAGTAGGTGTGCTAACAGATTCCCAGAGACCGGAGCAGAGTGGAATAGGATCGCACACAGGCACCTCAGTCCACTTTGGCGCACAGCGGGGACGTTTACACGAGACGCTTAACGCCCATTAGACTAATTCTACTGCACATTAGCGCAGCTGGCAAAAACCGTGCTAATGCACTAACGTGCAGTACATTAGTCCAATGAGCTTTAAGTATCAAAACCAGCGTTCGTTTGCACTAATGCACAATAGCACCGATTACAGCGCATTAAGCTTCGTACCTGCACTAACGGTTACTAACTTAACGCGCCGTAATCAGTGCTACTGAGCAGGTACTCAACTTAATGCTCCGTAATTACACTGCACTAATGAACATGTAGAAGTGCTCAGCAGGTAGAATAGGATCAGGCCTCTTGCAATTTGCCCAGAGTCACACAGCAAGTAGGATGCAGAGCTGCACACAGAGCCCATTTCTCCTGGCTCTCTCTAGTTGCTAAATCACAGCTTCAGAGAGACCGAGCGTCCTAATGCAAAGGACAGGGAGGAGGCATGTAAACAGACCCGCTTATTTGACTAGCTCCATCTCTCTCAACCGCCGGCGATGAATCACTGAACAGCACACAATCGAGGCGGCAGGAGAAGGCAGCTGCGGTGACGGCACAGCGCTGACGTCCCCGACACCAACACACCTGCAGGCATTGAAGTTCTGGGGATGGGAAAAGCGGAGGAAGAAAAAGAAACACCGTGAGGCCGTATCGGCCTGCTTACAAGGTGGAGGAACCGACTGCTGGATCTCATCCTGAAAGAGGATGCACGGCTACAGGTGAAATTGGAAAGACCGTGTTCAGAAGGCTGCGGGGAGGCAGCTGAGCTCACCTGGTCCCGCTTAGCTGGATGCAGGTATCTTCACGCATAACCGTGAGCAGCGCTGCTTCCCCATTTCCATCTTTCTGCCCACCCCGAGGCCCCGAGCTGCCTGTCTAATCCCAAGCAGGAGACGTCTCCAACCCCACGTTGCCAGAGATCCTACAAGAGGGTCGCAGAGACAGGAGCCAAGCTTAAGTCAGCAGGTCTCCGGGGGAAGCTGCCCCAGCCCACGGGGCGCCATGGATCGGTTCCGGATGATCTTCCAGTACTTCCAGTCTAACTCCGAGTCGGTGATGAATGGGATCTGCGGGCTTCTCGCCCTGGCCAGCGTGAAGATTTACACCTCCTTTGACTTCAACTGCCCCTGCCTGCCCAAGTACAACACGGCGTACGGGATGGGGATCATGTTTGTGCCTCCCATTGCCCTCTTTCTCTGCGGCCTCATTGTCAACAGGCAGTCTGTGGTGATGCTGGAGGAGTGGAAGAGACCGACGGGGGGAAGAAAGAAGGATCTGGCCATCATCAGGTGGGGAAAGCATTGCTGGGAAGGGCTCTGTCCCCTTCGCCTCTCTCCTAGCCCTCGGGTTAGCTGCATCTTTGGTCTCCCTGCTGTTTCTTCACTTTCTTCTCAGCTCAGCTCCCAAGAGCTCCCCTCTTATGCACCATGAGCACATTAACAATCCCAGCCTTATAGCAGAGCCAGGGAATCAGGGAGGGCAAGAGCACAGCAAGTCTTAACACCTTCAGGGAAACAGCAGCATAAAAGAAAGAGAGTCCCGGCAGAGGAAGCAGGAACAGCCTGACGAGAGAAGGAGCAAGCATAGGTAGTTGAGAAAACTCATTGCTGACTGCCCCAGGCACACAAGGATGCACAAGGCACCCTGCATTTAAACTGATGTGCCATCCCTGGCTTCAGGAGTCACTCCTGACTTGCACTGGAATAAGAGAGACAGGAGAATCAAGTCGACAAAGTTAAAATGAGGCAAGAGAGCAAAGAAGATAAGCAGTTACAGGAGAGATCATTGGCATTCAAAGGCAAATGATAACACACTACTGATGTCAGGTTAATGCTGACAAATGCCGTGGGCCAGATGGTTGCTGCTTTACGAGACAGACAAGCAGAGATGCATTTTGGGGACAAATCAAGGCATGTGCCCCAATTCCCCGGTTCTTATAGAAATAACGAGTGGCATCCTGAAAGCTTGGGAATCGATATGGAGAGTTTCCTAGCAATGACTCTCACCAGGCATCGTCTCCTACCACAGGCATCTCTTCCATGGCAGCGTACTGCGAATGCATGCTGGGATGCCACCCAGAAATGACGATTAAGTATTTAGGAGCAGACTGTGGCACCGTGCCTTACACCCAGTGCCACTTCTCTCCACTGAAATTAGTAGGGCAATGCCTAGAGTATGGTGCTCTGCAACAGGAGCAAAGCTGGCAAAGCCTGGCTCTAACCCAGGCCCTTCCAGTACACATGGTATTTTGTGGAGATGTGAAGCACTGGAAAGCTTATTCCAGGGGAGCTAGAGAGTGCAAACACTCAGTTGTGGCTGCAGGACCTCCCATTGTGAGCACTGCTCCTATTGACTTCAATGGGACTAGCCAGATTTTTTTCAGAGCTCTGAGTACAGACCAGCCAGGATGAGAGAAGACCACTGAATATGAGCGTGCATGTGAAGCCGGCTTGGGAAAAAGTTAGCTACACCAGCAGGACTCTGCAGTCACCCTGCTCAGTTGTGCGCTTTCCTTGCTTGCTCTAGTTGTGAAAGCCCACGGGGGGAAGGTTTATCAATGAAAGCATACATCATTTCCAAGCTTTCAGTTGAGGGGACGCTGGGCAAGGAAAGGGCTGGGGGCGGAAGCTGGATTTGGAGGGAGGGAAAGGAAGAGAAGGCGCTGACAGGGGAACGTGCACAAAGTAAGCACGAGTGTCCTTAACCAGGCATGATGCTTGGTTGGATCTTGACCAACCATAATCTTTACATTCTGGGCAAAAAGCCACTGGGCTGCAAATCAGACCCCTGGAGAACAGGTCAAGGCAAAAGTCAGGGAAGAGATTCAAGAGCAGAGGAGGCATCAGTTGGATCAATGCAAATGGCACAGCTGGCTGGGTGAAGGAGTATCGTTAGCTAATGTTACTGATGCCTGTGCCAGCCTAGTGCCATGGACAAGTATAAGCCTCTGGTTCTCCAGGAGATCAAGGAAGCACTTACTCAGTCCTCTCTCTCCCGCACCCAGGTACATGTGCTCCTCCATCATTCAGCGAGCCATGGTCGCCCCCATTGTCTGGATCATAGTCAGCCTCCTCGACGGCAAATGCTTCATCTGCGCTTTCAGTGGCTCCATTGACCCCGAGAAGTTTGCAGGCTTTGCCAACCTTACCCAGATGCAGACACAGCTCCTGCTCTCCAAAGTGCCCTGCAAAGAGGACGAACTCATGAGAAACAACACCTCCCGGAAAGCCGTCTCCAGGTACCTGAGATGCTGGTCGCAGGTAAGTCACAGCCTTTCTTAAGGGCATGCAGAGCAGTCTAGAGACCTGCAAGCTGCTCCTTCTGGAGCGGATGCGAGCTTTGCCATGAACTAAACGTGGAGCAAGATTGGGCTCCACTTCCCTGACAGTGAAGGGGTCCATCTTCACAGTCACCCACCCAGGATAGCAGAAAAGTAGAGCGCTGTCTTGCTGGTTGGCACCTAGATGCAGCGGAGGATGGTGACTTAATGTACAAAATAAAGAATATTGCACACGACAGATAGCCAGACAAAGGCAAAGTGTTAGGGATTACTGAGAAGGGAATTGTAAACCAAATGGAAACCATCATAATGCCCCTTTATAAATCTACGGTGCATCCACACCTTGAATACTGGGCCCAGTTATGGTCCCCACGCCTCAAAAAAGATCTAAAAAAAACTAGAGAAAGTCCAGAAAAGGACAGCAAAGAGGAGTCATGGTATGGACTATGGAAGGGCTGCCATACGAGGCGAGACTAAAGAGACTAAGCCATCTCAGTTCAGAGGGGGGACATGATAAAGGTTTACAAAATACTAAATGATGAAGAGAAAGTCAATAGGGATTTATTATTTCTCACCAGACAAGAGCTAGGGGTCACAAAATGCAACTAGTAGGGAATAAGTTTAAAACTAAGTAAAGGAAGTTTTTTCACACAGTGTCCAATTAAAATGTGGAGCTCGTTACTGCTAAAAGTGGTGGAAGCGGCGAGTTCAGCCAGATTCACAAAGGGGTTGGACACGTTCTTGGAGGAAAGGGGCATCAGTAGATATTGAGCGTGGGAGTGAGGAGCACGGCCTCTGAATCAAACCTGCCTGGACCTTCAACGCTGGAGGCTGCAAGTGCGGGAGGAACAGGAGGAAAACCCCGGTCGGACCTTGTTCACTCTCCCTTCCAGCCTCCGCCGGACACGGGAGACTGAGCAAGGTGGACCCACGATCTGACCCAGTCAAGGGCAATTCTTGTGTTCAGACACCAATGCCCTTCCCTCTGCCTCTGATCTTGTCTCTGCTTTCTCCTCGTCACCCAGGCCCTGGGCTGGAGTATCCTGCTGCTCCTTATCGTGGTGGCTTTCCTGGCCCGCTGGCTCCGACCCTGCTTCAACCAGGCTGCCTTTGTGCAGACGCGCTACTGGAGCAACTACATCGACATGGAGCAAAAGATCTTTGAGGAGACCTGCTGCGAGCACGCCCGGGACTTCGCCAACAAGTGCATCCTCCACTTCTTCGAGAGCATGCGGACGGAGATCAAGCTGCGGCGCTTCAACATGCCTAGGGGGGAAGAAGAGGGCGAAGGGGAGGCAGATCACCTGCGAGGGATCACAGACCAGGAGCAAGTGAACAAGCTCCTAAAAACGTGGTACTCTGGCAAGCCGCCCTTAGACGTGAGCCAGACCATCCCGCGGCAGCCCTCGGGCAAGGAGGGAGCGTGCACGTCCGTGCCCTGGGGGGACACTGTAAATAACAGGTGGGCAGCTGCCCAGAAGGCCAACGTCTCCAGGCAAACAGATGTTTAAAGGGGCACGGTCCTGCCGAAACGTCTTCTTTACAAGGGAAGCAGGTCCCAAGGAGCAGTCCGGGTGGATAGATAGGACGGAGCTGCTCCAGCTTTCCCTAAGCTGGCGACATTTCAGCTCCCCAAGTCAATATTTCAGCACAGTGCCAACACAATGAGCAGTAGACACTTGCATTAATATACAGAGGTCCCAAGGATAATCATGACTGCTGATGAGTCCCACGTGGCTGTGTTGGTCATTCATCTTAACCAAAAAGAGAAAACCCGAAAAAAACTGTAGACCCCTCCAAGTTGTGAAATAACCCATCAGATGGAAATAGTATTTAACTAATGCAGTAGCATGTGCCCGAGTCTTATCAGCTTGCAATTACAGCCAGGAGAGATGCGAGCTTCTCCCGCCCCTCTCCAGGGACTGTGCTAATTGAAATCTAGGCAGTGAATGCTGCTGTCCCAAAATGATCTTGCTGCTGAAATGGTTTCAACACGGTTACCCTAAAAACCAAAGCTCCTGCATTGTCCCATATGCCAAAAACCCTACCTGCCCCCCTCTCACCTACCACTCTCTTCGATTGCCTTGTATTTCCAGAACAAAACAGAGCTGCCTGTTGAAAATTAGAAGTTACCGAACTGAACTTCCTTCCAAACCATCAGAGAAATCATCATACCGCACGGCAATGGTTTTCAACCTGTGGTTTGCAGAACCGTGGGGGACAATGTCTATGGGGTCCATGATAGAGGACTATGATCAATCAAAAGCATGTGAATACCCACACTTACAATTCAAAGGGGTCTGCAACTCCATTAAAAACATTTAGGAGTCTGCAAATAAAAAAAATAAAAGGTTAAAAACCACTGCTGTGTGGGATTTTCAAATGAACTCAAGAAAGCCTCCATTGCTGTGCTTTAAATATAAGCTGATGGCACTTAAAAAAAACCAATAGTTTTATGCCACAGAATTTAGGTCCAGCTTCCTGATGCCAGCTCGGGGGATTTATCTATTGCAGCGTGAACCCAGTTCAAGTGGGCACCAACTGGTTGCCCCAAAATTTGAATTCAGATTTCAAAACACCCCATGTTCAGTCTTCAAGGTGTGGGAGGAGGGGTGAATGCCACCGCGTGGGCAGAGTTAAAGTCAGGCACCTCCCTTATGCATTTCTATACTCGCGTCCACACAATCACAGTTCTTTTCCACTTTATCTTGAGTCTGTTTTTCCTAGATTTATAACATGACAACGCTAGTATTTTGTTGGGGGAGAGGAGGAATTAAACCATTAAAATCAGACTTTCAACTTTAATGCCAGTGTAGCAACGTTTCCGTCCAGCGCCACCGATTAAAGCAGTTGTTCCCCCATTTGTACTTGTCAGGCCCCGCTTGTATGCAAGCAGGTGAGTGTAGGTCCTGCCTCACTAGCAGCACGGATCTGTGCTCGGGAAGGTCAGCTTTTGAGGATGTGCTAGAAAAAAAACCCAACTGGAGCATGCACATGGTAGTCTTTGCAAGGATGCACTCCTGAGGTCCCTTCCAGCCCTCGCTGTCTGCAATTCATCCCATAGTTACATATTCCAGGTCAGGATTTGGGGGGGCAAGAGAAGGGGTGGGGAGGCTGGCTGGCAACCAAGGGCAGCACCAGCTGCTTCAGTCAAATGGCAAGTCAGAGATTTATCAGGGCCCGACAACCCCATTAGAAACACCCTTTCTGCTTAAAACGAGCCACGTTCGCTCCCGTCTCTGCTACGTGTGCTGCCCATCCTCATCTGGGAAGGCAGGACGCTGGCTCACAAACGGGGATTCAGGAACATGGAGCAACAAGATACTTTGGCAAAGGGGCTGTGAAATGGCAGAGCAGCTTTTTGGCATTACAAACACAGATTTCCCCCTTTCCGGGCCGTGCTCACGAAATGCAGCACTTCAGCTCATTTGTTCCCTCACATCAGCATCTTATCAGCCCACAGTCTCTGAATACATTAAAAAAAGGAGCAGTTTATTTATCAACCTGCCAGTTCACTCCTGGCTCCCAGCGGGGCTCAGCATCGGGGCTGAACCACGCGCCAGTCCTCCCGCGACTATAGATTTTCCAGCTTAACGAGACGTCTCTCCGGGCCCCTTTGGCAAATAACTCGTGTGATTTTTCATTTCCAACCCGAGCTGCATTCGTGGGCTCTGCTGAACCGATGGCATCTCCCTCCCGCTGGGGCAGGGGTGGGCGATTTTAATGTACTTCTCCCCGATGCAGCGCTGGAAGTCAGAGCTGGGGAAATCCGATCCATCCTGTTTGGCACGCACTAGTCAAATGAGTTGTTTTCCTATGGGGGCTCAGCCTGATGGTCTAGCTTTCTCTGCAGGGCCCCTTTGCATACTGATTTTCATGTTCTCCAGGCTTCAATTGCTTGAGAAGGGCTGCGAGAAACGGGTGCAAAAGGGAGGAAAAAAAAGGACAGCCGTGCGGTTTGTGCAGCAGGAGATTTGGGGCGTCTTCTCACTTGCCACAGACTCCATGCAACTTAGGCAAGTCACTTCCCCTCTCTGTGCCTCACCTTCTTCACCTGCAAGAGGAGGGGTACCAAAGTTGCCTACCTCCCTGGAGGGGACTGATGCTTAATTAATGCTCGAGCATAAAGCGTCCTGGGATCCTCAGACAGAATGAGTCAGAAAGCAAAGACAAAGCCGCATGCACTGCATTACTGTGTCAATGAGAGTTAAACTCATGAAAAAGCAATACCTGGGGTGCAGATAATTCCCAGAAAAAAGGCATGCCATGTGTTTGCCCAGCCCCGGGAGACAATAGCTCCCAAGGGCATATGTACACACCACGTTTTTTGCCCGTTCACATGCTGCAACTGCATATCTGTTTGCATGAACATGATTTCCCCATGTTTTAAAAGACTTTCTTGTGTATTAAAGTAAAACTCCTCGGACGTAGCTTAGTTTGGCTCGCTGGGAATTAAAGCAGCGCGTCCATGGATTTGCTGCGTGCAAACACCAAACAAAGCATTAGCATGCCAGGTCCTGAAAGGAACGTCCTAATCTCGCATTATGTCCCAAGGTGCACGAAGTTAGCCCGCAGCAAGTAGACTCACCGAACAAAAACCAACGGCTAAGAAAGCCCCGAGACAGAAGGCAGGGCAAGCTGGCACTAATTCAGAGAGGCATAAGGTTTCATAAGCAACAGCTTGAATGCTATGAAAGCAATGAGAGGAGAGAGATCGAGACCGTGGTTCCTATAGCTTTCTATGCCAAGTTGCCGTTGACTTCGGTGAGAGTTGCAGGATCAGGCCTGTACACTGTGGTTAATGCAAGACAATACTTTTCTGGAGATCAAAAACCCCACTGCAAACAACGGGAGGCTTTTTAGTGGGTTGACTCACTGGGGCTTTGATATGACCTGCCCTTGACGTCCCCAAATTCAAACACCAGGTGAACGAAGGAACCAATGAGCTCTTCGCTAACCCTGCAACACAGAGTTTCTCCATCACAAGCCTCCTCTTTATCCATGCAGCCAAATCTGTCCTGGTTTGCTGAGAGCATGCAGGCAAGTGCTGAGCTGCAAACAGATACGGCTGCCTGGCTGACATGAGAGTGCTTTTCAGTGTTCATCAGACATGGGACGCTGTGCGTCGTGGCGTGACCATCGGGATGTCTGGGAGGCAGAGCAGTAAGAGCCATCCCTCCGGCTAAGGAGCCAGACTCCTGAATGCTGTTCCTCCTTCCTCCAGCGACCTACTCCAAGACCGTGGACAATAATCACTTACCTTGTGTGTGCCAACTGCTGCCTTTATATTACCCAAACCCCTTCCCATAGCATCCAAGGACCTCCCAAGCTTTACTACAGGGCACAGGGCCTCAACAGCATTGCTGTTATTCAACAAGTTGTTTAGGAAGAGACTCAGGGCCAGAGGGATACACTTAGGGTCTCTCTCTATACCCAGGGAGAGCTGGAAATTGAAGTGAGGCGTCCCAAATCCTGAGCTAGTGCCCTAACCATTGGACTATACCTCCCTCCCTTAAATGCCTTCATTTTGGAGAATCAGAAAGTCATGGAGAAAAGGTCGGGCTTGAAGGGACCTTCGGAGGTCACATCTAATCCAACCCCCTGCCTGAGGCAGGATCAGCCCTGTCCAAACCATCTCATACACATCCAGAATCTAAACTCATCGTAAAGCTAGTGTCAACCCCAACACAACACGAGACACCACACCTGATCCTGGCACAGGGAAAGCAGGGGAACCGCAGCAGCCAGCATCCTACTTCTATAAAGAGCTGTTTCATCGTTTTATAGTGCTCAGGGGTCGGAAGGGACCTAAACAGATCGTCAGCTCCGACCCCCAGCCCTGGGCAGTGCCGAGGAACGAGTGCCGGGGTCATAACACCCCGGCCAAATATCTGTCCAGCTTCCTCTTGAAGACCCCCAAGGTAGGAGAGCGCACCATCTCCCTTGGGAGTCCATGTTGTACTCTTGAGAGATCCCAGGTAGAGGACTACCCCCCCCAACCCTCCCCAATCTGTATCAATCTGACAACAGGGTAAAATCCCTTCCTGACCCCAAATAGGGCCATCGGTCTGACCCCGAGCGGAGGCGCAAGACCCTCTCGCTTCGAGTCCCTGCAGGAGCACTGGCACATCCCAGTCCAAGTCCCCAGCCTTGGCTGCAGCCAACACTCGAGGCCTCTGAGGAAGGCTTAAAAATACCTTGATGCATGTAGCAGAAAGATGAGAGAAGGGGGCAACCAGCAAAGCCCAGAAGCCTGGTATATCCCCATAGTACAACACAGGCATCGCTAACCCAGGTCATCCCCGACCAGTGGCTGAACCTCTTCTCGGACACCTCCGGTGATGGCGAATCCATGCCTTTCCCTAGGCATGGATCTATCCCACTGCCTCACTGGTTTAACTACAAAGACCTTTTTCCTGATATCCAATGCAAACCTACTTTGCTGCAGCTTCAAGCCATTTCCCCATCTGTCAAACAAGGTCTATCCCATCCAGGTGTATCCCCGTCTCCCTGCTAAGCCAAGAGGTTTCTCTCACACCGGAGAAGAAAGTGAGAATATCCAACTTCATTTTGATTCACGTGGTAAGAAAGACAGGCCGTGGCCAGCCACGGCCATCCTACCATTACCCAGCCAGGGGACCTTAATGTTTCCTCGGGGAGGTCCCAATATCTACAACACTCAGCAAGCCCGGTTAGAAGGGCTGGCTTTTTAACATTTCTCTTCCTCAAGGCTTTCTGGAGCCAGAGAGTTCATCCTGCGTGCTACTCTACTGAGCGACGAACAGATTTGGCCCTGCGCGTCTAGAGGCTGACGCCAGGCCACCTGGCTCCAAACTTCATTTCCTTACGGCCAGAGAGAATGATATTTGCCCATGGACGGTGTGAGACTACAAGGGTTAGCCTTTGCAAAGGGCTTGGTGATCCCCGAGCGCACAGCCCGGCGAGAGTCCTAAATGCTACCAGTGCCGTCTGGTTGTAGATGCGTGTGTCTGCGAGACCGAGGCAGGGGTAACAGAGGAGATCACTGCTGTCCGGTGATATCACATGGGAGCACGGGGGAATTTACTCCTCCTCGCTCTAGGCTCCCCTTAACCTCCCTTCCCCACCTAGAATACGACAGCAAGGAGTCAACACCACTCCCCCAAAAAGCAAACGCACCGTAGGGAAAGGAGGCTGGTGAGCTCATGAATCACTGCAGTTGTGCCCCAGGGCCTCAAAACCCTGCGAGAGCAAGGAGCGTCTGCACACCTGCCCTCCTCTCTCCCGGGAGGTGGGGCGCGTGCTCTCGGCCCTCTTCGTGCGGAGGTGTGGGAGGAGCACTCAGCAGCCCCAGCACATTTGCAAGCTGGTTGACGGAGCCGAGGCAACTCCCTTTACTGGCAAGAACAGACACGGAGCACAAAGCTACAACGCCGGCGCCCCCAGGCAAGCCAAAGCATCGGTGCCCGAAGAGCTGGAGGGATGCGGATACAACGAAGAACAGAGAAGGACGGTTTCCGAGCCCTGGAGCTTCTGAGAACGCATTCGTAGGTCTCGGCAAAGGGGGGGAAGGCAACTGGGACTTTTGCCAGCCTTCAGCTAAAGAAAATGGCAAGTTCTTGGCTTTAAATATCAGGGCAGGGACTGAATTTCCCAGGGACTGAATAATGCAATGAGCAGTAGTCAGAGACCATTGCAGAGATGCGCTCGGTCTTTGGAGGAGGAAAGTGAAGCGAGACGAGACGCCGGGTTGAGGAGCGGGGCGAAAGCCGGCGGGGAAGATGGACAAGTTCCGGATGATCTTCCAGTTCCTCCAGTCCAACCAGGAGTCGTTCATGAACGGCATCTGCGGGATCATGGCCCTTGCCAGCGCCCAGATGTACGCGGCCTTTGACTTCAACTGCCCCTGCCTGCCGCACTACAACCTGGCCTACGGCCTGGGCATCCTCTTCGTGCCCCCGCTCGTCCTCTTCCTGCTGGGGTTCGTGATGAACAACAACGTGTCCATGCTGGCGGAGGAGTGGAAGAGGCCGACGGGCATGAGGCAGAAGGACCCGGCCGTGTTGCGCTACATGTTCTGCTCCATGGCTCAGCGGGCCATGATCGCGCCCGCCGTCTGGATCTCCGTCACGCTGCTGGACGGGAAGTGCATCCTGTGTGCATTCAGCACCTCGGTGCCGGTGGAGAAGCTGGGGAACCTGAGCTACACGGGCCTGTCCGAGAAGGAGATGAAGAGGATACTGGCCCGGATCCCCTGCAAAGAGATCTACGATGGGCAGCAGCTCATCCCCAGCGAGGTGGCCGTCAGATACTTGCGCTGCATCTCACAGGTGAGCGAGAGGGGCCAGCGCTAGCTGCCGAGTGATGCCAGCGTGTCTCTCAAGCTAAGCAGGGTTGGGTGGGAGATCAAAACAGGTACTCTTCCCTTAGTCTACGCTCAACCTAACTCCAAGCTGGTGTTGTCTTTGCAAAGCTGGGGGCGTTGCTTGATAATGAACGTGAGAGCCTCAGTGTCTTGGCCATGTCCCAGTATGATAATGCTTCCCTAAGTTCCCCAGGTTCAGCTGCTTCCTCCCCTAAACTCACATATTAAACAACCTGCATGTTCTGGTCCAGAAGCAGCTGCATTTTGGCAGTGGGTAAATGACCCCTACAAGCCCTGGGCTACGTTCAGCCCTGGCACACGGGGGAAATTCCCGCTGACATCACCGAGAGCTACAGCTGCCTGCCCAGCCCTGAAATGCGGCCCTGCACCTGTCATGTATCTGGGCAGCTTTTTTCTCTCACAGAGTCCAGGCAATGTTCAATAGATTATATTGGAGTAGTCTGAGCAGATCTGGGGGGGTCCCTGTGGACAGTCACCCCCCGACACTTGGACTCTCCGTCCACCCAAAGTTTAAACCAACTGGCTGGCAGCGATCTCCCCAATCCCTCCTAAACTCTTCAATCCACAGGTGTTAACAACCACGTCTTCTTTTTAATGGTCTTGATGTTGCACTAGTCAAATCGTTCTTGCTTCTGCAATTTTGCCGTCTGTTAGCTGCCCCCGGCCACATAGCTCTTATTTCACAGCCCTACAGGACTGCTTTTAACTCTAGCAAACAAAATTAGCTCAGGTGAACATGAACTCGGGTGTAGAAATAACCTCCAGTGATGCATGATAATTGCAATAAGCCGGGGAGGTCCAGAGAGCTTGTGCCGGTGGGAGATCAACTAAGGCCAACCCACGTCAAAAGCACAAGCACGTGTAGTTGTGTTTGCACGATTCGTCTCGTTTGTGCGCCCTTCTCATTTGCAATGTAAATGCAGCCAAACGATAAGTGACGCCAAGCAAAGGTGCCCGCGTCAGTAGGCCTGCCCTCCACTTGTTTGTTCCTGGCAGTTTATGAAGGATGCAAATTCCCTGCAGCTCGGAGGCAAGAGCCACCCGACAGTCCAAACAGGACAGCTTGTCTGCAGCGCTGGCGTTTCAGTTCTGGCTGCTCTGCTGTTTTACGAGCTGCGACTTATCCCTTCCAGTCCCTCTGCGCTCGCTCGGTTAGCAGTGCTGCGAGCCAGGCGGGGGACTGCCTTGTGCACCGGCGTACCAACACCGACCTGCAATATAGCAGTCACTGCTGCCGTGCAAGCGCAGCCACCTGAAAGGCCATTGCAATGGCTGGAGACAGAGCTCGTACTCCCAGAAGCCCAGGTCCTTGCCATTGGAGCTGAAGGGGAATCTCCATTAGTGACTAGCCGTGCAGAGCCCATGACACACACACACACACGGAGTATTTCTGATTCCAGTCAGCAGTACACATATGCAATAGCACAAGGGATGGGTTTAGGTTGTAGCCGTGTTGGTCTAAGGATATAGGCAGACAAGGTTCCTTGGGTGAATCTGATATCTTTTATTAGACCAACCCAAATGGTTGGAGAATAGTTATTAAGCAAGCTTTCGGGTTCAAAAACCCTTCGTCGGGCTAAGGACGCTGCAGGAGTTGCTGCGTGCTCTTCCTGTTTACTTTTCATCCCATCCAGGATTCATGCCCGGTGAAACCTGCCAACAGCCTTCTCCCCCACTATAATCAAAGCCATGCCCTACCCTCCTCTCCCCCCATCACCTCTTAAAAGGCAATACCGTCCCAGCCTGTATCATTAGTCTGACACTTAAATGCTCTCCAGTTTGTTTCCGGACAGGCAAAGGAGAATTGTGGTTATGGTAGACCCCTGTCCTATATTTAAAGGTGCCCATCTTATTAGACAGGGAGTTGTCTGGCAGGGATTTGTGCTTCAGTCCTGGGTTTTTGCAAGGCCCTGCCCACGGTCTCCCGCCCTGTGACCAGCTTGGTTTCCCTCTCCTCACCCTGCAGGCTCTGGGCTGGTGCTTCGTGCTGCTGATGACCATGCTGGCGTTCCTCGTGCGGTCCCTGCGGCCCTGCTTCACGCAGGCCGCCTTCCTGAAGAGCAAGTACTGGTCCCACTACATCGACATCGAGCGCAAGCTGTTCGACGAGACCTGCACGGAGCACGCCAAGAGCTTCGCCAAGGTCTGCATCCAGCAGTTCTTCGAGGCCATGAACAAGGACATGGGCATGGGGCACCCCCACCTGCCGGAGAAAACCCCCTCCGAGGCAGGGGAGGAGAAGGAGAAGCTGCTGGGCATCACGGACCAGGGGACCATGAACAAGCTCCTGAAGAGCTGGCACAAATGCAAGCCCCCTCTGTGCCTCCACCAGGAGCTCTTCCAGAACAGGAACGGCTGGGCCGGCGAGAGCCAGCCGCTCGGTCCCGTCAGCCTGCCCAAGAGGGAGATCATCGCCTACTACAGTAGAGTATGAGGGTGGGCTAGGAGTAGCCTCAGGTTTCTCTTCCAAGGGAGCCAAAGACCCGCAATCAGTCCAGAGCCCTCTACCCAGCCCTGCCTCGCTGTGCTTCGCTAGCCGAGCAGAGACAGAGACCCCGACCCCGATTGGGAGCGAGGGGCGATGGAGATGGGAGAAAGGAGAATGCAGGGAAGACGAGCACCAGGCGTCCCCCTTCCACAGCAGCCAGGTTTGTGGGTGCAAAGCCACGTGGCCGTGCCATTATCCCCATGGCACACCTTTATGCCGCAGTCCCAAATCCAGATGGCTTTGCCTCCTAGCTACACAGGTTACAGCTGCTCCCTGCATCTCCATGTGCAGCTGGTAACCTCCCCTGGATTCAACAGCCCTTCCCTGTCCCCCCAAACCAACTTTGGTGTGCAGATGGCACCTCTGACGTAGGTCTCGGGGAAGCCCGTGCACTACTGGCCAGGGTGTGGCAGTAGCAAGAAGGGGGCTGTTTTGTGTCCATTGCTAAGGGCAATACTACGAGACTCCCGCAGCGCTTCCTTCCCTTTCACCGCGTGCTCTTCTCCATCTAAAAAGCAGCAGGAACATAAAGCACCAAGTGTGACCAAACTCTTGGCACTTAGGCAGTATTATCAATAACCCACTGAGGGCACGTGCCTCTCTGGTTTTACAGCATGAGCTATGAGAAAGCATCCGGTCTAGTGACCTAACCTCACCACTTACTAGCCGAGCTACAATCCCAGGATCAAAGCTCAAATCCCTGCAAGACGAGTCCCAGGGCCCAGAGGCCACAGGAAGCTTTCAAATAAGTCTGAGCAAAGCATCTGTGGGTGTTGCAGTGAATTAATTAACACATACCAGATGCAACAGAAATGGCTCATCTGTGTGTCGCTGGTCCTATACGGCTACGGGCTTGGGGAGATCCTCTTTTAAGTCAGGCAAGCTGCAGCAGAAGAACCAAGTCCTAGCCGGGCCGGGCCCAAGTGCCCAGCAGCTCTGGGACGCGGCAGAGACACAACCCAGAAGTCCCAATGGGCCACGAGTTTGTTACTTGGAGATTTGACTCCGCTTCCTTCCCATCACGAAGAGCCTCACAAACTGATCTTGTAGCAGCATAAGGGCATTTGTTGAAAGCCACTTAAATAAAAAAAGAAGAAGAATAAAAGGTATATAGGCTCACAGATTACATCCTGGGCTTTTTTTCTCCCCCCACCGAGCTGGAGATGCAAAGAAAACGGTTTGCATCTGATGAAGCGAGCTGTGACTCGCGCATCTCGGATTCAGCTAGTCTAAACGGTGCGTCTCTGCCCTGCCTGCAGCAGTTCGCTAGCACAGAAGAGCCGGAGCGTGACAGCATTGCGGGGTTACTTTTCCATCCAGGCTGAAAGGAGTTCAAGGAGCAGTTTTACACCACTGCTAACGCCCTCAAAAGGTGCTAGGTTGAGTGTTCATACCACATGCAAGATATGAGAAAACCATAGGGTCAGAGATGGCTCCATATTCACCCACTCCATACAGAAAACCCAGATTTCTGCAGCAAAGGCACATTAAAGGATATACCAGGGGCACCACCCAACCCCAGGCACTATAATTCCTACATAAAAGTAATCAGAACATCACTCACCAACGTTCACACCCTCATCACTTTTTCCAAATTAATTTTTTTTCAGTCGCATTTCTTTGTGATTAAGCGTCCCCTGGAAATCTTTTCTACCCACATTTTTATAGCAACAAAATACGAGAACCGAAGTGACTGTAGAAGACACAGAGGTATTTGTGTCTGGTTTTAGGGAGGGACACGCAGTGGCAGTGATAGGTGCCGGAGACTATCCATGAACAGATAGGTAAGTGCAGGATTAGTGGGTCTGACTCCAGGGAGAAGAGTGCCAGGTGTCACAGTTTTAACACTGATTTTGCGCTCAGAATTAATCAAGGCACCTGGCCAGAAACAAATTGCTGCAAAGCTCCACCAGCAAAGCCAAGGCAATTACAAGAGAAAGGCTGTTTCCATTCTTATTATTTTCAGCCAAGGGCAGCTGTGATCCACCAGACTGGATCGTGCTGACTTTCATCACAGTGGTTATTAGCCTCCAGGATTAGCAATGCTCCCCCCTCCCAGCAGATCCTTTAACATACTGAAGACTCAGCCAGTGCTGGCAAAGGGAGACTCCTTCCTTTTAAATCTGGCCCCCAGCCTGACCTGGCATCACATTTGTGGCCATCACTGCAACTTCTCCCACAGGCAAGGAGCCCAGGTTCAACAGGCAGGACCCTACCCTTCCAGCCCAGGGTGTCGCACGGGGGAAATGGAGTATATGGGTTACTAGGGGCAATGATTTCAATTCAAGGGTCTGACCCAGTTGCTCCCTGATAGCAAGGGGCTGGACCAGAAGGTCCCTACCAGTCCTGGGCTCCCCGATCCCGGTGCCCTCTCTCCCTAAGCATCCCTTTAGCAAAGGAGCATGCTGTCCCGGAGAAAGGTGAGCAGACACCCCGTTTACCTGGGTCCTTGCTCCATAACTGCTCTCCTGGGTGCAAGCGCGCACAGCCCAGCCAGCTCCAACCTCACCCTCAAGGATGTCTCCTCTCTCCCAGAGCCTCTGAACTGGAGGGGAGCCTTCAGCTTCACAGAGGAGCAAGCTGACAAAAGTCCTCGCCACCTAACCCATTGCACACCTGCTGAAGCAACCCAAGGATCCCCCTTAAAGGGCCATGACACTGCGCACTGATGGATAAGAGCAGTTACAAGCTTGAAGAGACACCACCGTGGGAGTCCACCTGGCCCAGTATCTGGGGTGGAAATAATGTGACACAAGACAGAAAGAGGGGTGTAAACCCCTGAGGGCTCCTGGGGGAGGGGGTAGCAAACAAGCCAGGGCAGGATGACAGCATAGGCACAGCAGGGCTGTGGCAGGGGTGGGCAAAGGGCAACCAGGACCCCAGCCTCCCCCTGGCAGAACTCTGTTTCTCTCGAGGATAAAAAAGGAAACTTGCAGAAATGCTCTGAGCAGACCTGAGTCTGCAGAGAGCCTGAAATAGCAGAGCACAGGCTGCCCCTTTTCTCTAACTCTGAATCCAGGCCCCAGCCAGGGAAGGTGGGGGCTGAGGCAGGGGGTCCCCAGCGCAGGATGCCTCTAGACTGAGCCGTGGCTCTCAACCATTTGAGGCAGCCCTGTATTTTTTTGACTACGGAAAAATAACAGAGGAAGTCTTCTGTTGCAAAGCGCTCAGAAAGAGCGCACCAGGGGAGAACGGTTGTGACGCTACAGATTTCCACTGGGTTTGTCTTGTGAATCGTATCTGCACACTGAACTGTGCTAACCCAGCGTGGCACCCTTGTCGGGACCTCAGCATCTGCATGGCTTGGCTCCGCGAGGGAAGAGCTGGGGGAGGAAACACCCGGGAGGGAGACTGGCAGGTACTGGCAGCTCTGGCATGGGATTCAGAAAGGAGGGATCAGGCTAAAAACCTTCCCCGGGAGATCCACCAGCCTGTGGGATCATCTTCCACGTGGCCTGGTCCGACCGCTATCACAGGACACAGGGCGCACCCGAGAACCCGTGCTGCAGGGACTGCCCTGGGTGGGGGGACCAGATGGTTTTGCAGGCCTGGCCCATCTCCAATTGCTGTGATGAATCACCCGGCGCTGCTGATGAGAGGAGCGGCTTCCCGCGGGCAAGAGGCTCAGCGAGCTGCTGAGGCTGTCAGCAGTGGTAACCCCGTATTCTTACGTGGACTACCCCTGCCGCCGGACTCCTAACTGCGATCCCACTCCCTTGGTGCAGGGCGTGGACTGGACCTAGTTAGAAGCAGTTCCTGTGCATCAAGAGCTCAAACTCTCAATTAGCAGAGCAGGGGAGGCGGAAGGAAGGGAAATGATTCACCGAGCACCCAGCAAATGTGGTTGAGCCAGGCTTAAAGCAGCAGTACCCAGAGAGGGGCTGAAACCACATTACCAGTCTACTAGAGCCCTGGCAAGAGGCAGCATCAAATCCAAGTCCAGAGCCAAGCGTGTATCTGGAGGTAGCAGGGCCCCCCTGAAGCACAGGAGCCACAGGCGGGCTCTCCCCTGCGATAACACAGGGCATGGGGAGAGCTCAGCTGCCCCAGAGAAGAGCCAAAGCCATGCAGACACCAGCAAGCGTGTGCACCTCTGCCAGCAGACTCTTTGGGGTCCTGGGTTTCATGCCAGGCCCATGAAGGACGGCAAGCTAAGCAGCACGGCGGGTAGCAGCGAAAGAGGGAGGAATAGGAGGCGGCGGCGGAGGAAGGGAAATAGTGAGGCCTCGTCCTCGGCCTCCTGGGCAGAGGAAATGGGAAATCCAGGAATGCACCGCCCCTGCCAATTCTTGGGAGTACACTCCCTCTCTGCCCTTCCCCACGCCCAGCTGGGCTGGAGAGCAGAGGAAGTCCCCAGCTGCCAGCTGAAAAGCCAACCCTGATCCACTGCGCTTCCAGGAGCAGCCCTTGCACTGCTTGTTTGCACCCCCCAGGCCTGAGTAGTGGAGGTCTGACCCAATAGCCCCATTATTTTGGATCGGTGTCCAGGTGGAAAGGCAGGTCCGATGCCTTGGGCTCCTATTCAAGCTGGAGCTGGCCCCCATCCCTATCAGATGCAGAGGCTGCATCTCCGGCACCCTGAAGAGCTCTGCTTCATGTGCCCGGTTCTGCAAACTCCCACAGGCGTGAGCCCACCGGTGGGATTTGCTCTGGTGAGCAAGCCCTTGCAGCATCTCCTAGTCTTCCAGTCCCGGGACAGCGCTGCCGAGGCCAAAGCCCGACAGGCAGCCCACCTCCCTGCTTCCAGCTGAACTGAAGGGTGCGATGGCCTTAACCCTCCTCTCCACAGAAGCATGGCTCGGCCATGCCAAGAAAGCCCAGCTAGCCCGTGCTCTGCGAGCTCTAGCACCAGGCTTGGGGCAAGCAGCAAGATTGCTCCAGACTGGGACCACACAGCAGCCGCCTGCGAGATGCCTTCTGCTGCCGCTGAGCAGCCTCGCTCCATTTTGGGGATGGATGATGCATTTTTTCCACTAACTCATGTTCAAGCCTCTTTATTTAAAGGCACAACATCAGTTCTGACAAAGAGAAAGTTCACGGTTGGTCTCTGCCACACAAACCCCACCCCGAGCCTGGGCTTCGAGAGCACCCCCCTCCCGCCAGGGAGAAGCCAACGCAGAGCGGGACGGAGAGGAAGCTGCTGCAGTTGGATGCTATTTTTAACGGGTTTGGCATCGTCTGCAGGCAGTTTGTGAGCCAGATCTTCACTCCCCCTGCTCCCCCTCTGTGGCAGAGCCAGCTGCACCTGGACCGTGTTTGAACGGCACGTGGGCAGGTCTGAAAGCAGCTCCCCGCGTCCCCTCAAGTAAGTGACTGGTTTTTCATGCTCGTCTCAGGGCCAGGGTTGCAATAGAGGCTGCTTAGAGAGAAATGTATGTAGATGCCCCACCCTGGCTGGGCACCGAACCAACTTCTGGCGGGAGGATCGTCCCGAGCATGGAGGGTTCCTGTTTGCTACGGATCTGATTTGTGCATGGTTTGCTGCCAGGCCTGGGCTCCTGGAAGGGGCTGGTTTATGTGCATCAGTTCTCTGCCCCCACAAGTATTGCCCTGCTGAAAACTAAACAAGGCAAACTTAATGGCAAGGGGGAGGATGGTCTGACTCATCCCCACGTTGCTGCAGCAGTGTTAGCGTGGCTCTTCTGAGGAGTGAGTTATGCTTGTGAAACAGCACGGCAGAGAATCCAGCCCCGGGCTTCCAGCATTCGGGTTGTAGTGCTTTGACAGCGTCTGTGGAATAGCGTTGCTTCGGGCTGGGAATAATTGAGAATAGCAGACAGAGCTCTGTGCTCCCTCCGTCCCAGTTGTGCCATGGGCCTGGGTGGAGCTGCGCAGTGATCAGGATCAGTTCAGCCTTGCCAATCGTCACATCCCCCCTGAAAGGCCCATGCACATCTGGAAGGCTGAGCTGATCCAGATCGCTTTTAACCCCCCACCTCCAGCTCCTGCGCTACGCCCGTGCTACAAGCCCGATAGCCGGAGCAGCCCTGCCAGAGGCTGGGCTTTCTCACAAGTGGATGCTACGGGCAGGGGTCCCTTGTTAACAAAGTGGCAGCTGCATACAGACGCTGCGCACACATAGCAATGGGTGTAAGAAGATTTCAGCCCCATTTCTCAGTGCTGGCACTGTCACACGTAGCCACAACTTGCGGGACAATGAGCTGGACTGCGCTTGGGTGGACGCTGCAGGCTCCAGCTAACAGAGACCGGTCAGGCAGGGGCATAACCTAGACCCCCGTGTAGACGCTGCTGTGCTGGCAGAAATGTGATTTGGCAGAATCGATTGTTTCAGAGGACTGGCAAAATTGCAGTTTGGCCTGTACGAAGTACCCTGCTGCTGTGGCTACCAATATAGCAAGACTTAAACTGCCCAAGAAAGCACCACGCTGCCTGCATCTATTCCAACGCAAGGGAGCTTTTAACCTACAGAGCACCAATCCTTTCATCATCATGGGATCCTGTTGCCTGGGGATCCTTCACCCAGCCGAAAACCGCCCTGCGAAGCCAGCCGGCCTGCTGTTACTATCAGAGAAGCAAGATTGATTTGGCGATATCTTTTACTGGGCCAACTACAGAGTTGAGAGAGATGCCAAAAAAGCTTCCAGGCAAAACACACCTTTCCCCAGCTCCAGGGAAAAAGCAGACACGACCTACGCTAGACACTGGGGGAAACAAAAATAATTGCTTTAAATATCCTTTTCTATTTAAACACTCGTCTAACACCTTTCCCAACTATGTAGTTGGTCTGATGAAAAGATATCATTACAAAAATATTCTTATATATGCCCTGGACTAGCACAGCTACAAGAGCACTACAACAGCTCTTGTCTGCTGTTACTATCATCAGATAGCATACCACTTGGCCCTGCGGGTCTCCAAACATTCGTTAGGCCCCAGGTAGGCACGCAGAAGTAATGCGATTTGCCCCAAGTTGTATAGCAAGGTTATAGCAGAGCTGAATAATAAAGCTGGGAGAGCTGGGATCAAGGCTTTACTCTGCCACAGACTGTCTGAGGGACCTTGGGTGGATCACTTAGCTTCTCTGGGCTTGACGCCCTATTCCTACAGTGGTGATAATAGCATTGCCCTACCTCCCAGGGCTGTTGTAAGGACATATATGTGAAAGAATACAGGGTGTTCAGTTAACAAGGCCACAGATGCACACAAATTCCTAACAGCCTTGCCAAAATCATCTGAATGTCAGTGTGGTCCCACCAGCTCCTTACCTTGGGCCGACCAGAAGGCACCAGACTCCTGCTAATGAACTGGTGTTCCTGGGGTAGCACCAGTTTAGCAAGTGCTGCGCAGGGCAGGGGTGACTGGTGCCTCTTGAACCTGGGGGGGCATGGTGCAGACTGGAAGCGGCCAGCCCAGCAAACTGCAGACCACCGGCCAGACCACAGGTAAAGTTGCCCCCGGACGGAGGGTAGGTGGACCTAAACCTCAACCGCAGCTGCCGTGGGCCCTGCAGGAGGAGCTGCGGCCTCTCCGCCAGGCTCTGCGGGGTCATGGTTTGCCGTCCTGAGTGGTGCTGAGTCGCGGGCCAATCTCAGGGGGGACACATGCCCCCCCATAGCCTCCCCTACCAGTTGCCTGTGGCTCAGGGCTCTGGTCACACACACCCTCAGCATCATCCAGCCTCACAGAAGGGAGCAGCTCCTCTCTCTACACGCACCCCTTCTCTGTCCAGAGAGCTAGGGAGAGGAGTGGGAGTGAATGGGAGAGGTTAGGTTCAGCTCCCAGAGCCCAGGGCTGCTCCATTCCTAGTAACCGTGCGATCCCTGGCTACGTCTGATGTCAGGATGGCTCGAGCCTGGCCCCAGCCCACTACTCAGGCCTCCATCCACCTCTTTGCGCGCCCAAATCAAGCTGGTTAAGGGGTCAGGGCAGCTACCAAAGACACGGGGACGCGTGCCAGGTCTCTCTTGCTGCCCCTTGGAAGCTGGCAGATGTAAGGCTATGTCATTTTGTCTGTGGTGCGTTGTCCTCTGCAGATAGCGCGAGGCGAGACGACCCACCTCCCCTTGAAAGCTCTGCCGGAGGGGAGACGACGAGATGGCCGCCCTCATCGCTGAGAACTTCCGCTTCTTCTCGCTCTTCTTCAAGAGCAAAGATGTGATGATCTTCAATGGCCTGGTGGCTCTGGGGACGGTGGGCAGTCAGGAGATCTTCTCGGTGGTTGCCTTCCACTGCCCCTGCTCCCCAGCCAGGAACTACATCTATGGGCTGGCTGCCATCGGCGTCCCGGCCTTGGCCCTCTTCCTCATCGGCATCATCTTGAACAACCACACGTGGAACCTGGTGGCCGAGTGCCACAAGCGGGGCACCAAGAACTTCTCCAGCCCGGCCACCTTCCTGCTCTTCGGCTCCATCCTGGGGCGGGCAGCCGTGGCCCCCATCACCTGGTCCGTCATCTCATTGCTCCGTGGAGAAGCCTACATCTGTGCCCTGAGTGAATTTGTGGCTCCAACGTCTTTGGACAAGTTTCCAGCTGAGTACAAAGCAGAAACCCTGGCCGTGTTCCCTTGTAAAGAGGTGCCGACGAACCTGACTCACTTTAAAGAAGAAGTGATCAGAACATTAAGATACGAGTCTCAGGTACTGATTTGTTTGCCTGTATAAAGTGGGGAGGGAGCATGGCCTTGAGGATGAAGGAAGCAGGGCTCCTGGGGTCTTTTTCTGGCTCGGGATGAAAATGTTGTCTCTCAGTTAGTAAGCAACAGTAAGATTTCTTGGTCCATTAGTAGCTCAGAAGCTTGTGCATGACCCTAAGCAAGTCATTACCCTTCCCTGTGCCTCATCGTCCTCCCCTTCACAAAGGGAAGGCTGGTTCAGCCACCGTCTCTTAATAACGTCACTGAAGCACCGGGCTGGGAAGCCAAGTAAGGCAGAAGTCCCCAAGAAGCCGGTTCTGTTCAGAGCCCAGTTCCCACGCCTGCACGGCTCTCCAGTTCAGCTGCCTGGAGCAGTCTTTCTTCCCAAGGTGCAAGTTGTCTAGTCAGTGTGAGGCCCGTCTCTGCTGCCAAAACCCTGCCTAGGTTTTGCATTTGCCATCAGGTTGTCCCTGCTACGGGGAAGCCATGCTTTGTGAGGCACTACAGAAAGGTGGCAGGTCTTAGGTGAGCGAGAAGCATACGTTATCAAGACAGAGGAATGCATTTTCCTAACCGACCCCACATGAGCTGATTGAGCAGCTTTGTTATTCTGCAGCACCACGTTGGATCCAGGCTAGACAGACCCTCACTTCACTCACCAGTACTTCCCGTCCAGTAAGGTACAGGTGGGATTTCATAGATGCTAGGGGTCGCAAGGGACCCACGAGATCATCGAGTCCGACCTGCCCTGGGCCGGAAAGAGTGCTGGAGTCAGGTGACCCCAGCCAGGTGTTTGTCCAGGTGTTTAGGAGTATGCATGATTTGGAGTAGGAGGGGGCTTCAGATGGGGGATGTGGGGAGAAAATCACTGGCCAAGCTGCAAGGGGGTTCCAGGTCGGCGGGAGCAGGGGAGGCCTCCAGTCAGGACAAAGGCGCACCAGAAGTGGAGAAGGAAGCGTTTCCAGTCAGGATTGAAGTGCATGGGTAAAACATAGGTGAGGATCTCTGCTTTCAAAGCAGTACAAGCCAGGGCTATTAATGCTTCACATCCACCAGTCCTATATTCAGGACATAAGAAAGCCCAAGTCTTAGGGTCCTCTAAAAAAAAATCCCAGTATATACTGGTGCAAACCCTGGGGCAGTCTCCGAGATCAGAGTCCGGAGTTGGAGGCATTTGATCAGAGACCGGTTTTAATGCAGCCACTCTCTGTCTCTTCCCCCAGCTCTTAGGATGGCTGCTCATTGGTGTTGTTGCGGTCCTGATTTTCCTCTCCAAGTGCTTGAAACACTGCTGCTCACCGCTGAGCTACCGGCAGGAAGACTACTGGGCCCAGTACCGCTCCAACGAGGCCAAGCTCTTCCGCCGCACCGCCGAAGTCCACTCCAAGATCCTGGCTGCCGGTAACGTCAAGCAGTTCTTCGGCTTCGTGGCTCTGAGCAAGGAGGAGAAGGAGCTGGTGGAGGAGTTCCCAGTGGAGGGGGTCCAGCCGAGCCCGCAGTGGAACGCTATCACGGGGGTCTACATCTACCGGGAAAACAAGGGCTTCCCGCTCTACAGCCGGCTCCATAAATGGGCCAAAGGGGTTGAGGGAAATGGACCAGGGCCTGATGGTCAGGAAATGGCCTTCCTAGCTGTCTAAGCGAGCCAGCTGCCCATGGGAGGAGGGACCAGTTCCCCATGCTCTGTCACTTTATACTCTATAATCAACTCAGGTGCACGGTGACCAGATACGCTGTGAATGATCCTCCAGATAGGATTATTCTTCTTAGACCACAGCAAGCCACAGGGCATCAACAGCTTCTGGATAAAGACCAGCTGCACCGTGCTGTGCTGGGGAACCAGACCCTATCTCTCTGGGATACAACTGTCACTGCTCCTCCCACAAAGTGGAGCATAACGCAGACGCATGCACCTTACCTACCGCCTAGCAAGGCAGCACAGGCAGAACCCTTGGGTCCTGCACATGCAGGGATAAATTGAGGACCAAAGTTGAGGACCAAATATCTCAGCATGGCTGAGGTCCCTGTTTCCCACCTGTAAATGCTGCAGCCTCTTGGCATTCCTTCATTTCAGAGGGGGTGGAGAAAAAAAAATCATGCCTTCATCTTGCAGGTCTACCGTGCCTTTCCTGCAGAAGCACCCACAGCACTTCAGAGACTGTAGCAGAGTGGGAGGGATTCACTTCCGATTTGCTGTACATAGAAATGAAGCGTATGCACTGGCTAATATCAGTGGCGAGCAGCAACTTCACCCTTCTTTAATTGTGCTTCTCAGACTCTTTCTATTGCCTTAAATGACTCCTGGACTAGCCCCACTATAGCCTTATGAACCACGCATCACCAAGAAAGAGATGCAGGTGGAGTTTACGTTTCCTCCTCTCGACATGCCATTGTGTCAACCACTTGCTTTTCCAGCGTGGCAGTTAAACAGGTTTTAGTTGCATGTTGAATGACATGTACACAATTGTTTCTATGTTAAGGATCGGTGGCATACTGGAGATTGCTTTTCTTATTTATAGTGCTCCTTTTTCTATACTTATTTGTGGTCTTATTTTCGTAAGCTTTGACCATGCCTCTCCCAATACTGCCAACTTGAAGTGCTCAAAAATCGCAAGCTGGGTACTTGGAACTGATAGGAAAAAAATAATTAAATTGGGTTTCTCTTGTGGTTTCTAGGCCTTTTGAGGGCACTTAGGTTCAGTTTTCAAACTGCTCTGTGAACAAGAGAGCTGGAAGCTTAAATGTTGCCTTTGTAGGAAAGTCTCAGTGCCTGCCATGCTCACGGGACGCCAGGACTGGAAATTTAAAAACACCCGATCCTGGGAGAACTGACAACGCTGCTTGCAGAGCCCACGTGTAACCCTGGCACCAGAGGCAGCTCTGAAAACCCCGAGGTGGCCGAGGGGAGAAAGCATCCGATGGCTGTCGGGAAGGGAGCAGCAGCATGAGCAGGGGAAGGACCCAAAGCGGGCTGGTCCCATTGTGTAACGTATGCAGAAGCAATGAATAAATCATAGCAGAGTAAAAGCCCAAGGAAACAAGAGCATAGGCGAGTGCTTTGGGCTTCTTGTCAAAGGGAGGGAACCAAACAGCGTGGAGCAGATTCCTCTCAGGGGGCACAAACCTCCCCCAACCTGCTGCCACGTAAGGCCAAAGCAGAGCTCCGGCCCCGTTGACAGGTGGTTTCCCCCCAGGTGCTGGGGGGGTGCTGGCTGTGGGCGCACACGTATTTCCTGAACAGAAAGGGGAGCCTCTTGCCAGAAAAAGCAGCAGCCCTGGCTCTTCCTTATTAGCTACAGCCCAGAGACAAAAACCCAGGGGTAGAAGTAGAAAGGCAGGATGTTAAAATCCCCTGCCACCACCACACGCCCAGCCTGGTCGCCCCAAGGTAATGTAGGGGACCTGCGAGCGGAGCCGCTTGTCCTTCATTGACTGTCCAGTTCCTCCCACAGGGACCTGCTCCAGCCCTCGGCCAAGCTGAAAACCCAACGACTCGATGAAAAAGCAGGAAAATGCAGTCCTGCACGTCCGGCCCATGTGCCTCACCTCAGAAGCCAGCGTTGGAGTATGTTTGGCAAAACCACATCTACGAAGTAAAACGGGTCTGGGGGTTAAATCGGAGACCTGGGAGGCCAATTGGGGGCCTGCCCTGAGCCCTCTCTGACTTAAGTGAATTGCCCAAAGTTGCAAAGCAAGTTCTGCATGGCTCCTCCACAAAACAGGGTCAGTCCTTCCTGCCACAAAGCTCGAGACCTTCATTCCGGAAAGCTCAAGACTCAGTCTGCACTTATTTATTGTTCCTCCCACATTTATGATGGTACCTCCACTGTATTTAAAATCTGTCGTCTCCATTTCAGAGATGAAGCACAGAAACGGCAAGTGGTTTAATAGTTTCCCAGGGCCCGGCAGAGTAAGCCTTCACTAGGGCATTTAATTTATTTTCTAGCTCCTCCACTTGAGGGTACAGAGAGTGTATGCAGCTCTTCTACAGGGTCCACATCTCAAAAATTTAAAACCCTGAAAATGAGATTAGATTGAGGGTAACGATGGGCTGCAATTCACACCCACCAGATGAGTCAGGCATTCAAACAATAGGGAGTAAGAGTGGGAGCACTGCAAAAAGATTCAAGTGCAAGATGCAGGGAACAACAAGGAATTCATTGTGGGTTTTGCAATGGAGAAGAGAGCCAAGAATTGATGCAGATTGAGGTTGTTATTCAGACACTCTCCTTAAACCTGGTAAGGAAAAGTAAATAAAAAGACATGACAGGCATTTCCTCTGCTTCTAGGTCTGAAAGGAACAAACAAAAAATTTGCTCAAGAGCCCACAAATTAATCCTACTTGGTTTAAAACTAATTGGAAACTGCAAACCTCATTTATTTATTTACTTGTTTTTAACAAAAAGTTAGTCACAAAACTTTTGTGGTCTTCCTTTATAAAATTCTGGAGGGCCCCAAACTCATCATATTGATCCCTGCTGGCTGAAAGGCCACTGAACTCATCCATAAAAAAGTTCCCAACCTGGGATTAGGATTTAGCACAAACATCCTCTGATTCTTGGTGTGCAAGTTTGCATGTATGAAGTCATATATGCAAGGACTGACCATCAGACTCTACCTACAATCAGAGAACCTGATACAAGCTATTCTCCAACAGAATAGGAGGGAGGGTCTTCAGTCTGATGTAGGAGGACAAGGTAGAAACCTTTAAACACTAGAGGGGTAATGAAATTCTTATATAACTGAAACGGATGAAGAGACAGGATGAAAGATTAATGGACATGGAGATTTTGCTTCTAGGTGATTTGGGAAAACACTTAGAAGGGCATGACTGAGTTCTGGTCCCTGCTCCAAAAAACATTCATGTAGTGCACTTCCCTCCTCCAGCCACATTTTGCAAGGAAGGGGCAACACCACTGGAATCTGTGAGCAGCCCAATTTGTCAGCTAAGAATACCTGCTGGAGTAAACCTCCCAGAGGAAAGAGATGGAGAACAATTTATTTTTGGATCCCAACTGGGCTTAGGCCGTGAGATGGCTGCCGACGTGCTCGGCTAAGACAGGACAGTTTGGGGCACATAGACCTGTTGGTACTTAGGGAAACAGTCTGAAATGGAAAATATTAAAGCAGAACCAATTATTTTCCAGCATCTAAGACTTAGCTTCTTCTCTCAGTTGAGAGACCTCTACCCCGTTTCCTGAAATGTTCTGTCCTTCAGCAGGATCATTTGCAATTTTACACTTTCAGCAAGTTCAATTAAATACTTGTAGGCTTTAAAAAAAAGCCTCAAATCAAGAAGACTGGCAGCAACAAAAAGGCACCAGAGACCAATCTCTGACAACACTAACGTAGATGAGACGCGAGAACCTTCTTGGCGGCATTGAAAAAAGGATGGAGGGAAAAGAAAAATTCTAAAGGAAGGCTGACTTATCAATTGTATTGAAAAATGTAGAGTCAATAAATGTACGTTTTCCATAGGAAAGCAGAACAGGCAGGGGTAGCTGTTTCTATTGCTTATAAAACAATCTGCATTTAAATAACTACATCCAAAAGTCAGCAGCACATGGGAAGTCAGCTGTACTCCTGGGTAAGCGATGAACACAAACAAGGTCCTCTCTTCAGCCAGCAGGTTCTTTCTGCCTTCGGGGGGTCCCGGACAGTCCAGCTGGCTGCTGGTGCTCTCACAAGAGGCCCTGTTTGTGGACACCTGCAGTCCATTTCTGTGCATCCCTTCTGCTCACACAGCCACTGGAAGCAGTAATCAAGTCCCTCTGCTTTGGGACTTAACTCTCAGCAAGGGAGCTCTTGGACTCCACGTATCCCAGCGCTGCGGCTTTCACAGCCTGGATAGTGTCCGCTGTGCCATATTTCTTCTCGTAATCCAGGTAGCGTTTAAAGAAAAACTTCATCTTCTTTGGTGCCAGGCTTAGGTGAATGACCCGCTCAAAAACATCCCTGCAAGGAAGCAAAAGCCCGTTCAGAACATGAAATCACAGCCCTGGGCTCCCAAATCTGAAGTCTTGCCTCCAAACAGTGGAGAGTACAGAGAAAGGTCAAGAAAACCAGGACGTGCACCCAACCTGCTGCAGAACGCTGGTACCTGGCAAAGGAAATCCCTTCAAGTCAGCAATGCTTTGGAATAGAAAGCTAGGGAACCCTTTCCTCTGCTTAGAGAGACAATTGTAGCTGTTCCTCTAGAATCCAGTCACAGTACTTCACCCTGAGCTCAGTGAACGGCACAGATCAACTACACGTTGCGGGAAGGAGGATTTCCTTTTGCTGCCTTTACTCTGAATGCTAGTGAATGGAACCTTTCCATACAATGGGAGAGCAAAAAATGATCCATCCCTTTGTTTTACGTCGTTATATTGAACACAAAGAAGCACTGAACCACTCAGCGCATGTTACTCCCAGGAGAGTAGGTTTGCCCAGCAGTAAGAACAGCAGAGTGCAGTGAAGAGTATTCATTTAATAACAAGCTGCTACACTAGTGTCTGAAGCATCAGTGCACAATACTGGAGTTGTAGTCTCTTGCTCCCCAAGTCAGCTTAGTAAAACCTCCTCAGTAAGTTACTAGCTATGGTGATCTACACAGGACAAAGAGAGCTTGAAATGTTTCCACTCCCGGATTTCCAAAAGGCCCTCTGTTTTTATTTAGAACATGCTGTTGTGATATTTATGGGCTTACGCTGCAATGAGGAAAACTTAGGATGGATATTAGGATGAATTTCCTAACTCTGATGAGTTAAGCACTAGGACAGATTGCCTAGACCAGTGGTGTCCAACCTTTTCACCCTGCGGGCTGGATGGACAGCTTGATCTGGCATGCAGGGTGTATGTGGTGGGGACTCAATATCACTGTTGGGCCCTAATTTGGCCACGTGTGTGGGGTGGTCAGGAAGCAGCCTGGCCCTTATCTGGACATGCAGGAGGGCAGGCCTGGCCCTGATCCTGTTGTGGGGCCATGGCCTGGGCAGGGCTGGAACTGGTCATGTGGTGCTTCCCCCGCTTGCGCTGCCAAATCTCCCAATCTATGAGGATCCCCAGGGGCTGAATACCATGGCTCCATGGGCCTGTGGAGGTGCTCTCATCTCCATCAGTGAGAGTTTTCAAGAGCAGATTAGATGCACATTTATCTGGGATGGTTTAGGCAGGAACCATCCTGGACTAAATGACCAAGACTGGGAAAGATCACAGAATCGTAGGGTTGGAAAACAATCAGGTAGACCCCTCTGCCCTGCAGATATACCTCGAGGTCCCCCTTTCCAATGAGAATCAACCCAACCCCATTTCTCACATAACATGGATTCTCCACTATTTTGGAATATCCCTCCCTTACTGCCTACAGCTGCAGAGTACCCACACTCTTGTATATCTGTGTCTTGCCAGCACTCACCGTACTTCCTTCTGGCTGCCGTGTTTGATCAACATGTCTATGTAGATGGACCAGATGTCAGTGCGTTTGGGATAACTGTTGAGTGTGCTCTCAAAAAGAGCCTTGGCATGGTCTGGGTCCCCAAACTGGAACTCAAGTTGAGCAAACTTGGAAATCACATCCACATCTGTAAAGAGAAGAGACACCTGCTAGCATCAGAAGACAATGAGAATCAGCCAAGCCTCCCAAGAAACACAAGCAGTGTGCATGAGGGAAGAGAAGAAAGACGATACAGAGGAAGGAGAGCGCAGGTGTTTGAAGGGAGAGGGAGAGTCCTCACGTTCTTTGACTGCCAGCCCCTTGAGGGCACGTTCCAGGAGCCTGTGTGTGGCCTCCGCCTGGCCTCGTTTCAGGAGGAAGGTGGCGTACTTCAGCCACACCGATTTCTCCTGACGGAAGCGCTTCAGCATCGTGTGGTACAGGTCTTCGGCTTGCTGGGGAGATACAAAGGAGGGGAGGGGAGGTCAGTCACACAGCTAAACCACCCAGCCATGCTCTCTCATGCAGCTTCTGGCCCTTGCACTTCTAAGGAGCTTAGAGAGAAGAATATTATTTGCTCCAGCCTTTTTGAAATAAAAAGTGGAGCTCAGAGGAGTCAAGCAACCCCCCAGAGTTCACACAGCAATGTATGACCAAAGTGAGGGCCAGAACCCAGATCTGATTCCATCCAAAGCTCCTGACTGGCAGCAGGGGCAGTGTGGGTTGGTTAGCTTTTGAAGACCCCGCACAAAGGACATTTCAAGCCCTTATTCTTTAATAGACAATGTGCCGAGCACATGACCATAATGCCCTTGGGACCATAATGCCCCTGGGGCCGCTGGTAATGCTGAGGTCCTGTGCAACTGTACAGTATGCAGTACCCTAACACCACTTCTGCTTCCAACTGCAGACGAAACAGTAAGCACAGCACAGTTAGCTAACTTTCTGGACTTTTCACCAGCATAGCAGCTGAACTGAGGTGTCATTTCCTTTGGTGTCTCAGGCCTATGAGACCCTATTGGGAGACCTGTTAAGCACTGCTAGGGACAGGCTCACAGAAAGACTCACAAAGTCAAGACTATAATGCATTGGCGCAACTGTCTGGGAAGAATGCCTGGTACCTGCCTGCGCTAGGTCTGATTCTCATCAGTGCTACCAGCCCTTCTACCCATTCAGTGAGGGCACAGCATTCAGACTGCGTGGGGGAAATCAAAGCTTAGCAACAGGCAGGAGATCCAATTATGCAACAGAGGGTAGAGAGTAGCAGGATGCTCTCAGCAGCTCTGTGGCACCCTGGTTAGGATGACTAGAAAGAGTTAACTACCAAAAACTGCCCAAAAATCTTAGAAGACCTGGAAGGATTAGAAGTTACCCCACAGAAATGTGAAAGCAGAACAAAAGCCTCATGCTTGGTTCAGAACAAGCAACATGTTTAATTGGACATGCAGGTACATGTGTAATTCATGTACCCTTACACACGTACGTGATTATACAGGTGCAATTTTACCATAACTGAAACATGTTGCAAACAAGGCAAAATGTACAAATACCTGATTTGTGAGAGAAAGCTTTGGCATCAACGCCTCTAACACTGCCCATGGTCTAACAGCAATTACCAGCTCACAACCCAGGATACATTTTAGACAAATGGACAGGAGGTCATGCTGGCCATGAGATCCACATAAGAAATGAGCATCCCCTCTCCTCTTCCAACAGGTCTCCCAAGCCTAGCCCAAAGCATTTGCTCTGGTTTGCAATCACTCACGCTGGGCAAGGAGCCTGGTCTGACTGCGATGAAGAGCGGTTTCCTGACTTGGTCAGTGAGGAGCTATGACCCTAACTCCTACCACGCTGGACCAACAGTGGCCCCACACACCTACCTTGTGCTTCTCAGAGTTGGTGTAGATGTCTGCCAAATGCTGGAAGACCTTCAGGGGCTCGTTGTACTGAACAGCTCTCTCAAAGACCTTCATCAGCGTCTCCTCAGTACCATACATGTTCTCCAGGTTCAGCAGAGCTCCCCACACATTCAGTTTCTCCTGCTCCTCCCTTAAAGTGAAGCAGAGCCAACCCGTTTCAGTCTCCTGACAGAGGAATTCAAGCCATTTCAACATGAGCCAAGCCTCACCACACCTGAAAAGCTGAGTAAGGGACTACAGAGCACCACTGAAAACCAGGTGGCACCAGGGCTACAGCACAACAATGGCTTTAGGGTGCAGAGTAATACAACAGTGGCGGAAAGGGAAAACTATGTAGCCAAACTGAATTGCAGGGGCAATATTATGGAGACAAAAAGTAAATGTTCAGGTTGCCGTGCATCACAATACCAAAGGAAATGCTTCTTACAGAAAGAGCCAGGAGAGCTGTAGGTCTCCTTACAGCAGCATGGCACTGTCTAGTACCAGGCTGGGGAATATGCTCAGTGCTGCCAAGTACAGAGCCAGCGCCTCCAGAATTACCAGTGCGGCTCTCTGCAGCATCTGCTTGATCCTTCTGGTGTCTCACCCTGGCAGTACTTCATCCCAGATCAGGCACTGCTTACTTTTCAGATCTAATGGGATCGCAGCAGGCAATGGCTGCTGGGCTACAGCCAGCCAAAGCCAACAGAGAGATTCAACTTCAGTCTTTAATCCTAATGCAAAGCAGAGTGAGCTGAGAGTGGCAACCCTCCAATTGTATGGGGTCAGCAAAGCTGATCTGCTATGAAGATTACTGGCAACCCCACTCCATTCCATTTCTGAAGGCAGGCAATGCCCATGGGGAATATTCAGGAATCGCTGACCCACAGAGATCAGGATGCTGTCATCTAGGAGGCACGTGGAGGAGGAGAAGCTTTCTACCTGAAGGAGATGGTTTTGAGCGCCCTTTCCGCCACAGCGCGGGCCTTCTCGATCTCAGTGGCCTGGAGATGGAAAGCCATGTACTGCAGCCACAGGATGGAGCTGTTGGGGTTGCTCAGCACCAGGCGGTCAAAGTCATCTGCACTCTGGGGCTGCCGGGTGGGGTCCATCAAGGCAGTTTCTATTTTGCAGAGCTCCTTTTCCACTCTCTGTTTTTCCAGCTCTTTCTCCTTCTTGGTTTGCTTCTTCAGCTGAAAAGGCAAGGAGAGGGGTTTGAAAACAGGCAGTAGCAGCATTACTCCAGGGTTATCTAGAGTTAGAATGGCGTGACATGCAAGACAGCCAGACAACGGTGGGCCCAAGGCTGAGCATCTTGAGGAGCCGAGTGGCTTATCTACAAGAGAGTGGACTCCTACTTTGAGAGGAAAAGGAAGGAAGAACAGGTTGCTTACCACCCAGGCACAATGTCTGAGCAGAAAAGCATCACAAGGAAGAATATTGGTTTTTCTGAATGAAACCTATTAGGGGTGAACACTAACTCACTAGCTTTGCACCTCAGATCCCAGAGATCACCCTTTCACAGCATTCACTAGCAATTCCAGCCTCTCTCTCTCTCTCTCTCTCATATCACACAACCTACGGTTTCCGGCAACACTCACACTCACTGCCTCAGCAATAAGCGTAGACTTCTCTTCAAGAAAAGCCAGGAATGGAGGGATTGGTAGCACCACAGGTCAAGACTGAAAGGTGTTGGTAGAAAGGCATGGGCTGTGGCTGGCTTGCAGCTTTAGTGGCAGAGCCTGCAGGAAGCCAGGGCTGCAAGAATGAAGCTCAGCTCATCCAGCATCTGTCTGCACTATCTGCTCTGCACAGCAGATTTGGGCATCATTTTTTCCCCAAAGCAAAAGGCTTTGGTAACACTGAAGTAGGTCATAAAATTTGGTTTCAATGCTCCCAAACTGCTCATCTAGGACACCCCCCCCCAAAAAAAAAACCCCAAAAAACCCAGATGATTAATTTTGACTTTTTTTTTTAAATAAGAAGTGTTATGGTCCAAAAATGGTGTTTTGCTTCAAAATTTCCTTTAACTATTCAAAGCATTTAAAAACATTTATGGGTCAGCTGAACGTTTCAATTTTTTTCAAATGTTTTGGTTGGCCTTAAATTAATGTGCGTGTCCCTCCCTCCCCCCACCTCCCACCTCAGATTTTCAATGTTGCCGGCAAACCAGGAAGTCTGCCACTCACCCAGCCCCATGAATAGGTACCCCTCACTCTGGACTTTATCTACACAACGAACAGAAACTAAATACAGTCTAGGCAGCCTTTAGCTGGGGAAGGCAGCCCATATATTAAGACAGTTTTTGATGCAAGGATCAGCACAGTAGATAGTGACAAGATGGCAAGTCATAGCAGCTGTGCCCAGGGGCTTCCATGCAAGCGGCACCGCCTAAGTTACCGCACCGTGGCCTGTGGATCGTCGTCCTCCTCGCTGTCCGAGCTCTCCTCTGGCTGACTCAATGCTGGCACCTTGAGTGCATTTAGTCCCTCGTCCCAGGTGAAGTCAGTAGAAACCTGCAGTCTCGGAGCCTCTGTGTGCTTTACCTCTTGCTTGAAGGAAGACAAGACAGGTGCCACTGGTTTAATATTAAACTCTCACTGCTGCCTCCATCATGCTTGAGACAGCAAGTATTCCCACCTATAGCAACAGCAGCATTTACTGTTGCATAACCAAAATATCCCCTCAGCCCTTGCTGGACAGTGACTTATAATAAAAGCCTAAACCATGAAGGGATGAGCAACAGGCAAAGCCAGGGTCACTGCAGACTTAGCAGACATCAGGGGTGGGGAAGAACAGTTCGTATTTATATAGGAGCTTTCACCGTGAAACCAAAAGCCACCAATGCATCCTGCATATACAGAGCAATCATTTACCCTACAATGAGAAATACAGGTCGCCCCAGAGGTAGACAGTGACAGCTGTTTGATAATGCAGAGTCATACTGCCTAGGAGACCAGGACAAGAAACAAACCGTGCCATATCTAGCTGCAACTGCAGCAAGGACTTGGGGCCCGGAAGAGCAGAACTGGCATTAGATTTGGCCAAGACATGAGAGCCAGCCCTCCCTAACCAGCAAGAAATGCCACAGCATCTGCCTGCCATGCTGACCACCTGAGTTTCTTTGTGCTCCCTCATCTCATAACAGGTACTAGCAGATCTACTCCTGTTCCCTTGTTGTCTGTTCTCTCTCATATCCCTCCTCCTGACCTTGGATGTAAACAGGCTACTTTGAGAGTCTACAAAAAAACTGCTTACATTCAATTCGCTACCAATTTTTGAGGAACTTAATGATCCCCCTAAGCCAATTAAGTCGAGAAGGCCATTTTGGAGTGTGGGAAAAGAGCTGAACGATGAAACTTTGACATCAAGGAAAAATGGATCCAGCAATGGAACACGACTGACATCATTAATACATTTCTCATTACAGACCCCACATCTAAACCCCCTGGCTTTGCTTCACCAAGGCAGAGCTGAACAGGGTTCGTACTGGACAAGGTAGACGTAACTGCTTACTACATAAACAGAATTTTATTAAAGACCCCTAGTGTGAGTGTGGTAAAAACCAAACTATATAGCACACATCACGGAGGAGTGCCCCATTTATTATTTTAATGGTTGCATTGAAAACCTGCACCAGGTTACTGGCAATGCTTTGCCATAGATATCAAATCTAAAACAGTCACCCCAGCCTTATTCCTCAGTGCTGTTGTTTATAGGATGTTTATAGCTTGTTCTGTCATTTGCTTGCTGTATTCCATACAAATAAATTAAAATAAATAAATCTCTCTTTAGCCATTTACTTTCTCTTGCTAATATATATATATTGTATGCGCTTTGGGGCAGGGACCTGGGGTTTGTTCTGGTGTTGGTAGAGCATCTAGGATTAGTGACCTCATGGGCAGTGACTGGTACACCTACAGGCTACAATTAATATCCGAGCAGAATGCAACATGGCAAATCATCACCATATCTTTGGTGTCTCTTGCTGCCCCTCATCCCAGAACTGGTCTTGCCCAACTTGTAAGGCCAAAGCCTGGAGACTTGATCTGATTACAGGATATGTAGCTGCCTCACTACTGACCATTAGTAACCGAGCCCTCGGAAGAACCACGTGCCTGCCAAGTGGTGATGTGAATCCCTTTAGAGATCTAATAACTACATGCAAAGTGTGAGCTATGATAGTGGGCTCCGACCAAGGCTGCTGCTACCAGGCTTATGAGCTAGACAGAACTGGACATACGTGTCACCACAGGCCTCAAAGTAATTTACTCTGTACCAGTCTGTCCAAACCCACCATCCCAGGCACCATTTAGGCAGTCCCTCTGTCAGCCACACAGGACCCCACTGCTTATTCATATTCCCCTCCGCTGGGCTCTGGCAGCCCCTCACCTTGGATTTGCTTTTATTCTCCTCTTCCTCCTCTTCTTCCTCTTCCTCCCAGCAATAGACTTCAACCCCACTGTCATCTTTGTCAGCAGGATGCATTCTCTTTTTCTTTGGTTTTGCCTCCTGTAGTGAAGGGTCGGACAGGGAAACCATCAGGAAGACTAAGTAATAATTCCACTTGACTAGAGAAAACTAATGAGAAGCCCAAAACAACGGCCCTCACTCTTTGCTCATGTACTAGTCGCAACACGAGCCATGGGAGAAAAGTCACAAGCACCCCAGGTTTTGTGTCAAGCCAACTACTAGGGGCCCAATGCTGGCAGATGCCCTGCAAAGGTACTGTCTAGAAAGCTTAGAGATAAAAATCACTTGTGGTGGGTTTTTTTCTTCCCCAAAATACCCTATTCCTGTCTAGTGGTGGGCAGAGAACACAACGGGCCTGCTAATGCCTTGGGTGACAGAGAAGGGTCACTGAGCCCAATCTGAAAGCAGGAGCTCTTGCTGTAAGATCTGGTTACCAGGTTAAAATCCACCCTCATGATTACCAGCTACAGACCCCATCCATATGGATCGTCTGGCCACACAGGATTGATTTACAGCAGAAGAACAGAGGCAGCAAGAGCTGAAACAAGCAGACATTACATGCCCATAAATGCATGCCTTGCTGGAGTGCCGTCTGTGATGGAGGACAGTTACTTTGATGGAAGACATAGCTCCTTTCCAAGAATATTGATCTTTTCCTATTCTTTAAAGATTTCATGTTACAGGTCCTGCTAACCCGAGTGGAAAGTATAAACCCTGAAAACCTCCTCCTTCAAGAGGCTTGAAGCACTGAGAAGACAGGGAAGATCATCAAGGCCATTCACAGCCCACCCCCAGGCTCTCATTTGGGCCCGAACCATCAGGCAGATGTAGCTACCTGCTCGCTTTCAGAGTCTCGTCTTCTCCGTTTCGCCTTCAGCTTCTTAAGCTCCTCTCCCTTCTTCTCCTGCTTTGTTTCATGGAGGGGCAGGCCCAGGGACTTGGGCAAGACACTCAACTTCCCAGTGTCCTCAGGCAGGAAGGAGAGCTCTATGTGGTTCTCCTGGCTACTCACACTGTGGCAAAAAACAGGAGAGAAAGAAAAAGGAAGTTGCAGGTGTTGAAAGGGCCCAAGCTTCGGTTCCACCCAAGAACCCTTCATCTTTCCTCCTGCCCCTCATCTGCCACTTTCCAGCCCCACGGTGGAAGCCTGACTAACCTGAGGACCCTGGCTGTGAGCAGCTTCCCTTCTGGCAGGTGCTCCTCATACACAGTTTGCTTCGATACAAAGTAGGGGGCAACCTTCTGGAACCGGATTCGGCCCACAACAGAGCTGGACAAACTGAAAGGAAGAGAAAAAGGTGTGGGTGACATTACATGCATCTGCTTCAAAAACAAAGCTATAGATGTAACAGGGATTTCAAACCACAGTGGCAACCCAGCACCATGGAAAGATCTGATTTTCTCTGTCAAAGCACTACACACTTTGCACCCTCCACGCTACAGATACAGGGCAGGAACGGCAAAGGGCGCTGCAGGTCAGTCAGGATTGAGGGATACAGGAAACAGAAGCCTGCCAGTGCACTCACCGGCAGCTTAGTCTGTACAACAACGTTTTTAAAGCAAGTTTGCATGCTTAAGAAAAACAAGACGACAATTCTAACTTCCAGAAAGAAATGCACTGGGGAATGTTTGCTACACAACAGGGAGATCAAATTCTGGACCTGTATCCACAAGACAAACATGTTCACCTGGACCCTCGCCGCCCTCTAGTCACACACTACTCACGCAAAAAACACGCCTGAAGGCTTGATGAATTTGACGTAGCCTCGGATCAACTGGCCTTCCTTCACATCATCGATGCAAGTAATTTCAGCATCTTCCACTTCGCTATTGCTCTTAGGATTTGTTCTAGGAGAGACAAGTGAGACAAGAGTTAAAAACACCTCACACTGGCTGAATGGTCTACATGCTAGTGTTGCTACAGGGAAAAGAGTCAGTCCCAACTGCCAGGGGCTGCAAAGCAGTGAGTCCTTTCCACAGGAGCAGAAGCATCTTTGTTCATTCAAGTGCACTGTCTGCCTCTTTATCCAGAACGTACACAGCATAACAGAGCTCCATGCTGTTGCACTGGGGATTTGAAGATAATATGCCTTGTCACAGTTTTCCTGAAATCTAATGTAATATGTAGGAGGGCAAAAGCACTGACTGAGGCTTTGTGAAAACATGGGGATTTCCGCTCCCCCGTGTGGGAGGCTGAATTAAGGCCTCTTCACAGGACAAGTCCACAATTGTGCAGCACAAACAACATACAAATACATTTAAGAGCTCAATCTATGTACACAATCGGACCCTTGAGGGGCCACGCCTCGTGTCCCCAATTCTGTCTGGATGCAAAAAGTTAAGAGTTTTAAAAAAAAAATCCAAGCCCTTAATCTGCAGTTTTGTCTGAGAAGCAACATGAAGTAACCCATTTCTGCTGCCAATACACAGTGAGAAACAAACATTTTTGTTTCAAAGCAAAGCCAAAGAAAGTTCAGCAAGAGGCAAGGTACAAAGTGAAAACCGAGGATGCACACAAAACCAGAGCTGAGTGGGCAGAGCTAATGGCACGGATACATCTCAGTCAAGCCTGTAACAACTGTAAATAAAAAACGATGAAATGTTAACCCAGACAGGGGCTCCACATCCAGAGCCATGAACCTGCACGTTCTCTGGTACATGGAAAATCCTTTACATGGAACGAACAAACATCCAAAGCCAATTTAATTTCTTACGAAGTCTGGACTATTAGGCTGATGCTATAACCTGAGCACACGTATTGGCCAATAGGGTTACAGATCACATGAACTATTAAATACCAGATGTTACCACACTTTTTAACTCTCAGATCTATAGCTAGAGGTTAGGACCCTTACCTGGACTGCCGGAGGGAGACTTGGATTTTGCCATCTTCATTGGAAAGGATGCAACACCTGGGTATGGGGGACAGGAAAGACAGCAGGAAGCTCAATTTAAAAAGTCCCACAAGGAAGCAGAAGCTCTTCTTACAGCCACATGGAGCATGAAACATGCCTTATGGGATACGAAGAGCCCAGTCCTCCGAGGCACCTGCAGTCTATTGCAGACTGTATGGGAGAATGGCTCACATGTCAACTGAAAACAGGAACACCACCCATGTTACATGGTCCCCTGCATCACAGTATCTGAGCAACAGAATCAACAGGTTACAATAGTCCCTTGTAGTATGGAAGTGCAATTACTCCCCTGCTACAGATGGGAGGCTGGCACGGACAGATTGACAGGCCCATGACTAGATACAGATGTCGCCAAATAATGCAGATCAATGTGCCATAATATGCTACTTTACTGTGCAAAGCACGTCACCCCTTGTCCTTACTGGTGTGAGAGAAGGGGCAACATGATCTCCCCACTAAGCCAGACCTGTTCCCCATGATCATAAGAAAAAGGCCTGGCTGAGCAGGGAACTCCAACTTCTCTGCTTACAAAGTGGCAACCAAGGTTCCCTGGGGTGCCTCTCTAAGTGCAGCAAGCAAGCAGGTGCTTCACAGGCCCTTGAGCCCCCAGAGCACCAGCTCAGGATGGCTGGAGAGTAGGAGGAACTCAGGCTGCTTGTACTCCTCTGCCAGAGAACTAATAGGTGTCTGCTGCAAAAGCAGCAATGTCTATTACTAACTTTTGTTGTGCCACTGATTTTCCTTTGATGTGGTGTGACAAAGGGTAGTGACATCTATTTGCTCACAACTTGTATCACCATAAAAAAAAAATGTTATGTTGGCACAAATGAGATGTCAAGCAACATCTGTTTCCACCCAGAGAGACACAAGTTCATAACAGAGGTAGGAATTCAACATAGGTCTCTTTAAATCCCAGTCTAATGCCCTACTAATTGGGATATCCTTCTCCTCCTCAAAGCAGGGGCCAAGGAGGGAACTAAAGGAGGATGCACACTTAGTGTATGGGATGAGGGACATGGCTCCAGACATTTACAAGTAAGTTTAAGCACTTAAAAGCCAAATGCATTGGGGGGCTGAGGTTGGAAGCCCCTTGACACTTCCCAAAACACTCTGAAAAGGTTTGTTTAAAGCTTCTTCAGCTGGAACACAACAAAAATGATTCAGGAAGAAGCTGAAATGTGCTGGACCAGTGTCAAACCCTATTAAAGAGGACCGGTTATGGAGGAAGGATCTTTCCAAGTCCCCCGCTTGACTTGAGAAGATGAAAGGACAAGAGAAGCTCTGACCTGACGATCTCACCCACGCGGAAATGCTCCCAGGGCTGCTCCATGTACGAATCGCTCAGGTGGAAGAGGCTAGCATTGCCAATCTTGCCAAAGGGAAGCGCCACAATTAAGCCGTGCGGGGTCACCTTTTTTATGGAGCCCAAAGTGATGGTTCCCTTCTCTAGGGAGTGGATTCCTGCAGAAGGGAGGAGTTCAGAGGGGCTGAGTCAGATACCACATAGGTCTAATACATCCCACAGATCACATCCTCAGGGCAATGAAGAGTGAATTAAAGAGGATTCTGCCCCAGTCACCAACCATGCCCATAGCCTTTTGTTCATGTGTAGTTTGTGCGCTCTCATTTCACTGCCCCTTTCGTAATACAATGCCGGGGTCACCCCCCACAAACCTACCCCACTCTGCTGTACCAGGACCCAGACATGCCCCCACATCTGCTATACTAAGACCTGTGGTCATTAGTAAATGGCTTGCAGGCCACTAGATACTACTCAGAAAGCAAAGCTGCTTCAAAAGACAGAGACAAAGAGTCAGCCTGGGACATTTGGGAGGAGAGCTATTACTTTACTCCAAAGGGTTGATGCTGTACAAAACAGAGGGAGTCTGAAAACCAGTCTCAAAAGCTCTGATCTCTGGGAAGTCAGAAGACAGAGCTTTGGTCCTGCACATGACACAGACCCAAAGCTAAACTCTGAATCACAACCCGCTCAATTCAGGTTCCAATCTAGACCCACTTCTAATTGTTGACCACAACCTGGGTGGTGAGATGCCCGGGGAGGAGCACTGCTGATAAACAAGACTTTAACATACCCGTAAGGGACAAACAGAGGTTGGTGTTGGTGGGATTCATGCCAGTCACTGTAGCAGACAAAGCCTGTCCGCTCCTGAAGCTCTTCTCTGGATGCTTGAAGACCTGGCAGGAGAGAGACCGCTGCTCATCACCCGGGAAGATGTCTCAGTGATTCATTTGGACTTTGACTAGGATAATCTCAGGACATGCGAGGCTCCAAATAGGAACTACGGACATCTAACGTGCATCTACTTGAACCTAGATAAACAGGTTTGTCCTACAAGTAGGATATGTCCAACATCAGTGGTTTTGCAACATAGAGTGCAGCTAGGAAAAGCTGTGCTAATTTCCAGGTTGTCCACATGCTTTGAGAAGCAGACAGCTGAATTGGGCAGAGCAGCGCAAGGCTGGTTCCACTAAAGCCCTCCATAACTCCAGGTCCCTACTCCTCATTGACACCCTTGCTTAGCCACTCATGGACTGTGCTGGCCACATAGTGACAGCACTACACAGATGGCCAGCTTTAAAAAAGAGAAAACAAAACAACAAAAAGCCCACCAAAAAAAATGCACAAAAAATCCCAAGAAAACAGCAGGTTTTGAGAGCTCACACTAAGGCCAAAGAAGAATTAACCAGAAGCTTTGCAGACCAGTGCAGCTGGAAATGCTGAAGGTAGGGCCAAACTCTGATGCTAGAGCAAAAGCAAGGAGGAACAGGAAGGCAATTTGAAAGGCTCCTGCACTGGAGTGGAGTGTTTAACCTGCTGCAGGAAAGTGTTTTGGACACTATTCTTTGGCTGCTCCTTACCTTGGGTTTGAGGGAAAGCAGCAGATGTGGAACCCTTCCTCGAACATCCGGGGTGACCTCTACCTCCAGCCAGCCCTTGATGACGTTGTACTGTGGGGAAATCAAGCAGCCGCAGAAGAAGACATGAGACTTAAGAGACACTTCATAGGTTTTAAGGCCGCAGAGGACCATAACAATGCATGACAGGCCAGCAGGACCTCATGTAGAGCCTGCATCTAGTCCAATAATTTAAAGTCTTAGAGTTCTTTATATGTAACCTGATGGCGGGAGTGGAAAGGGTGAGGGGAAGAGGGGAAAAGACTCCTTCCTTCCCTGTTCCTCAAGACAGGGCTTGCTGTTGGTAATTCTCTGCCAGAATCTACCTCACTAGGAAATTTAGGGGCCAGGAGAAACTGACCCAGATTGCCCTTGAGGTGCCTTCCAACACTACCATTCTATGATATGGCCCCTAGTGATATCTTGGGTATAAAGGGGGTCTGCCCAGTATTGCGGTGACTCAAGCAAATACACAGATTGGGGTCAATACTGAGCTTACTTATGTCAGGCATAGGGGGGATTCCCAAGGGACTCTGCCTCTGGTATAACAGGAGAGTGGATGCACACTGAGCTGGGGTTATTTGACCCCAGAAGTCTTTCCTGCCCAGAGCAGGGGGGCTGGACCTGATGATCTTGAGAGGTCCCTTCCAGCCCTAAACTTCTGTGAATCTGTGACCTTTTGGAACAGTGAAGGGGAACCATCCCCTGGGGACTACCTGGCACCTCGCACAGGATCAATGAGCCCCACCACTCCTAGGACTGGAGCTGTGCTGTTCTGTTCTTCCTCACTCCCTGCCACGTCCCCACAGCAGAGGGGTGAGGTTTGGATGCCCTGGCACAGCATTTACTGAGGAGCCAGATACTAAGACCATAAGCACAGTGTTAGCAGTCTTCTCAACTTTCCCTGCCATTACGCAGGAAGGCTCTCTGACTCCTACCTTCGTGACGAAGCAGGTCACCGTCTGCCCGACTTCGTAAGGCTTGAGCCTCTCGCTCAGTTCATCCCCTTCCGTGTTCAGGGTTGTGCAGCCTTTCCCCTTCAGCTCACTGTTCACAAAAGTAAGAGACAGGAGAACCATCACAGCACTGGAAGGTGAGGGAGCCCTCCCTGAGCAAAGCTCTGCAGCATGTAAGAGCCAGGCCCCCCAGATGCAAAGGTCCCCACGTTCTTGTCTCCGCCAATGGGCTTTACCAAGCCCAGGCCAAGGCTCTTCCACAGAAGCAGGCAGGGAGCTGGCGTTTGCTCTCAGGGTTTTCCATTTGCAAAGCACTTACAAACATTAACCCAGGCTGGCATAAAGCTAAACGGAAACCAAGGCTCTTACCTTGGCCGAAGGCTGAGTTCTGGAATGGTCTTTGTGAAGTGTGGATGGGTGATGGGCAAGTACCTGGAAAACAGGAAAATGCTGAGTACTTTCCCCCTAATGCCCTGTGTACAGAGGCATTTACTGCCACCTCAAAGCAGTCTTTCTCGTTCTTTGCCTCAGCTTACCTTTGAGGAGCTTCCTCCCTTGCAAAGGAAGGCTGAAATGCAACCATCAAGGAGCCAAGCAGCAGCCCCAGGTGTTTAGATTGGGAGTTTGTGCCCAAACCCCCACCGAATTCCAGTGGGACTTATAGATGGTCATTATCGCTGAAAATCAAGCCCTTAAGCCTTTATTCAGAACGCACCTTGCTTCACTGGACAGCAACAGAAGCTCTGACTAAGAGGGACATCACGCATCTTTGTGCCTATGACCCATACCAGGGACAGACCTCCCACCTCCAGCAGTACAAGTGCAGTGCATGAATGGTACAGAAGCCCCCAGCCTGGGCAGAGTACAGTGGAAAATTTCCCTGGGGCCTCAGCCTCTACAGCTGGAATGAGGAGCATCTGAATTAAAACTGCTCCATCACCAGATTCCCCAGGAAGGGACCAAGCAGCTCTCTCCCTCTACCTGTGCGTCTTCACATCTCTGCCTCCAATGACCCGCGCAGTCACCTTCTGCCCAGCTCTCAGCTTGGATGTTGGAAAGGTGCCGACGGGAACTTTGTCCAAGATCTGCGATGTGTGGATACAGCCTGTCAGGTCGTCATTGATGGCAACTGTGATGCGGGTGGGCTTGACAGACTTCACCTTCCCAGTGACTGTATCCCCTATGCACAGCGAGTGCTGCACTAAAGCCAAGGTCTCCTCAAATGTCTCGGACTCTTTCCGGGGTCTTATAACTGCCTTTGCTGGGCCTTGTACTGCTAGCAGGACTCCGTGCTCACCCGTCTTCACTGTTTTTAAGGTCACCAAGATGGTTTGCCCCACCTTCAGCCTCTCCGAGTCAAAACGGAACGTGTCATTGAAGTGACAGGCCACAGGGACGGCAGTCAGCTGACCCGTTTCCACCAAGGAGGCAATGGCAAACTCTTCTGCAACATGCTGCACGACAGCTGAGTGCTGGGAATTTTCCTTCAACTGCGAAACAAACAGAGATGATGTCTTTGCTGTAGGAACATCAGATTTCAATGCCAGGACATCCACAGCCCTCCCCAGCACCCAACACCTCTCCCTCCCTGCCACAAAAGACACAGTGATGATGAATTTTAGATTAGAAACATTAACAGAGGAAGATGTACACCAGGGTGAATAAAAGACAAGTCAGACATACCTGCTTGACTTTTTGGTTTAACAGCTCTTCTCGAAGGGAGACATGAACTTCGGATTTAAGGGCATTTACATGCAGAATCAAGGCTCTTGCTTTCTGACCAGGGACAAGGTTCCTGTCTATAAACAAGAGTGAGAACGTTAACTGCTGATGGCAATGAAGGATTTCAAGCAACTGAGACCCACTGGCATGTAAGAGGCGAGCAGCACCAGGAGCACCTGGATTAGCTGAATTCCTAGTGGTAACATGCTCACTTAGGGAAAGATCCATTAGTTACAGCTACTACTAGCAGCGAGATGTACAAGACCTCATTTTTGGAAATGAAGACCAATGACCCCAACATTAGTGGCACTGAAGAAAAGTGACAGAAAGTGAAATCAAGCTGATTTTATAATGGTATAATTTCTATTATCTGGAATCAGGATGCAGATTAGAGGGTGTGCCCAAACATAAATGGATCTTTAAACAGTGATAAAGAGGCATTATAAACAAGATGGTCCTGTTGTACCAAAACACTACCTCTAGCAAACAATGACAGAACAAAATACTGAAAAACCATTCTGAATTCAGTGTGGCATCCCTGTGGCATACCAAAATGAACTGCTGAAAATAGCTAGTGTACACATTCCAGCTTCTACAGGAGGAAGGAAAAGGTATTTATAATGTTGCTCACAAATACATTGCTTTGCTCTGCTCTACCAGACAGGATCTCAAAACACTAAGCCCTACAAAAACCTGGGAAGAAAAGAGCTATACCCATGTTACAGATGCGGAGAACAGAGGCACAGATGTAGCTTAATCAATTTGCCTCAATGAGTTTGTGATACAATTAGAAATAGACCCCCCAGGAGCCCATCCTTGAACCTGAAATAAGCAATATTTTACATAATTTCCCCAGCAATTTATTTCATCCCAGACTAAGGGGTTTTAGAGCATGATGACAACGTTGGGCAGAGCAACAAGAGAAGGTCATGTGAAATTCCTGACCTCCCAGGTGATGGCAAGTGGCTGTTACAGTCAATCCAGCAGTGCTGCTGCCACTAAAGAGTGCTGAGCCGTCCTCCTTCACTTCCTGAACAACCAAGTCCAGTTTCTGCCCGAACATTAAGCTGCAAAGGTTTTGGGCTGCCTTGGAATGCCCTAGACAGACAGAGGGAGAAAAGGCAGAGAGTTAGCTTCATCTAAATCACGTCTTTGCAAGAAATGAGACTGTTTTCACTCTTGCTTAGAAGAGATTGTAAAAGCCTGTGTTCCCACCTTTACAAAAGATCCTTTACATCCTAGACTGAGAGCTTGTAAAAAAAGCTTTAAAACTTAATGGAAACAAGTTGAAATTACCTCTGCTGAATTGCCATGATTAGATGCAAATGCTCCTTTGCCCTAGAGACACCTTGGCACACATTGCTATGTGCAGGAGAATCTGAAAACACCTGACCAATCTCGCTTTGCTACATTAAGGCAAGTGAAAGGCTAAGATTATTTTAGAAAGCCAGCATCAAAAGTTGGAAATGTAATTCAGAGTTTGGTAAAAAACAGGATTTGGAAGCCATGTGGTTTCAAACACAAATAAATGTGTTATTTAAAAGACAAGGGCCAAAATTTGCTAATGTTATCTGGCAAATCATAGAGAAGTAGGGCTGGAAGGGACTTCAAAAGGTTATCTAATCCAGCCCCCTGCTTGAGGCAAAGAAGGTCTTACCTCCCATGCAGGGATCAATCTGCAACCTTGGTGTTATTAGCACCATGCTCTAAGCAACTGAGCTAAAAACTTATCCAAGCATGCAAATACCGCATTTGTGTCGCAGGTACGGGATTTTAAAAGTCACTCATGTTGTCCTAACAACTCACACTGACGTTAGTGGGCGTTTTGTTGCAGACGTCAAAGAAAGCCAATGCTCAGACAGGGAGAACAGAAGCAGAGGCATGGTATTGGCAAATCCCAACCAAAAAATGGACCATTTCTATATAGTTGTATGATGACTGGTACATGTATAAATGTGGATTTCTGTGCCTACAGATACTGCAAGTCCAATTAAGGATGTCTGATAAAAATCACAGTCATCATCATTAACCCTTTTAACTGATTACTTGGTTTTGGAACTCAGGGCACAAGTTCATTATTAATGTCCAGCTGACGTCAGTAATGCACAGGTACTCTCTCATTAACCCAGTCCACAGTTGTTTCTTATTTTGATAGATGTGTTATACTCGTTTGCATAATTGCTACAAAAAGACACCAACAGAAGCAGATTTTGAAGTCAATTAATGAAGTTCTTTGTGGGCTGAAGGGAGTGTGGTGAAAGCTCATGTCTATGATTTATTTAGTCTGTGGGATGCAAATCTGCCCTGTCTTCTGCCTAGTTTCAAAAAGAAAGTGCTAGTGAAAGAGTCTTTTCCCCAAGGCTGCTAATCTATAAATGAGCAGAGCTGTTCTGGCAGCCAGACACACAGCGCTAACACAGCCTGGCTCACTGCTTTTCCAATTATCCTATTCTTCGTTTGCATTTTTCCAGCTTTTTCATTGTAGTCTCACCATTGCATCTTCTGCATTTCTAAGGTGCCTCTTCTTGGTGTCCAGGTGTCACTCTATTTAATAACTCTTTCCCAAATTGAAGCACGCGCTGATATTCCTCTCTTTGGTGCATATATCTGGATATAGTGAGGGGTCTTTACACAGGTGATCAAGGCTCTCACCCGAGAGAAAGCACCCAGAGAATTCAGGCCTGAGTGACAGCAATTGCTATTCACACTGGCTCTGCACAGCAGCTGTGCACACAAACCAAAGAGCACTCCATGGCCATTCAGACAGCGTCAGGGGAAGGCAGGCAGGTGCTTTTTTCTATTGAGGATGAGCAAGCTGCAATTTCTCTATTCCTTTTGCACGCAAGGCAGGTCCCACCTCTGCCTTACCTCTCCAAGGCTTATCCCTAGAGATGTTCTGGTCAAGGGCACTAAGACCTGATCAGGTAAATCCAAACAGAAGAGCAAGGTTCCCAGGACACCCCACAATTCTGCTCTTCACCTTACAGGGGCTGGGGAGCACCTGTTTTGATCCTCTGCACCTCTCCTACCCTTTCTGGTCTACATCAGGATGAAGATAACACCACAGCTTGTGTCTCTCCCCCTCTGTCCTCAGTCACTCTAGAGCTTGGTTTGCTCCCGTTGAGAGAGATTGCAAAACTCCCATGGATTTTAATGGGAGCATGAGGCCTTTCCTTTGACAGATATGTTTGTGCCCAAAAAAGTTCTCTTTGTTCATAGCCTTTAAAGGCCAGGCCTCTCATTCTATACGTATGGATCTCCTAATAAGCTCTGCTCACAAATTAAGCCATTGCTTTTCTGGCTCAATTTATCTGAAAGAGCACGATGCATTTTCTCCTGGTTTTATTTCCCAAGAGCTCAGTTTTGTGCTCTGACCACGTGGGCACAGGGCTGTGAAAGCCGGCTAAAACCTCACCTCTTTGTCTCATGATGCTCCTAACCTCCTTCATCTCCTCAAAGCACTGGCTCAGCAAAGAGATGCTCTTGGCAGCGGGATCTTCTATGCTACATTCAGATAGTTTCAGGCACAGGAGAACCCGCTGCTTCGCCTCGTCGATGCTTGTCACTTTGGCAACCACTGTCTGCCCCACCACAAAATGGTCCTTGGTGTCTGTCACAAACTTGTCACTCATGGCCTGTGTGGGAAAAGGATGAGGGTATTAGGGAATTACTTAAACCATGTTAAACCCCTGTGTGGACAGTCATACTCAGTATAAAAGTGGCTTCCTTCCATTTACTTTAATTCACTTTGGAAGCAAATTTAAAACAATCATAGCATCAGTCTTCACCCCAATCAGCTGGGCAGTGAGTCTGCAGATGTGCTGTTCTTTGAGCCCTTAGGCCTGCCTCTCAAACAACTGCGAGGTGCCAACAAGCTGTTTTGCAAAGGGAAGTCAAGCCTGGCTTACCGCTTTGGGTGCCAGTCCGGCCAGGCCAAAAGGAAACTCCACAAACACTCCGTAGGGCATAATGTTCTTCACAAAACCAGTCAGCTGCATCCCCGGCTGGATTTCAGAAAAGCTCCTCACCACCTGCCCCTCCTCAACAGCAGAAATCAATGCAGGCTTTCTGCACAGCATCTGAACAACCACAGTCAAGGACCAGAGCCTTATAAGCAGAAGAGGAGACAGAAACAGCCCTGATGCTTAATAAATCCCCTGCTACCACCATCTATCATCAACTGTGGTTTCCTAAAGTCCTTGCAAGTTCTGCAGTACTGCAGTTTAAGAATCACGCCGCTTGGGTTACTATCTTGCTTTCCCAGCACTGATTATTTAGCAGCCAGTATCTTGGACGCTGTTAGAATCACACCATGCTGCATTACACCATGTGAAAGATGAAATTCTAAAATGATGGGATGTGCAAAAAAAAAAAATGTTGTAAGTTGCTTGCTTAAAATCTTGTTATACTTGATATTCATGTGAAAAATGTGTGGCAAGGCCTGGTCCCCCAAGGAAGTACGAGGGCTACAAACAATACCTGTGTATGATGGGATCTGCAATATTATACAGGGCTCAGTTCCAGCTTGGGAGGTATACAAGAAATCAGCTGTTCTGACCACCACTCGTTCCCAAGATTGGCCCAGGTTTCACGGTACCTTCAGCACTGGATACAGCCAGCCCACACCAAAACGAGTGCAATTCCTACTCCTTCTGTACAACCTAGATATCTAACACACTGCTCCGTCAAGTGATGTACTTCATGGCCAGATCCCCAAAGGATACAACATGCCCTCCCTTGTTGCTTAGGCACATAACCCGGGGGAGAACGTCCTCCTCTTGAAGCCAGTGCCACAGGAGTTTGCAGTTAACAATGTGGTCGGACAGGTGCATCATGGGAAGGTGAGCAGGAACATTGTCTGACAAGATTGAGACCTCCAAACCATTCTCTCTCTTCTTCAAGACTTTCACATCCACCATCTGAAGAGAGAATGGGAGACATGTGAAAACACAGGCCTGGAATGGAAACTGCTAAGCACTTTCAAGGTCCCCTCCACTGCAATCTGAGGGTGGCAACCACTGGGTTGTAGGGATTCTAGCTTAGCATCCCAGCTATGGACAAGGACCAGTCTTATTCCAGCAGTGGTGAACCTCTGAAACCCTTACATATTTGTTAAAAAAGATGACCATCCCCACCACCAGAGAGGGCAAAGCCCTGAAAAATCCATTTGATTTCAGATTTGTGGGAGGGTAGGCTCGCTTCAACTCAAGAGAACAATTCCAGTCTTGTAGCAGTGATATTTGTGCTCAAGTGCTGGTAGCATCTTCAACCCCAAAGGGATTCCAGAGCACATCCAAACCCCGCTATTTTCTTTGGATGGCACATATTTAGCCAACACTGTCATGCAGCCACCTCTGGAGCAAGACAAGGCGGCTGTTAGCACATCACAGCATTAGTTCGAGGGCCCAGAAGTGAAGCTCACTCCACCCACCGGAACTACTGGTGTCTGCATCACAACTCCAAGCACAACCTCCTCTGCCTCTCCCACTTCAAAAGAAGATCAGATCCTCCACATGCATGCCTCTCAGAAAAGCTTTTCTAGATGCAAACTGCTGCCCTGAACTGTCTCTGAACTGCTGTGCAAGGGGAGTGGAGACTTGTAGAGTTGATACCTGTCCAGTTTCATAGGTCACTTCCTGCTTTTTCTTTGGAGCCTGCTCTGCTTCGTCCTCCAAAGCTGATTTGCTAGTCAGGTTGAATGACAGCAGCAGTTTCTCCTGCTCAGGCTCACATTTGAGGACTGTTACTTTGACAACCTGTGGAAGAGAGAGGAAAAAGGGTTCAGTGCCATATCCCCCATAGAGCCACCCCTGACCCTTCTATCCAGCAGCAGGGCAAAGGCAGTGAAACAACCACACAGCAATTCTTCTCTTCACAACCACAGGTCTCAGCTCCTTAGAGACATCAGCAAATTCAGCTTCACAAAGCACACCAGAAACACAGATGGGAAACTGAGGAGTTCAGGGACTTGCCCTGGGTCACAGTGCTAGCTGGGAGCAGGTCTCAAAACAAAGACCATATTTCTCGACTCCCAGCCACACATCCAAAGGACAGAGACCTTGCTCTATAGCCAGCAGGATGAAGGACAGACAAAAGATCCAGAAAAAATTCTGACCAGAACCCAGACCTCACAGATGATGAATTAATCCCTTGATTCAAACAGCAGAGCCTGGGTTCTTCAACAACGGTTAAAGGTACCAGGTCTGGAACAGGTCACTTAAAAAGACTGATGAAGCACCATTCTCCAGACCCTGAAAACAGGGTGAGCAAGGGCTGCAGCATAAATTCCCCAAACCCCTACTGAGCACCTTGACCAGCAAGCACTCTGGGACCAGACTTCTTTGTCCCCCCCACTTTGAGAGTCACGACTATTCATGATGCTCTCTAATCCCAACAGAAGGTAGCCCAGAAACCATGGCAGCAGCTCATTTACAATGTGCATTGGCCAGCTTGCTTTAACTTGCTAGGTGCAGTGCCATCACTAGCCAGCCTTTCTCCTGCTCCCATCCTTCCATAGGGAGGAGGTGGTAGGAGGATGTTACTTACCTGGCCTTCATAGAAGACTTTCTCCGGGAAACGAATGGGCTCTGAGCCCAGCTCATTCCTGGGGACCAGGCCTTTAACATCGTTGTAGAACTTCACGATGCAGCCGAACTCCCTGGCGCATACCACAACGCCGTGCGTGACCAAGCCAGGTTTTGCAGCTGCATAACTGGCAAGGACTGGAAGTTTGGAACCGACGAGAGTCTTCTTCAGAGTGAGGATGAGCTTCTTCTCTTCAGGATGGGACAGTAACACCTAGAGGAGCATGGGGAAAGGGTAAGGCAAGGTGAAGTGAACCAACCCTTGAGTTATACTCGCTGCATACAAGCCACTTCCTGCCCCCCATATTTGCTTCAGATGTGCAGATGCTGTAGCACTTTTCCCCATCTTTTGTGCCTTCTTTCCAAGGATCTCAAAGCCTTTCACAGATATTAACGCAGAGGTAGAAGGCAGGCCAGCGTGGATGCTTAGAGACTACCTGGTTCAGAGGCATGACCTTTTGTAGGTGGCAAACCCACTTTGTCAGATGCCTGAGGTTCATCCTTTAACCCAGAGGTGAAGCCTGCAAGATAGCCTGGACCTGTTCTCTGCCTTGAAAGCTCTCATGGGAAAGAAACATGTTGCAGTAGAGCAACAGACCGTCCAAGAAAGAAACAAGCCACTCCTTGCCTCACCCCCTCAGATGTTTGTATTTTCAGCCCAAACCTTGAGCTAATTCCAGACAGCTGGGAGATGATATCAGCTTGGTATCATGGGAAATGACCAAAAGGAAACCAACCGTGCACCAACAAAAAGCACCACATGACCTGGTAAGCCAAGTTCAATGGAAAAACCACCACTTTGGAAAATGCTCTCCAAAGACTCATGTCTGTTATCAGCTAGGTCAGTGCCAAGATATGTCCCAAAGGACAAACGTAGCACTTAGCAACAGCAAACATACCACAAAACCAGGATGGCAAACTATATGTACACATGTGGAAAGAGAAGCAAGTGTGAAGCCAGCAACTACATGTTCTACCTCCTTCCAAGGAAGACTTAGCTGTGGAAAGATGCTACATGAATCTATTTTAAAAGGGGAGGGGAGGGGAGTGGAGACAGGTTGCTCAGAAACATGCATCGGCTGAACTGAGGTAACAGGTTCATCCGTTCATTACCAAACTGGTATAGTGGAGCTAAACCACTGTAGCTTGAAGCCAGAAGGAAACCGGTTTAAAGTCACAGCTGTTCAGCTTCCACTCAGAGCAGAACAGACTGGAGACACAAAACAGTTCTAAGAGAGCAGGGGTAGGGATGATGTTTCAAAAGGGCAGCAGTGGCATCGTTTTAATAGTTACAGGTGGGCAAATCAGGAACAATACAAATGTAGCAAAACCACTCCAACTTTAGACACTGCTTCATCCAAAGATCTGGATCTATTTGAATCTTTTCCAATTTGTCCACTCTTAACAATTCGGATGTTACAGCTGCTGCCCTTCTGAAACTGCTCCAAACATGCATGCATCCAGGTCCAGTGTTAAAGTACTATCATTTCAAAGCACTTTCACTGTTTGTCTATTCCAAGGGGCCTGCATCAAAACACAGCCCAATGGAGAAGCTAGCAATACTGACAGGCACTGGCAGGGAGAACTGCTGGGATTTAAAAATCCTTTACGAGGTTTCTTTTAGAAGCCAGTGCATGTCCATTCATCTCCATGTGCCTTTTCAAGTCGTGGCTGCAGTTTCTGAAGCTGTTAAATGTAGTAAGTGAGTGTATTTGGCACTTCAAGACCTTTTCGTGAGAGGATCTCTGAGTATTGTAGTGAAAGGCAGCAAGGCTCACTGTCAGTGCTTTACCAACAGGAAACAGTTCACAAAGAGTCAACTGATAACCCTATTACCTTTGTTGGCACAAGTCAAACACCCATGGCCTGATTCTCAGTGACTTGTGACATCAAGGATGCTGAGCCACAAACCCCCCCCCCCCCCCCCCCCCCCCAAAAAAAAAAATCAGTCCCTAGCTGTTTCTGGGGCCCAGCTAGGAACAAGGAGATTCCCAGCCTGAATTCATGCAGCAGCAGGTGTAACCTGCCACACAGCAGGTGTAACCTGCTAGGCCACACAGCAGCAGAGCTGTCACCAGGGCCCACGTCTCCTAACATTCAGTCTGATGCCCAGCAAGGAGGGGAGCAGGGAAAAGGGAGTGATTTCATTTTCACATAGGCACTGCACACTCACAAACAGCCAGCACGTATGTGCACACAGCCCTGTGGGAGGAGAGAGGATGGAGTCAGGCTTTAAGCCTTCAGGCACTGCTCTGGTGGAAGAGTGCGATTTAGAACAAAGTCAGCCCCCAACCCCCTGTTGGGCCCGTGGCTGGGGTCTCACCCGGCACTTGACTTTGTCTCCCACGCTGTACTTCTTCTCAGGCTGCTTCAGAAGCATGTCTGCCAGGTGCAGGCGAGGCACCAGTCCCTTGATGTGATCAGTCACCTCCACCTGCATCCCAAGGGGTTTCAAAGCCAACACCTTGCCCTAGAGCCCCCAAAGAAGAGAACAGGATCAGCCATTGTCCGCGTATGAGGAAATGGCCAACATATAGGCCAGACTGCCAACCTACTACCACCACCAAACAGTAAACCCAGATCACCTGGAGATCAATCTACCACACTAGCCACATGCCAGGCCCCAGCTGTACATGAGAAGCAGCACAGCTCCCCTTGTAAGACTGTGCTGCATTCATGGAGCATATCCTGGCTCTGCTGAAGTCAGGGACAAAATTCCCATTGACTTCAAGAACTGAGGACCTTACATATCTGACTGTATGTCTATCCAACATGCAATCAGGTATGCTGGGTTTTGGCAAGGCTGCAATACCCTCACTAAGACAAGTCAAGCAATAAATCTGGGTCGAAACCTCACTCAGCACAGTTACTTGCAACTGACTTTTGCCAGTACTGTTCTTGAATTCTCAAGTGCCAAGTCCCAGAGGGCATGAACAAAGCAGAGGGAAAATGCATTAGCTTGAGTGTTCCAGCAAGCAAAGGACCCAACAGCATCACATATGTAACATTCTCCCTGATCTTACCTCCACCACGTGCCCAGGAGGGATGTCCTCGTATCTCAGAAACAGAGCATCAATAATTTGACTAGGAAGAAACATAGCAAGGGGTGGCCTGTAAGTCAGCTTGAACTTGGAGGGAAACCCAGCAGCGATAAAGACCATCCTGCCCTCACCTCAACTTGCAGACCTCCAGAATTCCTCCCTTCCCCATGATCACTTCGGTTGCTGGTCCTTCCACTGTCCCAGTAACTCCTTCCTTCCTCTCCCCCTGAGATTTTACCAGCACAGCTAAGTCAGCAGAGGTAGGGGTGCTCTTTCCACACCCTCCTAGCTGTCACAACGCTGGCTAAACTCCATGGTGGGGACTATGCAAACAGCAAGCTGGGAACTCCAGGTTCTGAGCCCCAGCTAACCAAAACAGTATGATTTTTGCTGCCTGTCATCAATACTTTCACCCCCTTACATTCACAAACAACTCAGTAACTGCACGCAGAACTTACGGCTTCAGGGACAAAATGGCCACCTCATCCATAGGGCTGTAGTCAATGATTCGACATTTGTGTTTGCTTCCTGTCTTAAAAGTCCCAGGTTTCAAGGAGTTTTTGGTGTTTGAGAGATGTCTCAGCTATGAAAACAAAGAGATGACTAACTATTTGGAAACAGGAGGTGGAATTCATTCACACAAGTGAGACTGGGGGGTTCTCTGGAAGAGGTTCAGCAATTCTCACATGGGTGCTACTAAGCCAGAGATCCACAGATCCCAATCCCATGGGAGGTCCATGCAAGCTAACATCCACAGCAGAGCTCTGCGGTGCTGCAGCTGTCACGTTAGGGGTAGCCTACCAAGCCCAGGGAAAGATAGCCCCACAGCAGCCTGGACTGAAGGCATCATCCACTTCAATGTCAAGCCATTAAGATGTTATTGAATATTTCACCTGTTTTCTGTGGCATCAATTAACTTCCCCAATAAAACCCCAGAAGGAGCCTGTCCTACCCAGCCAGGGTTAAGTGTCATTTCCCCGCCCTATACTTCTTGTTTCCCCTGTTTGCAAAAACAACCCCCCTGCCCCCAAAACCCCCCATACACCTCAACAAAGAGCAGGTTTGGGTGGAGTTTGCCTCTACTTAAATCAAATCCCTCCCTACCCAGTAGATTTCATCTGGACAGACAGTTGTGTGTTTCTGGAAGCAGAAGTTTAACATGGCAAAACCCACTTCCTATTGCAGTATGTACCACCCATGGAACCCCACTACGTTCCAGATGCAATATCATGTTAAAAAGAACTTAAAAAATATGCATTTCCTTCTTTGGTTGTTAGCACTGTGGATTATTAGCCTAAGATTAATGACTTTTCCTGACAGCTCTCTTCTCCTGGATAACGCACAGACTGACAACAGATTTTCACTTCCCAGTTCTTGCGCATTAACAGCACATGGTGATGTTCACATGCCAAACACTATGGAAGAACTCTACTACAAACGGTTTCCACATAATGTTATCACATTGCTCCCTCCGAAACACTCTTTTGGTCAGCGATTTCACACAAACGTCTGGCAGCTCCATCACCACAGTCACCTGGCCCTAGCTCCCATGGCATTTATTACTGTACTTACCCGTGCAAAGGCCTGAGTGCCATCCTCCAGTTCAAAGATTGCACCAGCCTTCTTGTAGAAACTCTTCACTGTACACTCTGCCACCACGGCCCCAAAGCGATCACTGGAGAGCTGGCTTAGCAAGCCACCGGGCTGGAAGAAGGCATGCCGCAAAGTGAACCGTACTGCCTTGGATGTAGGGTGGACAGACAGGATGCAGGCTTTTACCTGGGGAGAAGACAACAGCATGGTGTAGGCCAGCAACGGGAAGACGTGAAAGTGTTTTCAAACACACATCCTACCATTAATCATTGCAACAGATCCCTATGCTGTATCTTTGGGACTTCAGAGATGATAGAAAGCACTATGTCAAACCCAGTATCTTTACAGGCTGGGAAACTCTTCTTTAGTTATTTACACTGGACAGGCTAGTTTGGTGCCAGCAAGGTGGGAAGAATGTGACTGCAAGCAGTAAGTCCTCCCAAGAAGCCATTCCCCATTCTGCAAAACATGTTCAGCTTCCCAAACCGTAAGCATAAACCCTCTGCCAGCTATACCCTCCAGCTCCCAGAGTCCCTAGTGGCACATTCAGAATTCAAAGAAAGCAGTGGGGCGGGGGAGGAACTGGGGAGAAAGCTTGGGAAAATAAAATACTCAAAGCTACTTCTGCCAACCATCTTACCAACTGTCGTTGACCCCCTCCCTCCTTTACTAAGGAGCTGTTAGGGAAGGAATTTACGGAGCTTTCTGGTTCCCACAACCACACCTCCATCTACTTACAGTTTGGTTTTGTGAATAGCTCCCCGCTTTTTTGGGGTCCAGATGCATGAAGTCCACGATCCCAGTGAAGGAAGAGAGGAAACTCAGCGTGAGACCATATGGAGTCACCTAAAGGGAAGAAAGACATTCTTCAGCAGGGCACGTCACAAACAGACATCCCACTGGTACTCAGCAGCAGGTACACTTATCAGAATAGGCCCATGGCTCAGGTGTCTAGAAAAGAATCCTTCAGCATTTGTCCTGAAAGCCCCAAGCCCCCAGAGCTACCCATTTCCTTTGCATTCTGGGATTCCAATTTTCCTTGGAAACCAGACTGTGCATGTTGTCATGGTTCCAAAGAGCTCGTCACGAGCCAAAAACCCCAGTCAGACAAGGCACAAGAACATGGAACTTCTGAGCTTGCAAAAAATAAGTAAACAAAGCTTCAGAGCCTGAACTGAAGCTTTGATTCTGCCAAGAGCACGGAACAAAAGCAGGGGAGGAGGTACTCCCATTCATGGGAAGGGGGAAGGACGTGGCATTTAATGCTGCTACTTCTAATGCTTGAAGTCTTATTAGGTTCACCTTGATGAAGGCAGAGCACAAATGGGAGGGACTAGATCGCTGCCGCCTTCCAAAGAGCTGTCTCCAGAGGGTGGAGGTTTAAGGGAGAGTCACCATTCTATGGGGCTCCTTCCCGTGTCCCTAGGTGCAGCAGGAAGGGCAACTAGGAGGACGAGTCCAGGGAACGGAAAGCCTGACACTTCATCCAGTACTGCAGCAAGCTGCCACCTTTCACTTCCAGCCTCATGTGGGAATGGAAGGGTTCACATCTCTAGTAGGAAGGCTACGGTAGGAAGGGTGATGCTGTGATGTGACACTAGGTCACTTGCTCTCGTGCTTTCCGAGTCAGACCTACTCATTTCTAGAGAAAAGGAGACCTTACTCCTATGGAGTACCTGCTCCTCCTTTACGCTACAAAATCACGAAGTGGCTCATCAGCACTGCAAGCCAAGGGACTTTGTAGTTGGCAGCGCATGCAGCACAGAGCTCAGATCCCACAAACAAGCCAACAGGGCCAGCAGGCAGAACGTCCTTACTTGGATTTGCATATTCATCCAGTTCCAGCTCACGCTCTTCAAGGCAGAACATATCCCTGGCCAGCCGTCCCTGCCCACCCAAACCCTAGGTTAACAAATGCAAGTTTACCTTCTGAACCTGGGCTTTCACCACCAGCCCCGGCAGCAAGTTACTGAGCGTCCAGTTCTGTTCTTCAGTCGCAATGGCAGCAGCAACCTCAGACCGACCCACAGACAGACGGACAATCCTCCCATTGTTCTTCACCTCCTCAACAAGACAGTTCAGGTACTGCCCTATTTTCAGTTCAGCCCCTACAAACGCAGGACACATGCCAGATAATCCACTGCCTTGCTAGTCACCTTCTGAGCCAGAACTTGGAGCCTCCCTTCTGGGGATGGGAGAGATGCTGAAAGGGAGTTTAGTCCTTATCCCCACTCAGACTTCAGCCTCTATGCAACCACACATTGGTTGGGGATGATCTAGGCACAGCTATGCCTATGTTCTACTATGAACATTTCCTAGGCTTTTGCTGGCTGCTGCATGGGGTGGGAGGAAATTCCAGCTCCCTCTTTCTCCTTCGCCGCTGTTCCTGTGTTAGGAGTTTTTTTATGCCTTCCTCCAAGGTACTGGGTGTTGGATGCAGCCAACGCTGGATTTTCACTGAGCTGTGCCAATGCCCCTGCTGAGACTTAAACCTGCAGGGTCCTGGCTAGATGGTCTTGCCCCTCTGCTCAGGGTCAGACCACATCACCATTTTTGGGGTCAGGAAGGAATCTGATCCTGCTTGGAGCAGGGGGTTGGACTAGATGACCTCCAGAAGTCTCTTCCAACCCTAATTTTTTTTTTTAATTACCTCACGGTTAAATTGATATTGACTCGAGGGAGAAGGGGGGGAACCTTCCTCTGTAGCTGGGGGCATGACCCTTTTCCCAGGATCTCTTCAGCGTATAGAGGTTTCCCTCGATTTATGCGGTACATGCATTCCTGGAGAACGCCACATAAATTGAATTTGCATAAAGCGAACCTATTTTATGTAGAATGTAAGAAATACGGATAGATTCCTGTGTCGGCTTCTCCCGGGGCCACTCCAGCGTGGGCTAAGGTGAGTACAGACAAACAGAGCCCCAGGCAGCACAGGGTGCAGCACTCACCCTAACCCCAGCTGCAGTGGCCCCGGGAGCTGCCGGCACCAGCTGCCTGCACCACGGCACGGTGCAGCCCAGTGGCTACAAGGAGCTGGCATTGGCCACTCCCAGGACAGCTGCAGCAGCAGCTGGGGTGAGTGGGGACAGGCAGAGCCCCAGGGGGTTTGGGGCATGGTGCAACCCAGTGGCTGCAGGCAGCAGGTGCCGGCAGCTCCCGGGGACACTGCAGCCAGGGCTGAGGTGAGTGCTGCGCCATGCATCACCCAGGGCTCCACTTGTCCACGCTCACCCCAGCCCATGCTGGAGCAGCCACAGGAGCAGCTGACACAGGAACCTATCCCTATTTATTACATTATAAAGTAAGTTCGCTTTATGCAGCATTCTCCAGGCCTATGCCAATCGCATATATGTGAATTTACCTTGCATATAACGAATTCCGGGTACAAAAGGGTCATTCACATAAGAGCAAATTTGCATAAATCGAACCCGCATAAATCGAGGGAAACCTGTATTAACGACTTTATACAGCAGCAGGAAGTTGGCTACTGTGGTCCCCCAGCTTTCTTTGAGGCAGGGTTGGGTATGATGTCTTGTGCTGTGTCAGGGTTGACTGTGTAGTTTTATTAAGAGGTCAAATTATGGATTTGTACAGAATGGTTTTGATAGGGATGATGTTGCCTCAGGCAGGTGGTTGGAGTAGATGTGACCTATGGAGATCCCTTCCAGCCCTACTTCTTTATTATTCTATGAGCAATAGCCAGTCAGAACAGAAGGATCTGTAATGGAGACACTGCTCCATCAGGAAATGTCCACTGCCTAAATGCCACTGAACCACCAACTGCTGGCAGGAACCGTGGGTCTTGCTGACCTGAGCTGTGTTTGCATCAACAACCCAGAGGTGAAAGGCTCCAGGCCATCCCTATTCCCTACCTTTAGCTTTACCACGCACAACTCCACCTTACCTTTGTTGGGTGATTTGAGGTAATCCTGGGCTTTCTGACGAGGCAGGAATGCTTTAGTGCCACTGAGTCCAACATCGATGAGGTAGCCATGATCTTCCACACTGGATACCAAGCCAGAAAGCAGCTGTGAGGAGGGAAGCATTACCACTCGACATCACGAACAATGTGGCTCTGTCAGCAGGCTGCCTGCACACAAGTTTCCTCCCACCATGGGGCCAGGATCTTGGAATCACCTACACTGCTTTGGATACATTCAACTCTCCCTACCGAGGAATCTATGGTATCTCTGGAAAATGTGTTCCTGCTCTGCTTGTCCAGCCAAGGCAGGTATCCCAGGGATTCCTGGCCAATTGCAGCTTTAATAACAAAAGGACTTTGAAAATTAATAGCTGTGCAAATTAGACACGGGCCCATCATCTGAATGAAGCTGACACCATGAAAACAACTAACTAAGCGCAAAACATCTCTCTTAATTAGGTGGCTAAATATTATGCCTGGTTTGCTGATAGAGAAACTGAGGCATAGACAAGGAGTTAAGTGACTTGCCCAAAACCAAACAAGTCAGTAGCACAGAAACATCTCATGACTCACAACTCTCAGACCAGAGCTTATTGCTTTATGCTATGCTACCTACCAAAATAATTACACAGAGAAAGAAAAGCACCAATTCTTGCTTTGATTCCATGCAAGGACAAAATGAATCTACTCAAGGTGTGTATACAGGGAAGGGGCAGGAAGGAGAGACCACTCTAACATCCAGGGAGGCCTCCGTGAATCCATAACACATACCATGCCTGATCTAAGAGCCAAGGTGTTCAGAGCCTTGTTGACATCTTTGGGGTTAATAGACAGCTTAACACTCTGATGTCCATCTATGGTCTTCTGAAGACTGGTCACAGCACATCTCACCAGCATCCCTGGTGGGTACAGGTCTGACAGCGAATTCAAATCCTGGACAGCAATAAAGTTAAAATATGGGCAAGAAAAGGCTCAAGATTAGCAATGTTAACTGATGCTGGATCTTAGAACGTTTCAGGGAAGAAGATTTTGAAATACAGACCCAAGGGGAAAGCTTTGTTCTCAGAAGTATAACCAGGCAGAATGTACCATGAAGTCTGGGAACTCAGGGTACAGCTAATTCAGGACACCAGCAAGGAAGGAGGCATGTAATAACAGCATAGCTGAAACCATCTGGTCATTCACCGTCAATGGTGAGGTTTGCTCAGGACTCATATGGCCAGGGGTGACCGATAAGAATGAGGGCACACCACCTGAGCCTATTATGGTCCCACTCTCAGGTCCCTTTTTAGCACAAGGCATGAAGAGAGCTGGGACTGTTTCTCATCTCTCACTACAAAGATCCCTCCTCCAAGCACAATTTTAAACAAGCACTTGTCTAAGCTGAGACCTGGGAATGGACTTGCTCCACCTCCTCCTCTGGTACATTCATGCTCTCAAGGAATTAGACAGGCTACTTTGAACAGACCCCTGCACTGAATATCAATCTGCAATATCCTGGCATGGTGGAGAACATCACAGACCAACCTCTGGGGGATGGCTTGGGGAAGAGGGTAGTTTTCTCATCCCTGCTGGGAAGTGAGACATCTGAATGACACCCTGATTCCCCCCCCCCAACCACACACACACAGTAGGCTTTAAGACTGGGGAACCACTGCTCAGTTATGGCTGCTGTTGAACACCCTGAGCTTGCTGGGTTCACAGGCTCTGCTGGTGAAGGAAACACAAGGCCAGGAAAAAGTGATCCAGACTGGGTCTCCCATCTGTCAGCAGAGACCTGATTCTTCTGCAGTGCCTCAGGGTTGGTGCCTGCGAGGCCTCTTTGCTCTCACCCGCCCCAGGATACACACCACCGCTCAGAGCCCCCTCACCTCCAAGAGCTCCTGCTTGGCCACCTGCTCACTCAGCATTTGGGTGTAGGAGTCACAGATACTTGTCACTTGCACGAAGCCGGTGAGTCCATTGGGCAAGCTGACCACTAGCTCGAAGCTGTTGGCCTCCTTCACGCAGCCAAGCAACAGCATCCCTTCACTCAGGGTCTAGAAGAGAAGAGAAAGCAGCGCTCTGGATCCCTTCGTGAGTCAAATACGAGAAGGCACCATATACAGGTCTCTGTCCTGAGCAGGAACTTTACAGATTTAAGCAGAAAAGAGCTTACAGCTTCTAGAGAGATCACAGCATTTTCCATCAGCGCAACTCCACGCCCTTCATAGCAGAGACCAGTATTAGCACTGAGAGCTCAGGACAAAAAGATGCAGGGAGGTAAAGGGACCTGCCCAAGGCAATTTAGCAGGCCAGTGGTGGAGCTGGCAGGAGAACCCAATTACCCTGGATTCCAGTCCCATGCTCCCTCCCCTGGGCCATGCTGAAAGCCAAAGCAAACTCCCCACGGGAACCTGCATCACAAAGCACCTCCAGCACTTCTGCCAATGCTCAGCCATTTCCAAACCCACTGCTGGCACAATACAGACCTGGGCTACACCATAAAACGCTGCCAGCAAAGCTACAATAGTGAGAGATGCAAAATGACGCAGCTCTTTTGGCAAAAAGCCCTGACAAACTGAACTCTGCAGACAGGAGGATGCTTTTGTCAGGTCTGCTCGTGCCATTTCAGGGACTCGATATAGCCAAGCCAGCAGGAGAAGCCCTTCTGTCAGCGTACGCTGCAGCCTCACACAAGAGAGGTCTGCTGGCCAGCTGATCCACAGTCAGAAGCGGCCCTCTGAGAAGGTCTCTACAAACAGCATAAAGCAGGACACTCGGGGATACCTGATGACAGCAGTGAAATGTGTGCTCCTGTCAAGGCTAGGGGCTGGGCAGGAAGAGATGCCTCCCTGTCATATGAGGCAGGAATGACTGATGGGGACATCAGCTTCCCAAGCCAGGTGAAGCCAGTTGCTATCTGGAGGCGGTGCCTCGTGCTGGCAGTGGAGTATCTTACAGCACATTCCACCCAAGGATTCACAGAGCAACCAGACGGGAAGTAGCTTCATCCTTCTTCCAAACACAGCCCAGAACCAAACCAAAGCTCTCTCTAGACTGGCGTCCTGTCCACCACTGGCCAAGACTAGTTATTTCAGGGAACAGTGTAAGAACCACAGGCAAGAAACTGGAAAATCCATGCCCTAGACCTTACCCTGATCTCAATCTGCTGACTTAAGCCCTGATGCACAAAGTGCAATATCCCTCTGCCACCATTAACTGTGAAAACTCTGGCCACCCACACTGACATCTAATCATGTTACAACCCTGGCCCAATGCCTTCTTGTGGCCAACTTCCAAAATTTAATCATGTCATATGACAAAATTTGCTTCCAGCTTTTCCACCCCCAGCTTTTTAATTAAACTGAACGGTTTGTGACCAGACTCTGGAACAGACTCCCCATGGGGCTGGTGCAGGCACCTATCCTGGAGATCTTCAAAAGGAGACTGGACGCACACCTTGCTGGGGTTGTTTGACCCCAGCAGCTTTTCCTGCCCAGAGCAGGGGGGCTGGAGCTGATGATCTCATGAGGTCCCTTCCAGCCCTAAACTTCTGTGAATCTGTGCCCTTGCTCTTGTGTTAAAAGACATGGAAAACAGGAGCCCCTGATCATCTCAAGACCTTTCAGTACTTGATATGGTTTTTCCCATGTGCCTCCTTTCTGAGGTAAGACTTAACATTGAGGAAGTGGAGTGACAGAGCACAGGCAATTAAAAGTTAAATATATGCATGTGGGGAGAAGACACAAGCCTGGTATTCCCTGTTCAGACTCATGAGGACGCCTGCAGATGGGGAAAATATGACAGAAACACCAACGTGATAGTGGGGAAAGAATGAGAAATCTCACAGGGTGAGGGCAAGCTTGAACATTCAAGCTGGTGGCCCAGTTGTGTGATGGCCAATTTAGTGGTATAGTGGGTTTGGTTTGGGACCAGACCTTTAATGAAGCCAGGTCCCTTTCAGGAGCTGTTTACTGTACATCTCAAGACAAAGAAACACATCAATGCTCTGCCTGCATTGCTAGAGGAAACCTCAAGTAAGACATGTGTTTTCTCAGTACATGTCACTAAGATATGATACTACTGCTTGGAAGAGGGAAATAACCGACTAACCAGCAGAGCCCTGCCTGTTGTATTCACCCCTCAGGTCAGTTAAGGAGAGGCTGTGAAAAGACAACCGGCTCTCACTGGCCTGAAGGCTGGTGGCTGCAAAAGGACCGAGGAAAAAGAAACCTCACAGCTGCATCATAAGCAAAGCAGCCAACACTTGCCTCTGAACAATACTACACAAACCTCAACTGTGAGCAGGTCAAAATCGCTGACATGATCTTTAACAGCTTGTTTTTTCTCCGTCTTGAGCTTTTTCCGCTTTTCTGGCTGCTCCTGGTTCCTCTTCCTTTTCTGAGATCCTTCCTCATGGTGGGTCTAAGGCAGATTTTAAGGGGTAGAAAAAAAGAATTTGAAGAGATGGTTGCTGTGCTCCACAACAACTACACCAAGGAAGAACAAAGTTACTAACCACTCCAGTTCAGAGGAAAACACTAGAGAGTTCAGGCTGACAAGAGAATTCCTCTGCAGTCTCCTATACTCAAGTCTTTGTATCTGTTCAAGTTTCTTCCTCTCTCTCTCTCACACACACGCTTGGTACAAAACAGTTTGAGCAAAGTCATTACGGAGTTAAAGCCAAACAGCAAGAAACCTATAGTCACGCCTCCTGTCAAAAAACTTAAATGAGGCCCTTATTTACATAGGCATTCCCAGAGTGGCTGAACCAGATTTACCAGGGGCCTAGATTCTGAACCAACTGTGCACTCAAACACGTTCTGAGCTCACAAGACAGCTGTAGCGCCTGATGTGACAGTGACTAGGCCGGAAGCTGACAACAAATGTTTGGTTCGCCCAGGGGCCACACTCCTCTGCAAGCAACTTTGCTAAATTTTGAAACACTTTCAAAATAGCAAAGTAAGGGACCCTGAAGGCTCCACGGAACATGAGAAACCCAAAGGTTTGTTCAAATTTCTCCCTCATGCAAATCCACTAAGAGCAGTGTCATTACATCAGGGCTGAATCTGGCCCAGCACTGCTCTCTCAAGGCAGACTGCACAGCCTCAAACACCCATGAGATATTAAAAAAGGCGAAGATTTGTTCATTACATTGAATTAACTGTTTGCCAAAACAGTCAGCAAGTGTCAGATACTAGCGATACTTTTAAGAGTCATTTAAAACCTAGGCTCCATGATGAAGACCAGTATTAATGAGCTGAATACTGCACACTGTACTCAGACAAGAATGTCAAAGTACATGGAAGCAAGGACCACAGAGCCAGCTCCTCATGTTATTCAGCACTGGAATAATTCTTGAGCAGATTTGCTCTGCAAGTGAAAACAACTCACATCAAATAAGTTATCCTGCTCTACTGACTGCCTGGCTGCTCTCCCCTTTTTGGGTTTCTTCTGGGTACCACCTCGAGGGAAGCTTTCTTCAGCAGATGCCATCCTTGCATTTCTAAAGGAAAAAGAAACAAACAGTAATGAGATCTGCAACTGTCACCACTGTTCTACATCAGAGCTGGAGTGACATGACAATAAAATGTCTTGAAGCCAAAGAGAAAGCAGTTTGATTTCTTTGCAGTTAGGAAATGATAAACACTTTATCTGACCGCAACTCAAAGTTTAGAAAAAAAAATACTGGCCCCTAAGAACATGTCAACGCGCGCTCCAAGATGTCAGCAACACAACACATCAGCCATCTTAACATGTTTTCAACTCTCTAACATTTTTACATTATCAGGCTTGTAACCGAGTACTTTACACACATTAATGATCCTTTAACCTCGAACATGATCCGAACCAATTCCCAGTAAACAAACTGATTTAAAGCAAAACCATTTCAAATCAGCACGTAGGAAACCTTATTCTAAATCCTTTCAATTTCAACGCAGATGCCGCATGTGGATGCCTCCAGCCACAGGCTCTCTCAGCCCCACTGGTGGTGCCACTCCACCCCACCCTCGTGAGCGGGTACCTGTCGCAGAAGCTGCAGGAAGGCAGCACAGCACAGCCCAGGGACTCGAGAAGCAGCAACAAGAAGAAAAGAAGGGAGCAGTGCCCAGACCACGAGCCCAGGGACCACAGATTAATCCCTTGGGGACAGTCGGAGAGCCCTGCATCAGACAAATCACTACAGGGCCAGACCCCATAACCTCACGCAGGTTGTTCCAGCAGTGCCCTAACACCTGCGGGAATCGGTGTTGTATTCTGCAGCTATCACCTGGCGCTAATTCTGGATCAACACATACACGTTTACACGGAGCAGTGCTTCTCAACCTTTTTTTTTTTTTTTTTAATCCGGATCCATTCGGACGTGCTAAACATCCACGGCCGGCCCTGACCTAGCGTCCCTCACCCCCACCCCCAGTGTGCGGGGCAAAGGGGGTGCACGTGGGGTGGGGTAGGGGGAGCCTCAAGCAGCTCCTCGGAGGCTGGACTCCGACAGCCTGCAAGACAAACGCCACTATTTTCCATATTTTTAGGAAACGTGGAAAATGTTTCTCCATTTTTAAAGGAGAATCCATTTTCAAAGCTTTTTCATGACCCTGTCACACATTCTTGCGACCCACTTTTGGGTCACAAGCCATAATGCTGAATTCGGAGGATGCTGGCAGCTGAATGACAGAGCAGGATGTGCCAACAAAGGCAAACTGGGCCTGGAGAGCTCCTGGCCCGGCGGCACCGCGGCCCCGCGCTCACCTCGCTCAGCAGCACGCGCGAGGCGGCCTCAGCGTCACCCGGAAGTACTACCCCTGAGGAAGGGAGGGCAAAGGTCAAGCGGCTTAGCCAATCCGCGGTTCCTTGTGACGTCATGTCCGCTGCGCGAGGAGAGAGCGGCGCAAGCGGGTGGGGGGCGGAAATAGATGCGAGTGGGACTTCCGGGCGCCGCCATTTTGCCGGCGAAGGGCACGGAGCGACAGGGCGCCGGGTGAGGTCAGTGTGGCGGAGAGGACAGGAGAGGAGCCTGGGACGGGTTGCTCCCCCGTCTTGTCTGGTAGATGGCCAGAGCCGGGGAGCAGGTCGGGTGTGCGGGAAAGGCTGAGGCCCGTCAGGGCGGCTACAGGCCACCTTAGTACGGGTGCCCGCTCGGGACAGTTCTTGGGACACGGACGGCAGGGCGCGTTCGTCCCAGCCCAGGCGCGACGGATGGGCGGAGCGATGCTGCCCAACGCGGGTGCGAGATCCTTGATCGAAAGCAAAGGCTGGGAAGAATAATGACGGGGTCTCAAGCTGTTGTTCCTGGCGTTGTTGTTGTTGTTCGTGGGGATTTTTTGGTTTATTTCCTTCTCCATATATTTTCGTAAATGCACGCTGGAGTTTGTCGCGCCGGTTAATTTCGCATCGTGGGAGAGTCGGAGCGCGGCGGAGCGGCCCTTCACAAAACTCGTGTGTCAGTACAGCCATTTGTCAGTTGACCACGACCGTAAATGACAACGTGCCCCGGAGCACGCTAATGGCGCGCGTCCCTGTGTCATAGGCACCCAAATTTGAGTTTGTCTTGGTGTGCGAGTTGTGTCACCGTCTCCTCCAAACCTTGTGTGAGGCAGAGCTGGGGACCGAGGCGCAGCAAAATATAACGGTGACCTTTTCGTGGTGTCGGGGGGTGGCTAGCGACACGGGCCCCGGACGGAAAGAGCGGACTCGCGTGCTGTGGGGGTTGTGACGAGGCGATTCGCAAAGGGACGTTAGTTCTTCCCTCCCAGCCCTAGTCGCAGCTGCGGTACGCACGATGCACGTCTACCTCTGGAAACTCGACTCCAAAGAACTCTTTAAAATCCAGATCTCGTTGTGTTGGAACTAGAGGTGCACCGACGCGTCGGTCCAGCCAATAAAACGCGCCGATCTGGGGGCCGCGTGCCTCTCGTGGTGGCGGGAGCCTCCCAGACGAGCCACTTGGCGCGCGGTGCCACGCCCCAGCTGGACTGCACCTGCCCCCCGCTGCGCTCCCTCCCCCGCTGCAGGGGCCTCCATCTGGAAGACTGTTTCAAGGCTCAACATCAGGAAAAACTTCTTCACAGTCAGGGTGTCCAGGCTGGGGAATAAGCTCACTTGAGAGGTGGTGCAGTCGCCTACCCTGGAAATCAAGAGGAGACTGGATGGTCACCTTGCTGGGGCCACCCGACCCCATCTGTCGTTCCTGCTTGGTGCAGGGGGCTCCACCCGACAATCTTCCAAGATCCTTTCCAGCCCCTCGCAATCCATGAATCTGCCCCTTCCCTCCCTACACTGACCAGCTGGAAGCTGCCAGGCTGCGTATCAGCAATTGGATCGGTATCGGCTGACGTGGCTCATTTTAATAATTGGTCATCGGTATCAGCCCCAAAAATATTGGTGCTCCCCTAGATAGAACATGGGTTTTTCTCGTTTTTCTACTAGCCCATCTCCAGCATGTATCCTTTACTTAGAGGGTGGAAGGAGAAAAAGCCAGGTGGTTTCTCTTTTTTTTTTAATCTGCTTTTGTATACAGATTGGAAGCTCCCTCATAGCCAGTTTCTACTTTCAGTTTCTAAATATTCCATGTCTAAATGCACCTTGGTCTACTACTTGCATAATTATTGAAAGCACTAATAGCAGCTTTAATGCCTTGATTAAGTAGCCATTTAACCATCAAGCAGATACATCTTTCTAATCCATTGTATTAATTTCTCCATTGCTGCATCCAGGACAAGAAACCATGGCAGGACACGATGCGGGAAGTCAACACCAGTTCACTGGCTTTCAGAAATACTTCAATTCCTACACCCTGACAGGCAGGAGGAATGTACGTACTTGCTGATCTACCCTTACCCATTGAGTTTCCAGTGTACTTCAGAAAGAATTTAAGCTTCATTTTTTTTTTTTTTTTCTCCCCACAGTATGTAATAGCCACGTATAGCACCATTGCAGCAATTATCCTGTTCTTCAAGCTAAGGTCTAAAAAAAAGGCTCCAGCTGTAACAGAGAAATAGAGCGGTAAGTGGCCTGGAACTCTTCTAGCACCAACATCAATTCCTGTCTCCGCTTCAGTGGGGTGATGAAGAGGGAGAGGCTGAAAAAAGGCTACCCATGTCACCAGGTTAGGATTACATGGTTGCTAAGCTTAGGCATGCATACATTACAGTTCGGTTAAGGTTTGAAATGAAGATAACACGCGTTCAGCTAGGTTATTGCGAGCACTTTGAAAGAGGTAAGCTTTTCAAGGGGATTTTAAAGTGGCCGATCAGTTAGCAAATATGGAATAGAAAGAGTTGCTATATACAGTAAATTGATTTAAAGAGGGAGGTTTGGTGGGTTTTTTTAGTCATTTAAACCACTGACATCAAAAGTGATTCAAACCAGGAGTTTTCAAACAACTTTTTTGCTGCCTTGACAGTGTGTCCAGCACTTTTAGGAACTCCAAGCTGAATTCACTAGCTTTTACTCTGGCTTAATCAGTCCACCATTTGGCTGTCCTGTCCTGCATCAGTAAAAATGCAATGCAAATATGCCAGGTTTCTCTGTAGAGGTCTTAACATTGACTTGGGTGAAAAACATAATGTTGTTCCAGTGCCCTGGGATTGCATGCGGGGCTGGTAGCTCTGTTAATACTGACTGACTAATGCATTCAATTGGAAAATCTGTCATGTGCATAAGATAATTGATCTGAAGCTCTTCTCACAAAGACCCTTGTTTCTGACAGAATAGCTCTTGGAAAATGCCAGCTATTTCTTAGCACAAGAATAGGAAAACCATATTGTCAATACTGAAGGGAATTCTGGAACATGTTTTCTTTCAAGCTTAAGTGCCCCTGTACTTTGAAGTGGAAGATTTAAAATTGTCAGGCAATAAATAACCTTTTGTCTTAGAGCAGTGCCCTTTGCCATACTGTGGAAACTTGATTTTTGCCTTAAAGAAATTGCAGCTCGCAGATGGTTGTACTCAAGCAGTTAAATTGTAGAGTTTTAGTAAGCACTGGGAAGCCCTACCTGCCAGGTAGGCTCATGAAGTGAGAGCAGGAAGCTGTGCTCTTGATGATACCCTCCTCCCAGGCAAGTGTGAAGGAGAAAGCTGCCTGTTTCAAATGCAAAACTGATCTAAGCCAGATGGTGGGGGCAGGGGGAAGAGGTGCACAGATGGTGGCTGGGAACCATTAAGGGTGGTGGACAACTGGCAGTGGGGAGAACGTTGCATGGGGAGATGGAAGGGGTAAGAGTAGGGATGGAACTGGCCAGGTGAAAAAGAAGGGGTGAGGAGGAGATTATTTTTGCTAGTAGCACTGCCAAACTTGCTACTGCTTCAACCACTTTTCACTCTTAAACCAATTTCCCTTCTCTTGGCAGGTTGGCATACCTAAAGCTCCCATCTCATGGTGTTTCAATGGAAGCGAGAGTGGATGCCCTCTTATGTACAGTTTAATAAACCATGAATAGTGACTTGTTTGTCTGATGTCAGCAGTACAAAATGGTACGAGAAAGCAGAAATGTGAACTGTCAGTTGTCAAAACTACAGGCATGTCACATCTTACGCGGGGGTTACATTCTAAAGGCAGCGCGTAAAGGCGAAAATCGCATAGTGAAATTGCATGTTACGATGCCAGCGGTGACTGCCTCTGCTTCCAAAACCTCCCGCTGCAGAGCCGCGCAGGGTGGTGGTGGGGATGGCTGCATGCTGCCCAGCCACCACCACACCTGGCAGCCGGCCATACAGCTCCGGGCATGGCTCAGTGGTGGCAGCGGGAGGTTTTGGAGGCAGAGGCAGTCACTGCTGGCAGCATGGTGGTGGCCAGGCCTCCAGGTAAGTGGCAGCGCCGCATGCAGACTCGAGCCCTGCCCCCTCTCCCCACCCGCATATAGTTGAATTTGTGCAAGTTCAATGCGCGTATGATGCGATATGCCTGTGTATACATCCTTCCCAGTGGAGGTCAAGTTGTTTGTTCTGCTCTTGGATGTTTGTATTAAACAGACTGACTGCATACGGCTGACAGAAGGTTGTTCGATTTAATAGCATCTTAAAATCAGTACTGAACACGAGTAGCACCTCAACCATGAAAGAACTTGCATGTAAATGTAACTTCAAAAGTTGTCCTGGTTGCAAGTGGCTAATGTCTGCACTTCATTCTGTACCACTTTTATCAATTTAAAGATAAGTCCTGAATCTTCTGCTGTCTTCATTTGTGTTAACTGGTAGCTCCAGGCCCTGGTGTCTAGTGAAAGAGCTCGTGTATATGGAGCAAATCTTTTGTCCTTTGTTTCAAATCCTTAAGCTTCTCTGGGTCTTTTGCAGCATCCAGATTGCTATCAGATCAGCAAGGACACCTGATTGAATAGCCTCAAACCACTTTTAGGGAAAAATCCATTTCTCTATGGGAACTTGGTGGATACAGGGCCATTACCTTTTATGAAAATGCTTAGTACAACCATGCATACATTTTTTTCCTTCTAGGTTCATGCTTACTGAGAGTTTAGATGAACCTACTGTTATCCTGTATGCTGTAAGTGTAATAAGACTTGCCCCTGACCCCTTCCTTTTTAACATTGCTGTTCATCTTCCCATTGTAACATCTGTTTCCTATGAGGTGGTCAGTCAAGAATGTGGATGTGTTCTGATCTTTGTTATTCCCCTTTTCCAAATGTGTCTTTCCGGGTGAGGCACAACAGCAATGGAGTAAGTTTGGTAGAGGCACCCTCTACTTCTGGCTGGGCCTGTTTTAGGGCCAAGCCTCCCTCTGCCTGAAGAGGGGTGTTTGTGCCGGAACAATTTTTCCAACTATTTATTTGGTCTAGTAAAAGATATATTTAGCCAAAGAACCTCGTCTGCCAGTGTCAGACCAACACAGCTACAACCAACACCCCTGAAGCATCATTAAGACGTTTTATCTGAAGTGCTCAGCTAATTGTGCAAACACCCACTTAAAGCCAGATCTGGTACAGACTGTCCTGTTAGCCTCTCACTCGGGCGGCTCTGGTTCTCCCCACCTGAGTTCCTGGCTATACAAGTTCCCATCCCAGAGCACAGATTGCTCACAAGCTTGTGGTCACCTGTCCACAGTAGGGATTGCATGCAGACATGGTGCCACCCTATAATGTCCAGTAAAACCTCCATGCATTCTCCTTTGAGAGTATCTGGACCAGTCAACTGCTTCGGAGTCTGTTGGGCTGTAACCAGTCCATCTGCTCATTTGTTACCAGTTGAGCTCTGGATTAGTAAGCAAATTTATCAGGTTAGTCTGGAGTCTTGCTTTAGGGCAAAGCACTGTCCTACTGAGACAATGCAGTGAAGTAAGACATCAGCAGGGAGAACTCTATAAGCAATCATAGCAACCATTTGTCCAAACAACTCCCAAGGATGGAAATTCCATATCTTCTAATATCCTGTGAGTAACCACCCTCACCAGATCTTAATATCCCACCTAAATTTCCCTCACTTGCAATTTTAGACCGTCCTTTCCCCTACAGGAACAGAAATACAGTACTATTAAACCCATCTGCTATTAATTGCATGCTTTAGAAAGAACAATATAGTCTAGGGGTTCTCAAAGTGCAGCCTGTCAACCAGAATAACCTACCCTGGGTCAGAGGCAGGCACTTCTCCCTGCAGTGGCACAAGGAGCGCTACTGCAGCTTAAGTCCCATATCTGTGAGCCATATGTTGCCGACTCCTGGTCTGAACTATAAACTGGCAGAGGTTGTGTGTAGAATTTGGTCCTAAATGTAGCAGTATAAATTGTATCACTTTGTTTCATTTGGTAGTTTGCTGGTATAGCTGTGTGGGCACTGCATAACTTGCAACAATTTAAGAGGGGATTAATTCTCTTCTTGTAATATAATCCAGAAACATGCACAGAATGATATTTTTAGTTTTTATTATCATATCAAAAGTATAAAACTGTACAAAATACAAAGGCAGATAGCGGCAGTGATTTTTTTAGCTGTCAAAACTGTACATGCTTACTCTTGCAGGGAAAGTATTTTAATGTACTGTTCAATTTTGCCATACTTTCACTTAAAAGCCACCTGCTTGTATCTGGTGTTGGGAAGTTTACATGAAACAGACAGGATCATTATCATTTACTTTCAAAGCGTTCTTCCCTGTTCTTAAAGGCGAGATCCACTGGTGAGAAGTGTCTGCACTTTTGATATGCAATGCATGGAAAGCTTCTGGGTGTTTTGGTGGGGATGGGATGAGTTGGAAGGGAGTTTCCTACTCAAGTTTCCTTAAATTCATGCTAGTGTCCTTTTGCTTCCTCATCTTGTATAGAGACAGAAAGGGGTTAAAAGCCTACTGTCCTGCCAGGTCTTTTTGTTTAGAAACATTAAGAATGTCAGGTCTGACCTCTGCTGCTGAACACAGCATCACAACAGTGTGCGTGAGGGGAGAGCCTTTTCACAAATATTAGCATTAGGAATAAAAAGGTTCATTTTTTGCCTTTTCACTGGCTCTCCCCATTCCTAAATTTGCTAGCTGTGACAAAAATTTAATTTTATGTAAAAGAAAAAAAACGGGGGGGGGGGAAGATTATTATTTTTTTTTTTTTTAATTATTTTCCAGGCCTCCTCTAAGTATCCTAAGAGGGTACAAGGCCCCTGTTTTCCCTTCGGAGAGCATGTTTTAATAGGCAGTAAGAGTATTTCAGTTGTCTCAGTCCCTTGTCTCTTTGCTTTTACAGATGTTCAGATTTTACTTCTAGCTATTTGCTAGTCATGACACCTTAACCTACCCTGAAGTTGCAGTGACCAAATCTGTATTTCTAATACAGGAAACAAGAAAGATTTGAAACACAGTCAGACCTTTATACAAAGGCGTGCTTATATATTCAATTTTTAGTTCACCACAAGCTTCTGTGTATGGTGCCTTCTGCAGCAAGTAGGATAAAGTTCCAGCCAGACAAACCTGCTGCCCAGCCCAGGTTAAGGCGAGTTCCACAAAATTCCAGGTATAAATTAAGTGCTTTTTAAAATGTTCAAGACGCTCACTGAGGTGCTGTTAACTTTCCAAAAGTGATGTTCCAGCAGAGCCCGTTGCCATTTCTCTTAATAGGAGACAGCCATTCTCTCTCTTTTTTCTTGTTTTTGTTTTTTATCAAAAAATCCAAAGCACCATAAAACAATTCTTTCCTGTAAAGCCACAATGTCTAATCATTTTCCAGCATTTTCAGGCTGTGGCTAAAAATGAAATAGCAGAACTGAGAAGACATTACCTGCGTATTAATTTACATAGTCCTGCCGCCCCAACTGACCAGGCACAGTCCGTCTGTACAAGAGATTTCTTTCATCTCAAATCCGGTAGTCATTTTGAGGTCTTTACTACTGACTTGCACAGCCTCTTTCACAGCTTCATGTTTACTGTGGGCTGTATGCTCCGGCAGCCAGCAGCAAGTTTCTCCGTGTAAAATGAAGGTGTATGACTGGGGTTGATTTGCTCATGTAAGTACCCAGTAGCAAGTCCTGTGAGTTTTCAGGCAGATTTATGTGTCCTGTGGCTGTTGTAAAATCATCAGTTTCCAAGTCTTCAAATGCTTTCACAGCGTCCCACAGTTTGACTGTGTTATCCATAGAACCTAAGAACAAAGTGGGGAATTACAATGTAGAGCCTTGGTCCTGCGCAGGGCACAGTTAAAAAGCAACACACAGGAAAAGGAACATTCAGCAATGTTTTCCTCCATGCCCTTACTGAAGCCATAGCAGCAGCGAATGATAATTGTATTGAAATGATGCTGAGACAAGGCTGCAACCAAGTTGGCAGCAATGAAGGCTGGAAAACACTTTTTCTTCAGCCACTGCAGGACGGGCCAAAGCATTAACGCTTTACACCCAAATGCTGCAAGCAAATGGACTTCAAGTGCATTATTCGTAAGTGCATGTTTGCACGATTAGAGCCTTAACATGGTCCAGGGGTATCCAACTGGTGGCCTCTGGGAGGGGGGTTAACACATGACTCGTGGGCTACTTCCAGCCACCACTCCTCCCATTGCTTCTAATGCTGCAGGGGTGACTGGGATCTGTGGCAGGGCAGTTCTATAGGACAGGGGCCAGTAAGCTCTCTGCTAGAGTGGTTGAGGGGAAGGGGAGAGGAGAACAGGGGCTTGCACGGCTCCCAGGGCAGCAATAGGAACAGGGTGAGGGGCTGTACACGGCAGGGGTTCTGGGAATCTGTAGAGTATATGGCCTCTGCGGCATACAGCCCCTGGCTGCCAGGAAGTTGAGCAGTCCAATGCTACACCTTTCTATAGTTAAACCAGAGGAGCTGCTATTCAGTCTTGACTGAATTCTGTTAGAGGCTCATTCTAGTCTTACTAGAGTTACATTTAGCAATGAATTTCTAATTAAGCTCTTGGGAATGACAGGAGATACATTCTTGACACAAGGTTGTCCTATCTTCCTCCCCCACCAAGTTTCAAATCCTTGTGACAACAGAAACTAGTGATTCTCTGGGAAATCTGTAAAAACTGTAACAGGGCCAGAAAGTGTGCTTTATTCCTACTCTTGTTCTAGAAAATGACAACTATTTAAGTAACCTTCAGTAGCTGGGAGCATCTCACGAGTAAAGCTTTTCAGAAGTCAGGTGCCCCCTACCACTTGAACATCCCTGGTCTTTATACATCCACACATCTACAAAAAAGATGGATTTATAAGATTTACCTTGAGACCTTTTTAAAACATTTTTTTCCATAAAGGTCAGATGTCTTTTATGCCAGTCAGTGTCTAGAGGCCCACACACCCACTGACATGGCAAAGGAAGCGTTATCTAAACCCCACTGAAATAACTACTGAATTCTTAGACACTGAAAGAAGAAAATTTAGCTGCAAACTAAGCACACCATGGATGTGCAGTGTGGTACAACCCCCCCAATTACTATCTACTTTCAAAGGTCTGACAGGGCTGGTTTCAGTTATAAAACACCAGATTATTTCCCATTCTAACTGTTTCTTGAATAAATTGCTTACCATGCCTCAATTCTAGCTGAATTAAGGAATCATATACCCACTTACATTAAAATTACCAGATTTTTGAAATTTAGATTATTTGCTTTACAACTACAAAGTATTAACATTGCTAAGTATTAGTTTGATCCTTCGCATTGAGAAGGGAGACAGATTTGGATCAGGATCCCAGTTATAAAAAAAAGCATGTCATTCCATTTTAGACTGTGTTTTTACTGGAGAATGAAAAACTGAACATTTCAGTAAGTTTTACCTGATGCTAAAATCTCCCCATCTCTACTGAATCTGAGTGCATAGATGGTGTCGGTGTGCCCTTTCAACTCTCCCACCATCAAACCATGGCCAATATCCCAGAGGAGCACTCTTCCATCTGTTGCTCCAGTGGCCAGGAATCTTCCATTAGGGGAAAATGCCAGCGAATGAATTGGTCCCTGGAACAAAGTCAGTTGGAGAAGCCAAATTAGACAAGTCTACCTGCATCTATAAAGCTCCAAGCTGTATTCATTGCAAATACTACCCTCTAAAAATGTGTCAGGTATCCAGGTTGTAGCCGTATTGCTCTAGAGGCAAAGGCAATCAGGACTGGTCGTAGAGATGATACTTTTATTAGACCAACAAGATTTTTGCGAAATTAACGATTTTTTGTTGCAAAAATCTTGTTGGTCTAGTAAAAGATATCATCTCTACTACGAGTCCTGATTACCCTCTAAAAATTAAGTGCACACAGACACACAAACATATAAATAAACTAGTCATTCATCAGGAACAGAAGTTTATAAGGGAGGGAAGCCTTTGTTTCATGGGACAACTTACAATGGGTCTCTAAAGTAACAGGCACACACTTTCTGAACATTAAAAATTGTGAGAGTGAGAGTGTGTGTGTGTGTAGATCTACAGACATATATCAATTAAGTACTGACTATTGTCTTGTAGGAAATGTTAGTGAAATACAGTGCAGCTACCTTGATTCTACATCTGACACTCCTCTACCTTATGTCCAGTGAAGATCCTCACACAGTTCCCATTCAGAACATCCCAGAGTCGCACAGTTCTGTCTGCTGAGCCCGTAGCAATATAGTTGGAGTTGGGATGAAACCGACTACATGTGACATCAGCAAGATGGCCAGCAAACATACGCAAAGGCTGATAGTGATCCGTTGCCCAGAGCCTTAAGGAAAGCATTTTTTATAAAACTATAAAGAAATTAGACCCTTATTGAAAACATGATGTCCTTATGTGGTGCTTGTTACCCAGGTACCTCAAAATGAACAATTTATGCAATTAGCAATGACTTTTAAAGCTGGGGTGGGCAAAAGGCAACCTGTGAGCTGGATACAGCTTGTCAAGGGACTTTATTTGGCTCTGCCTGGCGCAGGGAGCAGACTGGGCCATGGTCCGTGTGGCACGTCCCACTGCCTCCAGGCACACAGTGGTGGTGCGGCAGCCGGACTCCGCTTTCCAACAGCCTCGGCAGCAGTGACAACTCCTGGCTGCTGCTGCTGGTGTCGCCACCACGACGGAGCAGGCAGCTGGGGTCTCTGGAGACCAGCCTCGGACCCACGTAAGCAGGGTGCACTCAGGCAGGTGGATGCAATAGGGCCGTGGGTGGACAGGGAGCAGCGTCTAGGAGTGGAATGGGCAGAGCCAGGGCAGAGCCATGATCCGCTCCCCACACATCCCTGCAACAGGCTTTAGTTCCATGGGCAGGAGTGTGCCAGAAGCAGACCACAGCTCTGCCCAGAGCCCCTACCCCGCACCATCACTGCCCCAAGATCCCAGTTCTGACCCTACATTGTCACCGCCCCAAGATCCAGGCCTCAGCCCCACTCATCCCACTCCCGGACACTGCTCCCTGCCTGCCCGGGGCCCCACCCCATCCACTCCCCCAAGTGCGCCCTGCCCATGCGAGTCCCGGGCTAGTCTCCATGGAGATTCCAAGGCCGGGGCTTGGATCTCAAGGTGGTGACAGCATGGGGCCAGCAGGCCCAGAGGCAGAGCCACTTAGGGAGTTTTGGTGAGCTTTTGAGAGTGTGGGGAGAGGTGCTGACTCAACCCACAATAGCTCACCAACTCTCTCTAAGTGGTTCTCCAGCCCAAATAATTACCCACCCCTGTTTTAAAGGTTGTTCTTCAAGGGGAAAAAAAAGTGTCTCGATGCAGCCATTACAAAAGCAATGGAAGAGGTACGATGGTTTCTCCAACATTAAGGATCAAGGATATGCATTTTCCCATATTAACCAGATGGTTTGAAAGCAAAGGAACACCATCTCTGTAAGAATAATAATGTCATGATACCCTCAGCTAGCACTGCATTAGTTTTTGGTTTAATTTTTTTAACCCAAGTGTAATAAAATTCATATCCCATAGCGAGATGAGAGCTGGAAAATACCAGCCACCAGTATTAAGGGGTTAGTTTCTCTCAACATTCCAGGCCTCGGATTATTAAAAATTCCAATAAAAAGGCCTTTCAGGTGCTTACCGAGCCACTCTGTCATGTCCACCAGATACAAAGTAATACCCATAGGGAGAGAACTGCGTATCCCATACTGGATAGTTGTGTCCTTTATATCCCACCAGGCAAGTAAATGTTTGCAGACTCCACAATCGCACAGTGCCATCTTCTGAGGAGGATAACAGGTAGTTCCTATCAGAAGGCAAAAGAATACGACTTAGGCAGAATACTGGGAGTCTAGTGCAAGATTACTGGTGTGTCTTTGGGGTAAGAACACCGTCCATTTACTGGGATTGTGCTGCAGGGTACTACATGATCTGAACTCTCAATGGGCTGAGATATACCCGATTCAGAGGGAATCCTACTGGGACACTTACTGTGAAGAGGGACAAACCATTGCTTATATTCTATTCAAATTTGCAGTACTTGTCTACGTGAAAGAAAGCATGTTATGATTAGGGGTCCAGTTCTCTGTTCAAAACAAAAAGCTATTGATAAACCACTGCATGCAACTGTTCAAGAACTGGTTTCAGAAATGCCACCCTTGGCTATATGAAAAGATTCCCATAGAACAGGGGGTACTGGAGAAGGCCCTAAGGGACACGCACGGGCAGGCAGGGATGGAGCACCACCACGCACCATCCCATGCAGGCGGCACCTGCCAAGCTGTGGGGGGCAGGAGAAGGTCTTACGTGGCAGCTGCCATCGCTCCATATCTAGCCACCACCACCCCTTCCCCCCACCCTGCGTCATCTGCCTCAGATAACTAGAATTTTTACGTAACTGGCACCTGATATTCCCCATTCATGCTGGATAACAGGGATTTTACTGTATTTAAGAGACTACGAGATTACCACGATCACATATCTGGAAAATAAAGGCTTACTGGAGGCTCTAGTGGGAAGCAGACTAGAAATGCATCAATAGGTGTAAATGCTAACAAAATTGTTCATCTCTACATTACCATAATGGATATAAATGTTGCAATGATCTGTCTCCCTTTTACAGTTTGCTTATGCAGTTAAAATCAAACTTAAGATACGGCTTTCAAGTAAGAGTTTCCAGTTTCCTATCTTAAGTCCTGAACTTGCCAGGTGCTGAGTGTTCTTAGCTCCTACTGATGTCAAGCTACACTGAAGATACTCAATAACCACACAACACACGCATGAGCCTCAAGACATCTATTAATCTATGAATCAGGCCCTTATACCCACCTGTCATGGCTTCTTATGAAACACATGAACAAATTTCATCTCAATTTACGGAAGCAGCTGCTTTAAGAATCAGTTTTGAGCAAGAAGCATCTTATTAGAACTCAAGACCTCCTCTCCAAGGCAAATTTTAAATTATATTACCTATCAGGACTGAAGCTAGTACCATAGACGGGTCCACTGTGACCATATAAAATCTTCAGCTCACTTGCCGTCTTCTCATCCATGATCCTTTCCAAGACATCATCTGATTCTTTGTCTATGAGACTGAGATCTGTAAAATTCCAGAGGTTCATAGTTGCAGCAAATATGCAGATTTCACGTATAATGATTGCCAGAAGCTGAGCACATTTACTTACATTTATGCAAAAATAGGTACATCTTTTAAGCAGAACATACGTTTTTTATTGTTCTCTGCAAGTATGAAGTGAAACAAAAATCCTTCCTGAATACTGGTTGTCAGTTTGAACACTAATACCAAAATATAGAACAGCAGGGAAGCTTAAAAATTAGTTGTCAGGTTTTAAACTTGAAGTTACATATAGCACAATTGAAGCTATTTCCTTAGGACTACTGTAAAGGAAACTGCTATAAAAGGTAATATGAGCTTGGCTATGAAGGTAATTCAAGAATGGAGTGACAGGTTCTTCGTATCAATCAGCAATATACTACCCTACACATCAATTGGGAAAAGATGCTGTAGATCAGGGGTGTCAAACATATGGCCCATGGGCTGGATCCGGGCCACAGAGCAGTTCTATCCAGCCTGATAAACTACCAGCAGGCCACCAAAAGTTGGGGGACATGACCAGGGATGAATGGCCTGCTGCAGAATTGGGCCCTGATGGACATGACAATCAGCAACAGGACACCAAACAAGGGTCAGTGCAGCCATGGTCACCCGCTGGCCGCTTTGTGTGTCATCACTGCCATGGTCCTACCTTGCTGGCCCCTGCTGTGTGTCCCGTGCTGGAAATGGAGCTGGAGCCAGAACTGCCACCATGGCATAGAGCACGTGGCAGGAGCTGGAGCTGCCATCACCATATGCTCCAGGTCAGAGCTGGAGCTGCCAATGCTGTTTCCTCATGCCCCAGGCTGGATTCAACCCACAAGGAGCCCTGCAGCCTGGATCCGACCCAAGGCACAAGGAGAGTTTGACACCCCTGCTGTAGATGAGCATTCATGTACATACACCCATGTTTTCAGATTTCAAGAACTTATGACTGCTCTACACCCAAGAGCTGACACTGGCCTTCAATCTATAGGATTCTTTTTAAGACCTCATTCTGGTATCATCACAAACTGCGTGCTTGAGAAATCGTCCTTTGTAGTACAGCTTCTCTGCAAAGCTCTCCAAAATACTACTTATTTATCTCCACAACCCAGAGGTCCTAGGATTTACAAACTCTGATTAGTCATTCCAAATACAGATTGTTATTCAGCGAGATACACAAGCACCTGTTTAAGTATCTTGCTGAAATAGGGCTACAATGAAACTACATTTCCTCATCAGCTGTCTAGTATACCTTCTCTGTTCTGTAACTGTGTCAGACTACAAATTTCTGGAGATGTTTTTGATTCTGCTCATTATATACTACTACCAAAACAAAGTCCATCCAAATATAAAAATGGTACGTTATTTGCTTTATAAGTAGAAGCCAAACTAACAATATCCAATGAGTTAAGAAAGCTGCCCTGCAAAGTTACCTCCCTCTGCACAGGTTGCAAAAACATAGAACTCTATCAGAATTAACACTTAGGATGAGCGTATCTTCTTGCCTTCATTACCTGCTGCTGTTTTTACACTGCGTAGCTTTTTTGGTGTCACAGACCACACTCTGACAGTGGAGTCAGCAAAGCCTCCTACAATCATGCTAGAGTCATCTGTGATATCCACTGCAGTAAGACCCTGTACACAAAAAAGTTACTTATTTTAAAAGTTAATGAATTTTTTTAATTACAAAGTTCAAATACTAGAAAATCCTGTAACCGCCCTACCTCCATTTTGTATAAAAAAGGGAATTACCTTAAGACAGAATGCATAAGTATTTGAAAACCTAGCAAGTAACTGCTACAAAAAGTTATACCATTTAAAATAAAGATATATATAACTACACTTACTTTAAAAGACAAAACAGCAAAACTGTTCACAAACATTCCAGTACATTATATCTACAGCAGGGGTGTCAAACTTATGGCTGGCTGATCAGATTTGACCCACAGAGCTGTTCTACCTGGCCCACTGGCCTACTAGAGGGCCTCCTAAAGTTTGGGATGTGGGGGAGGGCGGGAGGGAAGAGGGACAGATGAAGGAACGGCCTACTGCAGAATTCAGGGCTCTTGGGCCCCAGTTGACATAGAAAATTGGTGGCAGAAGGGCAAGCGAGGGTTGATCCAGCCCTGATCACCCTTCAGTTGCTTTGCCCATGACCAATTGCTGCAGCCCCACCTCCTCAGCCGCTGGGCCTGCTGCTTTATGTTGGACCTGCTGTGTGCCCCACGCAGGAGCTAAAGCTGCTGCAGCAGTACAGGGCATATGGTTACAGCAGCTCCAGCATGGGGCAGGGTGCAGAGCTGCACTGTGTGCCCCATGCCAGAACTGCTGCTATTGTTGTCTTGTGCCCCAGGTCGTAGCCAGAGCTGCTCCCACCACCACTGTGTATCCAGCCTGGAACTACCCCAGGCCAGATCTGGCCTTCAAGGAGCCCTGTGGTCTGGATCCAGCCTGGGGTGCAAGGTGAGTTTGACACCCCTGATCTGCAGTATTCAGGATTCACATTAGGAAGAACTGCCCCCTACTCACATGCTTAGAACAAATCAGGGGAACAAAAGATACAGCAATAACTAAGCAAAACAGGCAGTGGAGCTAAGGTGGTTTAAGAAAGCCTTCAGTTTCATTCATTTGGACTTTGAATCTAAATTTTTCATTGCATTATACCTAATTGGAAATAACTACAGAAATGGCTTATTCCAAATAATAATTTTCTGGTACTATGAGCATATTTCCCTTTAAGTAATCCCTGTTATGTATGTTCATAAGACTTTTCAGTTGGGTCAAATTAAGATATACAGGTGTGACCCAGTGACTGTAAGTGTATGGTCTTAAGTGCCAAGAAAATAATTTCCGAGAAGGCAAAAACTACTATGTAATAATGTTTAATCCCACCCCAGCATCAAGCCCTAGAATTCAGGGTAACACCTTGATAGCTTGATTTCTTTAAGCCAAATGTTTTATGGCGTCCACAGTCATTTCTGACTCCTTCTCTTATGGCACCAAAGCCACCTTTACTAACCTGGTAAGCATTAAGGAATGTGTAGAAACAGATAGAAGGCAAGCAGTCTGGGCCAAGACGCACGCGCTTTGTGGCTTCCTTTATGTTCATTGCTTTATCCAGCTTGTCAGAGTCTTTCAGTTCAGGAAGAGGAATTCTACAAGAAATGGAGCAGGACTGCCTTAAATCACATTAATTTGTGATGGCAGCATTGTAGGATTGGTACACTGGAGCATGCTTGGCAGTGGTCCATGGAGCCAAGGACTGGGATGGGGGGGCCTCCCATGAGATGGAACCATCGAATGAAGGAACAGCAGCAATGCCTGGGTATATCACTGCCAGAATGGAAGGTAGGGGTAGAACTTCAAACAGTAAAAAACGGGGGGTTGGAAGGACTGACCAATAGGAAACAGTTCATTTAATTTGATACATATAGTTTAGATTACAGGGGAGGGCAATTATTTCAGGTGGAGGGCTGCTTACTGCGTTTTGGCAAACCATTGAGGGCTGCCTGACAGACAGCCAGGGGCAGATAAATATTAATTTTCTAAAATTTTTAGGGGCCCCACAGGCCAGATAGAATGGCCTGGCAGGCTGCATCCAGCCCATGGGTCACATTTTGCCCACCCCTGGTTTAGAAAATGAGGGGAGAAGATCTCATAATTCTAGGAACATCTGAGGGATAACCATGAAGGAGAGACAAGTATTGCTGAGCATGAAACGAACAAGCTACTGGATAATGCAAATAAAATTTTGATATGAAAACAAAGGGCACACATCAAAAATCTTCCCAAGGAACAGGTGTTTTGGGCCACTGGAAATATCTCCTAAAGAAAGTAACAGAAGCCTCATTTAAAACCAGACTAAAAAACGTAGCAGAGATATTGAAAAGCAAACAATCCAAAATCAGCAAGAAGCAGACCAGATTTAACAAGTTACCTGTTCTGCGGAGGAGCATTCGGGTCTTGTTTTTTACTTTTTGATCCCACGCTATCTTTTTTCGGCTTTTTCTTTTTTGGTTTTCCTTCCTCGTTCTCCCCTTCTTCGTCTTCATCATCCAAAGGGACTTCAATTTCTGGCTCTTTCAATAAGCCAAAGAAAACCTGCAATCCAATTTAGAAAGTCACATAATAAAGTCTGCATTATTTTACTTTTTAAAAAATCATTTTTTTAAATGGAACAAGTTTAACATAAGCAGCAATTTATGAATATCAAGCTTGTTACAAAAAAGCAGAGTCCCAATTTAAAACCACTGTATTTGATATTACATAACTCACTATTATTTAACATTTAAAGGGTTTGTGATTTCATAGACATTAGGGCTGGAAGGGACCTCTGAAGATCATCAAGTCTAGCCCTCTGCCCCAGGGGCAGGAAGTCAGCAGGGGTCATAAGATCCCAGCAAGATAAGCACCCAAATTTCTCTTGAAGGCGTTCAAGGTAGGTGCTTGAAACACCTCTGGCGGCAGTCTATTCCAGACCCTGGGGGCTCAGACAGTAAAAGATGTTCTTCCTTGTGTCCAGCCTGAAACGGTCATAGAGGAGTTTGTGACCATTTGACCTTGTCACCCCCTGGGGCACTCTGATGAACAGACGTTCCCCCAGATCCTGGTGAGCACCCCTGATGAACTTATAGGTGGCCACCAGATCACCTCTGAGCCTGTGCTTTCCAGGCTGAAGAGTCCCATAACTCTCATCATGATGAAGCCTCTCATCATACGGCCTGTTTTCCTGACCTCTGATCATGCACGTGGCTCTCCTCTGGACTCGTATGCAGTCTTCAACTCTCACAAATAACAATCCTGAGACATGCTGATCACCCCAATTTCCCCTCACAACATCCCTTCGAATCCCTATGGTTGAGATATAGTATCTATATATTACTCTTGATATTTTGAGAAGCTACAACAGTATACAAATAGTACATTTTCATAACAACTACTGGAGATGGGCAAACTATCTTTTTTGAACAAGTGAGGGGGTCCGACTTGCATTCAGTCTACTAAATAAACCTGTCTCTTTCAGTGGCCCGAGAGGTTCTTCAGAGACCAGTTACAAATGGTTACTTATCTTCATTTCCATGCAGCGGATAAATGTGCCAACCTTTACTGTTATTGTCCCAGGTATGTTGTCAGTTAGGCTATTCATATTCAGAGTCCAAGACTGCTTGCTCTATAAGGCAGCTGACAAATTTCTCTACATGCTGCAATTGCTTAATAGTGTGAGAGGATTTGCCTCATACCTTTGCTTTATTTGCCTCTCGTTTGGCCTCTCCAGCCAAGCTTCCCACCATAGCATCTATCTGCTGTTTGCTGCGGGGCATCCCATCAAAGATGTCGATGTAGAGATGCTCCTGAACAATGTTCCAGATCTGATTGTTCTGCTTTTCCTGCAGGTGTCTCTTCAAGAGCTGGTAAGAGTCACGGGAAATGCGCAGCACAAATTTGCTTGTTCGGAAATCCAGCATGGTCTCGTTCCCTTTCATGTGTTCCTTTTTGGTTAAGCTGGATAATACACGCAGGTCATCCTGGTAATAACACTCCTGATCTCCATGAAACCTATTGAAATACAGTTTTAGTTTAAAACATGAAGTACCATTTGTTATAGTCAAAATATCGTACACATACTCATGGATTTGATACTCCCCCCAAAGCAATTACATATCCCTATATTTCGGGGATACAGGTTGTAGCCATGTTGGTCTGTAAGGCAAAAGTAATCAGAACTCTTGGGAGATGATATATTTTATTAGACCAACTAAACTAATTTTTTTGCAACTATCTAGTTGGTCTAATAAAAGATATCACATCTCCAAGAATTCTGATATCTTTTTTGGTACCTCATTGTTAGGTACTCCGGGGTACTTAACAACTACATATGAGATCATGTCACAGCTGAAGTGCAACTGTATGCAGCACACACAACACTACCCAACAGTTATAATACAACGTGTGAAAGGTATATGACCAAAGGAGAACTGTAAGGAGATTTTTAGGTAGGCACAGTGTTATTACCAATATTGTTGGCCTGATCACTAAGAATAACATCCTTTCCAACCATGCTATAACATATTTAATTCCTGCCAAGCATCAGCCCAATGCATTGTATGTTACACTGGACTAAATGGTCATCATTACTAAAATGATTGAACATTTCAGCATAGTTTTCATACTGGAGTAAGCATTTTCACAAAATATGCCTTTTAACATTTTCCAATTGTAAATGTATTAATATCATTAACATTCAGCGCCAACAAAATTAACCTAAGCCTGGGGATACAACGCATTTTATATTGACTGATAACATTAAAAACACTCATGGATGGGAATATTTCACCAATGTGTGCAAAACTATTTTTTAATTATCATAGTTTTCTGAGAAAAGTGATGCCTTGGGGCTGCATTATTTCATGCTTGGTCTAAACCAAGGGATAGGGATGATCCTGCCTCAGGCAGGGGGTTGGACTAGATGACTTCTGGACGTCCCTTCCAGCCCAACTTCTCCATGTTTCTAAACCAAAAGATGAATTACGACTTCAAGCGGTTTGGCAAAAAAAAGACAAATTAAGTTAGTTTTTCATTCCTGGTAGAGAAATTTGAAACCTGGGAAGGAAACTTACAAAAACGTATCTTTTTCCCTTGTGTTTGATTCTCAGCGAAGAGCTGCCGTGTCATTTTAATACATCTTAACATATGAAGATAGCACATTAAGAAATTCAGGACACAAAGCAAGACTCCCGACTACGTTAAGTTCCCGGCTTCAATAGTTATATCAATGCAACGATTCATTACTCTTATCTAGACATATTTTAGTTAATAAGACACATAAGGTAGTTCCCAAAACTCCCCAACGACCACAATTATAGGAGGTTTTTTTTCCCCGTTCCCTGCCTTCCTTTTGCTAATAAAGTTCCCTCTTGTTTAGTTAAATCTGTAGAGAAAAAGGCATCTGTATAAACAGAAGGCAAACTCAGGAGTGTAAATGCCTTACTTCTCAAAGAAAGACTTTGCTTCGCTCTCGTGTTGATTGTAGACCAACTCCAAATACATGTGCACAAAGAGCGGATAAAACAGCTGGGATAATTCGGCCCGGTGACAGTCCAGGGAGCACTCGATGAAGTGTTTCAGTCCGCTGTAGTACTCCTCGTACAGCGCCGGGTCGCCTTGCTGGTTGTAGGCGGACAACACCGCGCTCACGTCCGGCTGGTCTTCGACGGCGATGCCTCCGACTGCAAGTGACGGGCACGCGAGAAAACGCACGTGAGAAATGCGGAAAGACCGAGCGAGCGGCGGAAAAGACGGAGCAACGCGTGGTGTACTTGCCTTTGGCGGGCGGCGCGGCGGCGGTGACGGGGCTGGCGGACGGGAGAGCGGGGCCGGTGGGGCCGGCGGTGGCGGTTCCCCCCGGGCCCGAGGAGGCGGCGGCGGCGGCGGCCGCGACCCGGCTGAGCAGCGCGTCGGCGTCGGCCTCCCCGCCCGGGGCGCCGGGGCCGGCGGGGCTGAGCGCGGCGGCGAGGTCGTCCGGCTGCAGCCGGGCCTCGCGCCGCAGGATCTCCTCGGACTCGCGCAGGTTGCTGCGGCGCAGGAGCTGCAGCACGGCCAGCAGCGCCGGGCGGTCCAGGCCGGCCGCGGGCGGCGACGCGGAGGCGGACGATGAGGACGACGAGGCCGGGGCTGAGGCCGACGCGGGGGCCGGCGGCACCGGCTTGGCGGAAGCGGCCTCCGCGCCGCCGCCGCCGCCCCCCGGGGTCGCCGCCGCCTCCCCCTCGGCGGGGGAAGCGGCGGGCGAGGCCGCCGGGGCGGGCGGCGGCGGGGCAGGGTCCTCCGCCTCCTGCTTCACCGCCACCTCCGCCGGCTCCTCAGGCACTGCCGCCATCTTGCGCCGCCCGCCATCGGCCGCCAAGCGCCGGCGCCTTCGCGACAGTCCGGGCACGCGTCAGCGCCGCCTTTTGCGACACGGCGGGCGCGCCTTTACGGCACAGGCAGGGCAGCGCGGCCGGGGCTGGAGCGTGGGGAGTGCCTTAGGGCAATAGGGCTGGTCATTAGGAAAGACGGAAAACCAGCGCGCTCGGTTCCAAAATGACGCTTTTTATTAGGACAACTGGGAGATCGCAAGGAAAGTGTCTTTTTCTGCGAGCTTTCGGGATCAATGTTTTCTGCGAGCTTTCAATGTTTTCTGCAAGCTTTCAGGATCAATGTTTTTTGCGAGCTTTCAATGTTTTCTGCAAGCTTTCAGGATCAATGTTTTTTGGAGACTTTCAATGTTTTCTGCGAGCTTTTGGGATCAATGTTTTCCCCGAGCTTTCAATGTTTTCTGCAAGCTTTTGGGATCAATGTTTTCTGGAGACTTTCAATGTTTTCTGTGAGCTTTTGGGATCAATGTATTCTGCGAGCTTTCAATGCTTCCTGCAAGCCTTTGGGATCAGTGTTTCCTGCGCACTTTCGGGATGAATTAGGAAATAAAATATGCTGTATGTTTTATAACAGTGATTCCCCCCCCAACATGACGTAAGGTTAGCTACATCGCTAATGACATGTAAATCTCCCAGGTTGCTTTCAACAGTCACTGGGAGATGGATGCCGATTTCAGTAGCCTCCTGGCCGATCTGGGAGGGCTGGCAACCCTAAATACTGGTAAACAGAAGGGGAAAAAAATACCACACTTCTCATTGCATTACCCATTCACTCTTCCTTTTCACTGTCAAGCCATATGTGCAGTTACATTAATTGAGACGACTCCATCAGTATTTGACTCCCAAGAAACTCTCATTTTCCTCTGTCTCAAATCTTAATTCTTAAAACTGATCTCTACTAACAGATGTGGGGGCATCTCCAGGACTGAACTAAGGGAGAAACTTCTTGAACTGAAAGGTTCTCTGGAAAGGAAGGTTTTGTGGCTCTGTCGGTTTTTACCGGACTTGAAACACTTTTCCTGCCTTTAATTTTTCATTCTTAACCAGGAGAAAAACTACACCTCCCAAGAGCCCTTCAGCAGGCTCGCGCATGCGCATACGAAGCTGCCTTAAAAAAAAAACCTGCCGTTCCCATCATGCTGAGGGCTCGGTGCGCAGGCGCAGTGTTGAGCGCTCGGACTACACTTCCCGCCGTGCCTCGCGCCGCGCCGGGCGACGGGTCCCGCGTGCGGCCTATCTTCCTCCGCCCCCGCCATGGAGATGGAGACGGACGCGGGCTCCGTGGTGTCGGGGCTGTCCGGGGGGGACGGCGGCGCCGCCGCGCCCGGAGACGAGGACGTGGAGGTGGAGGGCGCCCCGGGCTGCTCCGGGGCCCGCGCCCTGCCCTTCGCCTTCGAGCGGAGCCGCTCCGAGTCCAGCGCGGACGGGGACGAGGAGGACGAGGACGAGGAGGAGCTGGAGGACGAGGAGCTGCCGGCCGGGCCCGGCGCCCGCTTCAGGGCCTGCGGCGGCGGCGACGAGCTCGACTCCGACGAGGAGCGCGAGGTGACGGGCCCCACAATGCCTTGCGACACCACGGGGAGGGGGCACGTGGCCCCTCATTCCCACAATGCAATACCACACTGGGGGGCACGTGACCCCTCACTCCCACAATGCCTTGCAACATCATATTGAGGGGGTGACAGGTGCTGCCTCTGCTCCCAGAATCCCTTGCAACATTTGGGGGTGACAGGTGCTGCCTCCACTCCCAGGATGCCTTGCACCATATGGTGGGGGGGGGGGGTGACAGGTGCTGCTTCCACTCCCAGAATGGCTTGCAACATATGGTGGGGGTGACAGGTGGTGCCTTCACTCCCAGAATGCCTTGCAACAAATGGTGGGGGTGACAGGTGCTGCCTCCACTCCCAGAATGCCTTGCAACAAATGGTGGGGGTGACAGGTGCTGCCTCCACTCCCAGAATGCCTTGCAACATATGGTGGGGGTGACAGGTGCTGCCTTCACTCCCAGAATGCCTTGCAACATATGGTGGGGGTGACAGGTGCTGCCTCCACTCCCAGAATGCCTTGCAGCACCACGTGCTGAGCGGGGCAGGTCCCTGCTCCCATGATGCCGTGCGGGGTCAAGTCGAGCAGGTGTCCGTCAGGACGCTTGGGGCGGGTGAGGCTGCGGAGACGCCGTGGCGGGGAGTTAGGTCACTAATGCGGGAGGGGAGGGAAAGGCACGGCTTGTTTCAGAGTAAGGAGAGGAGACCTCGAAGTCAAAGATGACGCCCCAGTTTTTGGAGCAATCGGGGACAGCGATATGTCACCGGTAATTGAGGTTGGAACTGGCATTGGGGTTGGTGGGAGCGGACAGCGAGTGCTGTTTGACTGAGAAAACGGCCCAAGCGAAGGGGAAGAAGATGACTGCGTGATGAGTGAAGCAAGGGACGTTGAGGTTGGATATTGGGAGGAATTTTCTCCCAAGGAGGGTGGTGAAGCACTGGGACAGGTTACCCGGAGAGGTGGCACAGTCTCCATCTATGGAGGTGTTTAAGACCCGGGTCAACAAAGCCTTGTCTGGGATGATGTAGTTGGGGCTGGTCCTGCTCTGAGCAGGGGTTGGACTAGATGTGACCCCTGAGCTCCCTTCAGCCCAAATTGTCTGTGATTCTGTGCATTGTGAAAGGAGTCCCAGCGCTCGTGCGAGTTTTCACAGAAATGCTGAGAGCATCAGAATAGGCCCCGAGAGAACAGATACTGGTGGTAAGCCAGGGTCGGTGAGGTGGGAAGGCCTGGAATAGATGAAAACGGAGAAGAATGATGACCAGCTTCATAGAAGAGAGGTTAGACAAAGCTGGAGACTGACTGCAGAGTCCTAGATTGCAACAAGCTACAGATAACGACGACTAGATGTGGGCAAAGGGACAAGAGAGCAAACATGCTGGACACTTGACCTATGTCAGAGGAGTTAGCTTTTATAAACCGCCACACCATAAAATGAGAAATAGGCTTTTGAAAAATCAGCATTTCAGGACGGACACTATCCTGAACCAGCTGATCTCGAAGGTGCTGCCCTGTCCTACCTCCTGTTCTAATCCTGTAAGGAAAGGCATACTTATCCGTGCTAACAAACTACTGCAAAAAATGGCTGGTTGATAAACACACTTTATAATCAAAATCCAGTGCAGTGTAATTTCAGCTCTTCCTTTAATATGACACACAGTTAAGTGCGTCTAGAAACTAGCACTAGTTTAATGTGACATATTTAAGCGCATCTAGAAACCAGGGGTTTAGGTTGTAGCCGTGTTGGTCTAAGGACATAGGCAGACAAGGTTCCTTGGGTGAATTTGATATCTTTTATTAGACCAACCTAAATGGTTGGAGAATAGTTATTAAGCCTTAATAATTTAGGCTTAATAACTATTCTAGAAACCAGTGCATCTAGGAGACGAGCACTGTTTCAGTTTCTGGACCAAGGGATGACTGTCCAGTTTGTTGAGCGCTCCTGAAGTAACGATTTCTGTTGCTGCCAACCTCTACTTCATTGCAACCAGTGAAGTACTCCCTATAGTATTACTATCCAGTACCCTGCAGGATTTGCTTATACTGCACTTGTTTTTCAGAAATTATTCTGAAATTAATTCAATTGCCGTGTTTGCAGAGAAACAAATGGAGATATATTGGGAAGATCTCATTTGAAAAACTATTGTCACTTGGGCAAACTTAGTATAAGTAGTAAGTGTTGTTTGTGGGCACAAAACTTTACATCCATAACGTAAATCAAGGGTATTAGACTTCAGAAATGCGAGTGAGTAAATCGTTTGGTTTAACCTGTATTCTGAAACTGTTTCAATTGTATTTTCTAGCGTATGATAAACCTTTCTGAGTTGAATCCGTACATCTTGTGTTCCATCTGCAAAGGTTACTTTATAGATGCTACAACCATTACAGAGTGCCTTCATACGTGTAAGTACTGCTGATTTCACAAATGTAGTTCCAAGGCGAGAGAGATCAGCTATCAGAATGGGTGGGGTAATATTTCCATGCCTCACAAATGAAATTGCCTGTTTACAGTTAGCTTGTTCGCCGCGTGCTTTTCCCTGTGGCAGGACATGAAAGTATTTCCGAGTGCATGGAAAAATCCCTGGCGTGCATCCTATGTTCTGCCTGGTTTTCACTCTCTTGTTCTCTTTTTAAATTTTTTCACAATCCTTTTCTTATAACAACCTCTCCTCCAGCAGATGAACATGGGATTCAGTTCTCTCTGAAAGCTAGTAAAACCCTCTTACATCCGTCAGGAAGGCTGGCTAAGAGAGCTTTTATCTCTATCCCTATCCCATCTGAGAGCCCTGGATAGGGAGAGATTGTACCGTCACCAATTTGATAGATGCTGTATTATCTTCATGTACTTTGTAGTTTGGGAAAGTACTTAATACATTTGTCAGGACACTGTGACAGTCTCACGAGGTGTGCCTGCCGGCATTTGAGCAACAGATTTTAACTTTACTTACAAAGAATCAGGAAAAAATGGTTTTAAAAAACCCCTAGGCTTATGTATCTGGTCTAATTATGAAGTTGATTTTATAGTTTATAAATGAATAAAACCTTAATTTGGTATTCGCTAAATACATGCCTCTTAGTCTTAAAACAGGATTGAAGTGAAATGGACAGAGCAATATTGTAATCTCTTATCTTGGTTTCTCAGATGCTACTATTAACAGATTTGCTGAAAAGCATCTTTTATAACTGTAACAGACTGAGAGAGGCTAAATATTTCATTGACTTTACCTGGCTTCTTCCTAGCAAAATTGCAATCTCATTCTTACTTTGTATCAATAGGAAATTGTAACCAACAAATGTTCAAGATTACTGTAGCCTTGCTACTTAGAAAGCACTGGATTATTCAGGCAGATGTGCTAGAAATAGTTGAATATTTAGCTTTTTTTATATTGTTTCAAACAACTTTTCCTTAACCCAGTGGTTGTCAACCTTTTTAGACTCAAGGCTCCACTCCACAGGTTTTCAGAAAGTAGTAGCACCCTATTTCACAAACGTATAAATATTATAATAAACATTCTTAATTAATTGCATTCCCGTATTATAATATAACATGTAATATAAGTATAATAATCACTCCTTGGGTTGCTCCTCTTGCCTCTGCCCAGCCTCACGCATGGTACCTGGACTCCCTGCGCATGGGTCCAGGTCATTGCCGTTACACAGATAATGCAGCACCGTTACACCGATAACGCAGCACTCTTGTTGAAAATCACTGCCTTAAACAAAGTGCTGGTAGAGCAAGTGGAAATATCTTATGTGATAATAGAAAACTCCTGTCACTGGTTACAGACCCCTGGCAGCAGGAGAAGACGGATCCATTTGTAACATAAGAGACCAAAATAGTAGCCCATCACTAGCGTGTACCAGCCAATGAGGACATTTGCTATTTGGAAACACAAGGACCAGTTGCCCAATACCTTGAGAAAGGGAGAAAGAGTTAGGGTTAAAAACCCTCACCAAATTGACTTATGAGTTTAAATTCACTTTAACGCTAATGTGAAATTATACATTAAAATTAAGTTGACTTAATTCATTTTGCTTAATTTGTTTCCAGACAGTTGCCGTTGTCTGTAGCTAATCGTCCTCCTGCATTATCTTCAGTAAACCCGTTGCGGCGTGTAACAAAACACTTACGACTTCTGAATCTTTTTCTTTACAGTCTGTAAAAGCTGCATAGTAAGACATTTTTACTACAGTAACCGATGTCCAAAATGTAACATTGTTGTCCATCAGACACAGCCTCTTTATAATATCAGGTAACATAGTCATCTCATTTCGTGGGTTTTCCTTTATTTTAATGCGTCTGCTGTTAAAGGGATAGGATGTTAGATTTTTTTAAATATTCAATAATAATTTTTTTTAGACTTCTGTTTGAGACGCATAATCCTTGACCGCTGCAGTTGAAAGAATAGTTTAACAATCCATATGTTGTATATGCTTTACCTGTATTGTAATTAATGTTCAACAATGACAATTAGACTGAGTTTCGCTATAGAATCATTTTCTGCTTCTTATGCAAAAGCATGCTGTTGCAGGTGATATATCCAAATGAGCTATGTTGATCAACAGGTTAAGGGGAAAAACCCATAAATATGTCAAAGGTTCTGCTTTGAGTTAAGATATTTGGCATTAGCTTTTGAAGTATACTTCATACTTTCCTGAAGGTGCTTTTTCAGCTCATGTGGTTTGTTTTCCCCAGGTGCTATTGGTAAGAGCTACGTGCAGAGGTGGAGTTGAGCCCTCTGTCTTGTTGGTATGCACCAAGTTTAGCAATCTGTTTGGCAGCCCTGCAAAAAATGTCATGATTAATGTAAGGAGCTTTGTGCTTAACATAAGGCAGTTCGTGTTCATTACAATAGGCTTTGCAATTTATTAAATACTCAGTTATGCAGGGGACATTCGTACAAAAAGTTACTAAGGATCGTTCTTTTCCTTTCTTTCATTAGGCTGGACCGACAGTTGCAAGACATAGTGTATAAACTTGTTGTCAATCTGGAGGAAAGTAAGTCTCCTGTTTTCAATTCATTTTTATCCTGGTATTCTGATTACATAATTACGTTGAAAGCACTGGACTAAAAAAGTTGATAGCTGCTTAATCCAGAGCACTATATTTCTACACTTGGCTACTACAGACTGTCAACATAATTTATTTTTTTTAGCGAATGCTGGAGTTGGTTTGGCCATATCTCTTACTGAACTAGCCATGCAAATTGGTGTCCTTTAGCATGCTAAAATGCTCTTACAAACACTCTGCAGCAGGAGTTTTGTCTCTGAAATGACATAGATGACCCGCTTTCTGAAATTGTTATGGTTGAGTCGATACTGGTTCTATAGGTACACTTGCATGGAGATTTGTAAACCTCCTGTATTCCAGATTTAAGTAATTGCATTCAGTTTTCAGATTCTTATCATGTAGTATTTTGTATAATGATTCAGGGCTGGGGTCTGAATTTCATATAGGAATTTTTTATTCATGGGTTTACTAATACTGCTAGAAGAATTTTTTTTATTTTTTTTAATTCTTCCCCTTGAAATTTGAACCTGACAGTCACTTGTGTAGGCATGGATTTGTTTGGTTTTTGGGTTTTTTGTGTTGTCTGCATAGTTATTATACTGATAGGGAATATAGTTGAGCAACCTTAGCAATAAGTTAAATGTTTAAAGTGCAATAGAAAACCATTTTCAGCTGCTGCCTACACTATTCCCAACCTCAGAAGATGAAAAATCATGGACCAGACCTCAACTGTTGTGATATTGGCCTAAAGATTGTATGAATAGTAGAATGATTTAATTAGTGCACTTTGGTCCATCACCTGGAATGTTCCTTCTTGGTTCAGTTCCCTGTGCCCATCCCTAGCACGTGTATTAGATAATTTAATATTTTCCCCAAATCTTTTGAAAGGTGATTTTTAGCTCATCCTGTGGGGGCCCTCCTCCCTGCTTGTATTTGGAAGGAGACATCCTTCCAAGCCATCCATTCCAGCCTTCAAACTGCAAATCAGTCATAATCCTGAGAACGTGCGTGTGACACATCCCAACCCCTTAGTTCTTCCTTTCCTCCAGCTTTTACATCTGTTAAGTACTGCTCTCCATGTCAGTTCTGCCTTTCCTGGAATTGTTCACCTTCGTGTCATGGACTAGGGCTCAGCTGCAGCAGAGTCCCCTTTCAGATTTGGGGATGCAAGGACAAGAAGCTGCAACAGGGTCCTTCGTCTTCTACCTCTCCTTTCCAGGTTGGGTATTGCAAAGGGAGGGGAAGATCGGTCCCCATTGATCTGGGGAGCAGAAGAGGCAGCCAAATATCCTGACCTTAGGGGCTCCTTCTGCTATGCAAATAGTGTTGGATTTCCGAGGAGAGAGGTGGCAAAGCTGAGCCAGTCAGATCTGCTGGTAGCTCCTTACCCCAGGAATGGGTAGTGGGGACAGGCACCAATCAATGGAGGTTTCTACAAGGAAGAACTAAAACTTGCCAGAAGGCTGGAACATCTAACAGTACTGTGAGAGTGACTGTTCCCCCAACCAAAACCCTGTTGTGTTTGAAAAAATCGTAAGTTGGCAGTGTTGCATTTGGGGTCTCTCTCTCGAATTAGATGGGACACTAGAGCATGTCCTGGATAACCATATATATCAGGCTGATATTCCGGTAACGTGCTAGCTCCTTTTGCATGTGTATATTAACTAAATATAGAAACTTCAAAACCACTGAGGCCATATTAACTTCCCCAGGTAGGATTAAGCTAACGAGTAGTATGCAGCACTGCTTAAGAAGACAAAATATTTTGTGACAAGTCTCCAAATCCTAATTGGCTTCACTAGCATACAGTCTGCTGCTAACTTGTTGTATGTTGTTGAATATTGTTTCTCTCATATGAAATGCTAATGAAGGTGCTGTCCTAGAAACACGTAATAAGCTTCTGTTCATGCAATGTAATTCTTCCATCTGTTGGAAATTAATTGTCAGAAACAGCCACATATTATATTAGCTGTATGTGATAAAGTCCAACCTGTCTTACATTATTTTCAGGAGAGAAAAAGCAAATGCATGACTTTTACAAAGAAAGAGGTCTAGAAGTACCTAAACCAGGTGAGTTCGTAATCACTTTAGAGAACCAAATACAACGTCCAAGCTGAAATGTAATTAAATCCTAACACTAGTCTGAGTGATGGCTTGCTGTTACAAGGCATGAACCAGTGATGTGTAGTTCCACTTTCATTTAATCAGTTTGCTGCGAGCCGTGTCTTGTTTGTTGTCACGCCTGTAAGCGTAGTGTGTGCATCTCTCTGAAGTAAGGGACAGTCTGGCAGGGTCTTAGAGCATAAAAATTCAACACATATCTTTCTGCCTTGCTTAATTCAGGAGTGTGCAGCATTGTGTATACCAGTAGCGATGATATGTCACTGTGGTGAAAGTGCCATCTCTGTATGGCACAGCACTGCAAGAGGTCCGCTTCAGTTTCCTCCAGTGGGATGTTCAGCCCAATGGGTTCTGGCTTAGCTTCTGGCCACATCACAGGGAGAGTTCAACCCTTTTTGGAGCAGCAGAATTCCTAAGTCAAAATCCAGTGTAATCGCAGACCGCACGAACTCTCAGCTGCACCAGGGTTAGCTTTTAGCCCCCTTCCTTTCAGACTGACCCTCTAATACATCTAGGAAATATCCACTTGTTAGGATACTTCTGCAAGGGAAAAATCTTGTCTCACTAATCTTGCATGTTGACTGGTCATGGAAAGATTTCAATCCTTTCTAGTCCAATTACAATCCAAATTGTTGTTGTTTTCTCCTCGTGTCCAATCACAAAATACATGCTTTGTTTATAACCAGGAAATAAATATGTGTACTATGCATGATTTTTGTTTTATTAAATTAATTGGGATAAAAAGTAATTCCAGATCTGTAAGATGCAAATGTTTGCTGTTATCTGTACCTTTTAAGAGCTTAAAAATCGTTAGAGGCCCCCTTTAGAAGGTAAAGGATTGGTGTAAACTGCCTTCCAGTCCCACTGTTGTCTCTAAACAGTTATTCAGAGAGACGGCTTGTTGACTCCCAGCAAATAATAATTGCTTGAGATACAGAGGCTATGGGACAGAAATAATGACATAATTATAGGTGAGCTGTGTGATCATTTATGCCTGACTGACACTGATATGGATTTTTTACTTTTTAATTCAAGTTGTTTGTATTTTTGGTGCTTTGCTACCTTTAGCTATCCCACAGCCAGTCCCTGTGAGCAGAGGAAGGCCACGAAAAGTCCTGGGATCAGTTTTCCGAATCCCACCAGAACTTGATGTCTCGTTACTTTTAGAGTTCATCGGGTAAGTGAAAGATGTGAAAAGTATTCTGCATAAATGTAAGAAACATGAGTATGCATTTCAAAAATAACTATACTATCCCTTTATAGTTATGGCAGAGCACAGCATAACTGTAATAACCCATTATAGTTATTCTGAAATGCTTGCTTGTGTTTCAGACACTATTTTTAAATCTAAGATGGGTTCTCCTGCCCTTTGTTTCAAAGAATGTACACTTCCATCCTGAATGGCCGAGTCTACCGTAAATTTGTTTCATGCCCCTTTAGTGCTGATTCACAGAGAGGATAGTAACCTCCTGTTGCTGGCAAGTACCCCTTTACTGCAAGTAGCAGAGATCTGTGTAGTTGGTGTGAAGGTCCCAACCTTGCTGAGGAGATGTGGGTGTCAATATGGTGCCATATAAAATGTCTGCTTCTTTCAGATTTTTTTTTTTTTTTTTTTTAAACCTAGGAAAATCTCCATGCATTCAATGAAAAGAATATTGTTCGTATGGCAAGCTAAACCATTAAAAATGAAGAGTTGCCAGATTAAGGCTACGTATGCAACCTTAAATTGCCCCATTGTGCGTGTGCATAATGATATCTTTAATTACGTGATTGCACAATATTTTTTCTGCAAGACCTCTCCCTTATTAACTGCACTGTTGAAACTTGCTCCAAAGGGGAATTGTGGTTATGTAGCAAAAACAGCTGTTGTCTGTAAGATGGCTTAATAAACAAGGCAGAGGATTGCAGAAAGGTGCAGGGAAGGACTCTCGAGTCAGACAGCTGAATGCTGCCCTGGGGACTGGGATGCTATCCCTGCCTCTGCCTCCAAGTTCCTGTATGAGGCTGGGCAGATCGTTTAAACCAAACTCTTCATATGCAGTCATTGTGTATCCCTCCTCGCTGGGCAACTAATTTGAGAAGTATTGGGCACTCAGAACTGCAACTGCAGGCAGTGGGAGCTGTTCTTGAATCAGTAACACCAAGTATTCTGAAAAATCAGATTCTGGTTGTCTCAGATAAGGCACTCAGAATTAGTAGATACTTCAGACCTTAATTTCTCTCTCTGCCTCAAATTCCTATCTGCAATCCCAATATAATGGTGTCCCCCTCACTTCACAGGAGTGTGTGAAAACAAATCAGTTGTGAAAAAGCCCTTAAGAAAACTAACAACTCTGTGTTTAGAGCAGAATAAGTTAGACTAGGGACCACACGTTGAACAGTGGGAGGAAAAACAAATGATGTATTCTTATCTGCTCAGTGATAGTTCTCCCTTCTGTGCAGCGAATAAACTAGCGGTCCTGGGGTAGTACTTTAGGGAGAGAATATGCAATCATGTCATTAAGGACTATAACAATGCATATGCCTCAGGAGGGCAAACTGCGTGGCATAGGCAACCTTGTTTCTGGCATTCCCTACAATTTGAAAGATTGGCTGTGACTGATTACTGAATTTTTTCAGTGCTTTTCTACAGTAATGAAGTAAAAAATGTGATCTTCACCCACACAGTTAATGCAGGGTTCTGTTGAGTGAGGCCAGTGATTCTCAACAGGACGTCATCCCACTTTGGGAAGCTTTGAGATCCTTCCAGAGGCGCTGTGGGGTGCCACACAGGGGGCACGTCTACACGTTCATTAATGCCCTTATGCTAATGTGCATTAAATTTAGTACCTCTGGATACTTTTACACATGCTTCGGGAGTAAGGGGGGCAGCACTTTACTTAGAGCAGGTCTGAGAGCCTCTCTAAAGTGCATCCCTGAGCTTCAAAATCGCGGCAGGGGTGCTTGAACTAAAGCTCATTCGACAAGCTTCAGCTCGGGCGACTCTGCTGCCATTTTGAAGCACAGGGACTCTGATACATGAGACGCGGGAGGCTGCTGGAGCGCAGTAGTTACCACGCTCCAGCAGACAGGTCTGCTCCGACGTGCTGCAATTACAGCCTCTACACTCATGTACAGGCACCTTCCATAGTAATAAAAGGTGCATTCGCCTATTTTAATGCGCATTAGCGAAAGCACTTTTTTTTGTGACACTTTAATGCTCATTAAAATAAGCTAATCTGCATTAAAATGCACATGTAGACATGCCCACTAATAGCATGCTTAAGTGTACAAACACGAGTCACAGGATAAACCCAGAGATTTCAAACAGGTTTTCACTGAGTTAAAAAAACATGCAGACCTGTTTTGGTTTTTCTGAGTTGTTTGCAACAGAACAATTGCTCTACTATTTTTCCCTGGTAAAACCACATGAAAACTAAGAGCAGGCATTTTCTGAGGGGTGCCTCTGGTTAAAAGGGTTGAGAACCACTGCCTTGGGCACATCTCCCTGGGACCTGGCATCGGTAGATAATGTTACGTGCTGTACCAGTAGGTGGCAGGGGCAGCTAGCACAGAGTGGAGTGATAATTCGGGTACATTCATCATTTTAGGTCCTGCACTGAGAGAGGTGCTGCATTTTTCATGGTATATTAAAATGGAATTACAACACCTAAAAAAACATGTAATAATGTAGGAACCCAGAGCGTATCCTATAGGGGCTACACATCTGTGCCACCTTTTCTCTCTTATTTTTTTAAGGAACATTACTGTTGGTTAGTAACTATATAGAAATCTCCTTGACATTTATTTAGACTAAACGGTAACAGAGTTATAATTTGGATTTAGTGGAGAAGAGTAAATGTATTATATTATCCCCTGTTTAAGGTTATGGCATGAAATTTTTCTCTTTGATCTCAGGAGGTGCGTTTTTCTTTTCTCAGATCAAAAGGGACACTGAGGCAGTTTAGACCTAGAATGTAGGTTTTGTATGCAACTCACCATATTTATTCAAATCCAGGACAAGGATTTTTTTCCCCATTTAACATAGAGGGGGTAGAGCCCCTCATCTTGGATTCCAGTACGGGGGGGCAGGCAGCTAGTTTAGCCCCAACTTTGGCTCCAGCCTGGGTTCAGAGTCGGAGCTGCAACCATGGCTCACCACTTCTGCTCCCTCTGTGTCCCTCCTCCCACCCCCAAACCAGAAGATAAGTGGGTGGGGGAAGAGCAGGGAGGGCAGAGGTGGCAGGGGGAAGGTTTGGGGGTAGGTGGATGGGAGGCAGGTGTAGGGGGCAGAGGCTTTGGAGGGCAGGTGCTATCATACGGGGAGGCAAGTGTGGGGGGCAGGTGCTGGGTCACTGGCTCCACAGTGGCTGGGGCCAGGTGTTGAGACGGGCAGGCAACAGGAGGAGCAGGTGGTAAAGGGGACAGAAGACAGGTCGTGCACAGGGGGTGGAATTAATTTAAGGCAACCCTTCAATAAGTAGATTCAACATGTGGAAAATCATAAATTTATAACTTTTTCTACATGTAGAATCTAATCATTGGGGAGGCATCTTAAATTCAGTCGTCTCAGATTTGCAGAAATATGCTATGCTTACATCAGTGAAATGTAATTTGTTTTTCCACTGCTCTGGGTCTTTCAAGCTTCCCCTCCAGTGTTTGCTACCCAAACAATTCAGCGCTGCGCAGGTGCTGAGTAGATGCTGTGCATCTGTCCAGCCTGGCTTTAGTGTCTGTACGAGTGAAGTGCAGGAAGTCAACGAATAGGAGAAGACTTAGTCATATCAACTGGAAGATGATTTTTATATTAAGTGCTGCTTCTGGGTGCAAGAAAGACTCTGTTTTTTTAACCTTTGTTCTCAGGCAGATATTTAAGAATTGCTTTGCTTTCCTCTTTAGAAGTTAAAATCAGAAGTAACTTGTCTTTGGAGATGAGGAGAATGAGGGAAAAGACTATGAAATCTCAGTAAACTGGAGAACAGGTAGATTGGACTAACCAGTGATAGTTATTGGATTAAAAATCTCTTCCCATATGTCCTCACAGTCCTCAGAAACGGTTACTTTTTTCATGTGCTGGTAGAAGTTGATCAGAGGGCCCCACTTCTGGAATGGAAATGTGTATCGCTACCCTTTTTTTTGCATTCTGATACTATATTTTTTTCAAACGTTGGACATGGGTAGTGTGAGACTGAGACCCGCCTGGAGAGCATCCATAGACGGAGGCGTTCGGGCAGATTAGCCTTCCAGCCTGCGAGTATGTTGCCATCCCTATATCTAGGAAGAGGCTATTCATCTTTTAAAATACATTTCAGCTGCTGATTGCAGTGTTTTTATTCAGCTCCATGTCACGGTGGCTACGTACTTTAGAGGCCGTGTTACCTCCATGTGTCAATCCAGGACTTTGAGCTGGGACTTGGTGTGCAGGCATTGTAAAGGGGGTTTTTTCCCAGCTGTCTGAATGGTCAGTAGCAATTATAATCCACAGTCATTCGAAGGGCAGTACTCAAGTCTACCCTTTCCAAGATAAAGGAGATGCCGTATTATTTCTTTCACACACTTCCTGTTGTGCCGCACACGTAGCGAGGGCTAGGTTTGTTTTAAGGCCATCCTTTTTTCTGAAGTTTCTCAAAAGGCAAAATTCGGCATGTCCCCACCCTTACGTTGATCCTTGAGCTGGAGATCTTCTTTACCCGCTCTTCCTCTCCTCGATGTGTCCCATCAGCCAGCAAGATCTCTGTACCAAATCTGTGCAACTCGGCTGAAGCCCGTGTCACTCTGATTTACTACAGCCGGGAGCTTGGCACTGTCTTTTCTGTGCATCTTCTTCTGAGGCATCTACCGTTGTTCATCTTTCCTAGCCTGGATCAATATAAGCACTGTGTGTGATCAGCATTTAGGCTCAGAGATCTGTGATGATCGAGAGGGCTCTCTGAGGCATCTCTCTCATGGTCTTGGATACCAGTGATAGTGCAATATAAATATGTGGACTGCTTTTTTTTTTTAAACTTTTGAAAACCTTTTTTTTCCCCTAATTATGAGGTTCCAAGCCAGTTGTTAAAAACTAATACTGTATCTGGATGCTTCCGTGAAGAGGTTGGCCCTCACTGGGCAGGTGTGCCACAAATTAACCCCACGCCCCTCAAGTTCCAGTCTGATCCCCTCCCCCTACCTGCTCTGCTGCTCTGCTTTCTGCTTCTTGCCTACCTGCCACTGAGTTGCTTTGCCCCCTCCCTGATCCGTCCTGTGCCACACAATGCTGCCAATGCAGCGTATGGCCTATGTGCTGCAGGTTGGCCACCCTTGCTTTAGCGTCTGTGGAACATGTCTTTTGTGTGTGTTGCCACTGCAAAGTGGCTGGCTTAAATATAAAAATGCATAAAGGGCTTGTTGTTGTAGCTCATCAGTGTAGGAGCCTTAGCATGCTAATAAATGTGCGTTTTAGTGATACTGATTACGTTTACTGGTTTCTTGTCTTTCAGAGCTAATGAAGGCACAGGGAATTTTAAGGTACGGATTTGGATTTGAATTTAAATTTCATTTGATTTGATTTTTTTTTTCCCCCTTATGGTTTACCTGGAAAATGTGGATAACTTAACCCGAATTTACCTTATTTTTCTCATCTGTATCTTGCACCTTTTCCCCCAAACCAGATGGGGGAAATTGGCATGCACGTTGTATGCGAGGAAAGGGGCCCTGCATGGGTCTGGATGTTGGTGTTGGGGGCAGAGTTCTAGCATCATTAATTGCCCCCACCCCTCCTCCCCACCCACATATTCAGACCCATGGGGAGCCACCCTCCCTAGTAATGCGCTAGATTCGGCTGGTGTGTGGGCTTGTCCTTTGGGCGGACCCCAGACCCTGATTCCAGAGCCACGTACCAGGTTGGACCTATTGTGCTGAGTCTGGGTCCGCACACTGGCTCCAGGGCTGTGTGCTGGGTCTGACGCAGCACAGAGTCTCTGGAGCCGATGCTCAGGTTTGGACCCACCAAGGTACCCTCCATCCCCGGCCCTGCAGTGGCCGGATTGAGCCCCATTATGGACAGATCAGGCCCTGCCATGTGGCTCCAGCCTTACCATGTGGCCTCCAGCTCCAGTGCATGGCCCCAATCCCTGGAAGCCCTAGGTATGTGGTACTTACCCATACTCCAGGGTAAAATCGTTTTGCATTTGAAGCCTTCCAGAAATAGGGGATGTTTGATGCAGGAAAGTACAAGGATTCCTTTGCACTAAGGGTTCACCTTGATAGAAAATGTAGTTTCAGCAGTGCAGTATAAAGCAGTACTGGGTTATGACGTGCTTTCTCATTCATCCTTGGCCACTGGCACAGGGTGGAATTGCAAAGACAAGTGAATAACATTTTAGTATGGGAGAAACAGAAACCAGATTAAAACTTCCCTTCCCTAGTCTGGAGTTGATTGGAGCTTCAGCTTTTCTCTGAGAGACATGGCGTTATTGTCTATGTCTTCATTTGGCATTCTCTACAAGATGGTAACTATCTTCAGAAACGCTGTTTCAAAAAATCCCTGCGGTGTAGTGACAATTTGATATGTGTGTTTGTCAACCAACACGCAGTAGATTTGAGTTGTAACTAATAACTCCAGGGAAAAAATGAAATGCATAAAGGCATATTTATGTACATTTGTTAGGCAGCTAAATGGACTTCCCCAGCCGACAGCTAATTCACTTCTCCCTTAAGTCCTCTCTAGAGGACATTCATCTCCTATTGAATTGAAAAAGAAATCCAGCTCCATATTTTAGCTTAAGTCGCATCACAATATATAGGGTCATATATTATTGCATCTTCCGTGCTGAATCGGTACGCACTCAGTATGAAACAGGACATTGCTTGCTGCTGTTGTTATTGGAAAAGCTGGAATTAGAGAGGTACTGAGAGTGTTGTTTCAGTGTTTGGTTAAGAACCCTAAAAAAAATAAAGATTATAATCAGAGCCAAGAAGCAGTTATAACTTAAAAATATGTAGTCTTGTGTTCATGTGAACTTTTATTGGAGCAGAATATTGGGAATAAAAAGATACGGTCAGCACAGGATAACTAGTTATGAAAAAGAAACTTATTACAATTTGCAATGAAATCTGTGGCCTTAATATTTAAAGATGGGAACTATATTTTACTAGACTACTTACATTTAAGGCATCTAAATTGTTACAGTTTCTATATCCTTTTCCTCTTTGGGTCTCTTTTTATCTGGGACGATTCCTGTCCTGTGTGTTTGCAAGTACAAATCTGAATAGTTGTAAATCAGGTGCAGCTACTAAATATCAGTAGTAGTAATAGCAATAATAATACCGTTATTAGCTGCCAAGTGAGAATGGGGCTGTTTTGCTTGGCAGAGCACAGGCATAGAAACAAGCCAGTCCCTTTCCCAAAGCACTTAAATGATTTCACAATTGAACTAAGAGCACAATTTCTTTTGAGTGAGAGATTAATCTGTAGAAGGGAGGCCACCTTCCTGAAAATATCTCCAACCAGTTCTTTCTTTTTTCAGTGTCCTTCTTTTAACTTCCTCGGTTTTGTCTCTGGCATTGTTTCTTTTTTCAACTTCTTGACCTTTTCTTATTGATTCTTTTTACCCCCAGTTGATCTCTCTCTCCCCCCCACACAATTCTTTGTTCATCCTCTTCATTATTGGGCTTAAAGGAAGGTGCCTGGTTTCACTGCACAAGTATAGTGATTGTCTTTTTAAACCAAATTTAACTGAAAGCAATTCAGTCGTTTTATTAAATTCTTGAGCGTTGAAAGATGTGGCCATGTCAGATGTTCATTTACATCTTGCAAGAGAAACATTTTAAAGAGTAATAAAAAAAAAAATGCCATTAAAAGGGAATTGGAAAGCATTTATTGAGGCCAAGATGCATGCAGAGTAACTGCCATCCATACAGCATCTTCTCTTGCTCTGGTATTAAGTTTCTAAACCATGCAAATGCTGCCTTGCGGTGCACATAATGGCTTCAAAGGAAGCCACCTACTTATAGACTTAGGGTACAAAGAAATACCCATCAGAGCTAAACGTGCTATTTGTTATGGCTGTCTGCAAATATCTGTTGTCATTATTTGCATAATTTTGGAATATATGTTCTTAGCTACATCTAGCCTGGCCTTAGCTTTAGAGTTGACCGACAACTTGAGAACTGTCTGACTTGTGTCATGGCGTTTCCTTTTGGGAATAGTGAGGTTTGTGTTTCTTAATATATTAAACATCGAAGACAATTAGTCAATTTTGACATGATTCAGTTGCATAAAAGATTAGCTTCTTATAACAGTCCATAAGGTGTTTTTCTTTAATTCCAGTAGTATATTTTTAAACAAATAACCTTCTGCCGTGTTTGTACAAATGCATGAGAACCTGTAAGTGAGATTGAGTGGAAGCAAAAAGAAACCAGTTCATCTGTTTTTCTTATTCAAATAAAGACAGCAAATCACAGACGGGGAGAAATAATCTTTGATTTTTTTAAATGACTTGTTTTGGGGGGGAGTTTTTTGTTTGGTTGGAAGACAAGGTTCTTCGGGTAAACTTGATATCTTTTATTAGCCCAGCTCATATAGCAGGAAAAATTCTTCCTTCCAAGCTATCAGATATAAATACTTTTGGGTATAATGCTTTGGTTGGTTGGGTTTGGGTTGAGGAGGTAAGGGGGGGAATTCTTTTTTGGTTCATTTACCCTAAAAGTGATAGTTGTGATGCAGGTTTTTGTTTGGTTTTTTTTAATGGCATGGCCTCCAAGTTAAACGGTAAAAGATTTTTCTCCAGTAACATTCACCAGAGACTCAATTTTAAGGTTAGGCTTCTGCAGTCGGGGCCTGTGAGCCTGTGTTCACAGGAGCAGCCCTATACTCCACTAATGGTCCCGTTGATTTCAGTAGGAATATTCTTGGACCGAGCATGTGTAGAGGTGGTAAAATTGATCATCAAGAACCTCTGCGACCACCTTGAATCCCTTCTCTGGCAGCTTTTCTACATCACTTTCAGCTTCTTTACTGCATCGTTACTACCGCCCCATTCACATACCTGCTGTCATTTCCTCCTCTTCCCTCCTTAATTTTAAACGCTCCCCCTTTGACCTTTAGTGCCTGTCTTACTCTTCCTGTTTGAAATTTGGCTAGTAAATCATAACTATTCATAAGTTAATGTAAAATGTAATTCATAGGGACAAAAGGAAATCTGTGTTGAATGCAGCAGCCTGCTCAGCTGTTTTGCCTTCTCTTTGTATCCGCATTAATCATCAAGCAGTGGTATAGCACTTGATCTATAAAAGAAAAATCAAATTTAAAAAATCTGCAGAACTAGCACAGTAAATATCCTATTGCTGTAATCCTCACTGTGGAAGGACTTGCAAATGGTCACAGAATCCTCCAAACCAGTCTTACACTTATATTCCCTGCAGCAACATGTTTATTAATTCAGCTGATGCTCTTCTTATTGCAGCAAAACCAAAACGTATCTTACAAGACATGCAAAAAAAAAAAAAAAGCTGGAAATTCCAGAGGATTTTATATTCTTAATATCCCACTGCAGCAAAGTCTTAGCTCCTGAAAACACCATAGTTTTATAAAACTTCCTTTTGTACCGCTGATGTTTGCTGAAAAAGGGTACTTTAAAATATTGTATGATAGCAATTTAATTTCTGTGCTGTGGGAAATTACGTCGCGCCTCTTTGCTGCCTAGTCACTACACACAAACTGCAGACAAAATATGGGACTGTTCTGTTCCTTGTGCAATTACTGGGGTTGTGACACTGATTTTTAAAAGGAGATGAATTGGATCCTTGAAGTCTTTTTATATATAGTGCTTTTTATTCCAAGTGATGCGAAAATGATTTGGGACGAGAACACAAGAGAATCTAATCTAGCTCTCTCCAGCCATTGCATGGGACCTTTGAACAGAAATTCAAATGTAGCCAAAGAAATTCTCTATAAAGGACCTTGGCTGAAAATGTTCAATATTCTGAAATTGTTTTGCTGCTTGTTCGTTCTGCAGCCATTAGAAAAGAAGTTTGTGCGAGTTTCAGGAGAGGCAACAGTTGGACACGTGGAGAAATTCCTTCGAAGAAAAATGGACCTTGACCCTGCTTGTCAGGTACGTTAAAGGGCTGGCAGGCTGCACTCAAGAGTGTGAATGATGCATTCAGCTCTTGCTGATTTGTCCTGACCATGTCCCAGAAACAGTTTGCATCTGTTTTCCTACAGAGGTCAGAAGCTGAGACATAGTATTCCTCTAACCCGAGCACCCTAAAAGCTCCTAAAAGTTGTGGTTCAGGGTGTGTGGTAGGAGCCATGCAAGAGATGACTCTTCCCACTTATTGGCAGCATGGACTCATGCCATCATTCTGGATACTATATTATATTAGTGTGTGTATACAAATACATATACACACATGTGCATTATATATATATTATAAAAAATATAATATGCACATGCACACAATACTAAACTATATACATATTATATTATAGTGTATTGATTCTCATATAGTGCTTTAGTTGGACATGATGTTTTACAGTGCTGAAAGTCGTTTCAACAAAGAAACGCATTCCAAAGGCGTTGCAAGCTAAAGGCATGGACAGGAAGATAGGCACGTAGGAGGAGGATACAGGGGCAGAATGTCAGGCATGCGCTAAATCGAGTAAACAGGGGAAACTGGCCCTTAAATGCTGAAGGCGATTTGAGAAGATGAGAAAACATGTTAAGAAAAAGATGGTGATCTTGGAGGGAGGATGTTGGAAAATAGAGTGTGTGCACGTGTGTGCTGTGCCTTCCTGTGCATATGTGCAAGTCAAAATTCAGATTGAGGAGCACCGGAGTTTGGTATGCAAGGTTTAGTCCACCCAGTTCTCCTTGAACTCCTAAATCCCCATGCAAATCTTAGAAAATTAATTCCAAAAGCTGTTTAGTTGAGAAGGCTGCAGGTATTCCATAATGCATAAATGATCCTGGGCACTGATAATAGGTAACCAGAAAAATCCAGCTGGTATAAATTTTAATGATTTGCTTAATTTCATTGAGGAGGAGGCTTGGGTTTGTGCTTGCTTTTTTTTGTGTACAGGAGTGGGTTTGGTTGTTTGGTTGTTTTTTTGGGTGGTGGGGGCTGTTCTTTTTTTTTGCTTTTTAAGGCAGTAAAGCATGACAATTGTCCAGCAATAAGGCTTTACTTACGCCGCTTGCTCTCCCGTGGTGGCTGTGCAAATTGGACCTAAATGATTCATTATCTTGCAAAAACAACATAAGTGCATTTACTAGTTCCCTTGGTAAAAATTGCTGTAACTTCCTAATACAGATGGTCGTGACTTGGAAATCTAAATAAATAATATTGTTTTAGAGCTGAACCCAGAGACAGGCTGCAACTCATTTGAGAAATGAATGGCTTGCTATTATTGTTTTTTAAAAGAATCTATATTATAGTTTCAGAAATGCTGATTGGCCACCATTCCAGTTAAAGATGCAGGTGCTTAACTTTGAAAACCAGGCCATCCCTGTTTTACAGGCCTGCTGCAGATTCTGCCGATCTAAAATTCACACATAGAGTTGAACATCATTGGAAGCATGGTACTGTAAGGAACGTTTTTTCTTTGACACCTATTGTCACACTAAGAAGAGGGAGAGAAGGCATATAAAAGAGTCTCCTTAAGCTAAATTTTGTTTGAGTTCATCTCTCTACTTGGTGATATGTCCAGATATAAGACCTCATCCTGTGTTAGGAATGAAAGGGTCATTTTGTCCGTGTATGGAAGCCAGGGAGTTGCCATTTTATTCAAGTTGTCTGTTAACTAATATTGATTAGCATACAGGCAGTCCTCGACTTACGACATTTCAAGTTGCAAAGAACGTTACTTACGACGTTTATCAATTGACACCCTGTTTCGACTTTCTGACGTGGGTTTCAACTTTATGACAGGCGATGCAGCTGCGTCCAGCTGGTAAGTCTGTTCTGGTGGAAGGAGAGGGAGAAGGGAAGGGGCATGGGGGGGCAGATCAATGCCCCACCTGGTGAGGGAGGGACTTGAGCTGGGACTGGGGCTGGGGGAAGTGCTGCCCAGCAGAGGCCAGACAGGCATGGGACTGAGCTGTGGGGAGGGGCCGGGGGCAGCTTCTGTCACTGTGCACTGCTCATCTGGTGGCTTGTCTGGCGGTTCCCACTGCTTGTCTGGGGGGGCATGTGCCCCCGGATCTGCATGGAGTGGGGCAGGCAGGGCCAGGGCTGCACTGGGCTGTGCTTCAGGCAGGTGGAGGGGGCTACGGCAAATTTTCGGGTGGCTGCAGCCTCCCTATGGCCCCCGCTCTGCCACCTGCCCTGCCCTGATCCAGGGGTACACCTACCCTTCTCCACCCCCGTGCCCTGCTGCCGCTCACCCAGCCAGGACAAAGCCACAGCTCATTTGGGGGGTGCAGGGAGGGCGGGGTGACTCCTGCCGTTGCGCACTGCTTGTCCATCCCATGCCCGTCCCACCCCAGGTGGGCGAGTGGCAGGAGAGTATAGCCCCCACTCCCAGCACTGCCGCCACCTACCCAGAGCATTGCCTGGTGCAGCCCCAGCCTTGCCTTGCACAGATCCGGGGGCACATGCCCCTCCCCATTCCCTCCCGAACAAGCAGCGGGTTGAGCAGCGGGAGCCACCAGACAAGCAGCACGTAGCAGCTGGAGCCTCCACCCCCTCCTTCCCCGTGGGCCCCCCCCACCAGCCACAGACACAGCTCAGTCCCGCGCCTGCCTGGCCCTGGCTAGGCAGCGCTTGTCCCAGCCCCAGTCCCTCCTTCACCGCAGGGGTCATTGATCTGCCCCCCTACGCCTCTTCCTTCCCCTTCTCCTTCCACCACAACGGTGCTCCTAGTGAGGTGCCTGATGACTAGAAAAGGGCCAATGTGGTCCCCATTTTCAAAAAAGGGAGGAAAGAGGACCCAGGAAACTACAGGCCCATTAGTCTTACCTCAGTCCTGGGGAAGCTCTTTGAGAAAATTATCCAGGAGCACATCTGCAAGGGACCAGCAGGAGAGATTATACTTGTGGGCAACCAACATGGGTTCATTCGAGGCAGGTCCTGTCAGAGCAACCTGGTGGCCTTCTATGACCAGGTCACAAAAGTCTTGGACACAGGTGTCGTGGTGGATGTAGTCTTCCTGGACTTTAGGAAGGTCTTCGACACTGTCTCTCAGCCCATCCTCATTAAAAACTAGGCGTCTGTGGTGTCGACACCTACACGGTCAGATGGGTCACCAATTGGCTGGAGGGCCGCACCCAGAGAGTGGTGGTGGACGGGTCATTTTCAACCTGGAGGGACATGGGCAGTGGGGTCCCCCAGGGCTCGGTCCTTGAGCCCGCACTGTTAAATATCTTCATCGGTGATTTGGACGAGGGGGTGAAAAGCACCTTGTTCAAGTTTGCAGATGACACTAAGATGTGGGAGAAGTGGGCACGCTGGAGGAGAGAGACAGGCTACAACTAGATCTGGACAGTCTACAGGGGTGGGCGGATGAGAACAGGATGGGTTTCAACACTGACCAGTGCAGGGTGCTGCACCAGGGGAGGAAGAGCCAGCAGCAGACCTACAGGGTGGGGAACTCCCTTCTTGTCAGTGCAGAGGCAGAAAAGGGTCTGGGAGTCATTATTGATGCCAAAATGAACATGGTCTGACAGTGTGGGGACGCGGTCAGGAAGGCCAGCCGCACCTTGTCGTGCATCCACAGGTGCATCTCGAGCAGGTCCCAGGACGTGATCCTCCCCCTCTACGCGACACTGGTCAGGCCACAGCTGGAGTACTGCGTCCAGTTCTGGGCGCCGCACTTCAGGAGGGATGTGGACAGCATGGAGAGGGTCGAGAGGAGGGTTACCCACATGATCCGGGGGCAGCAGGGCAGGGAGAGGCCCAATGATCTCACACAGTCCCTTCCAGCCCCTACTGTCTATGAAATCTGTGACATTTATAACACTGTTCCTATGGGAAAATTGGTTCCGATTTATGACGTTTCAATTTAAGACACGGTTTTCAGGAACCACTTGCGTCGTAAGTCTGAGGACTGGCTGTATTGTAACAACTTTGAGAATCGCCTTTTGCTCTTCATCTGTAAAAATGTGTCTGACTGCATGCTTTGCTTAGTGGAACAGTGATTTGTGGTTTTGGAACGACTTCTGCCAGTTTTGCTAAGAGCAGCCAAATAGCTCTGTGAAGAGAATGTAAAAAACAAAAAATCCCTAGGGTTATAACGAGGCCAAATGGCACCATGGTCAGCTCTTCCCAGAAAGGGGGAAGCAGATGTGTTTTTTTGGTTGTAACCCAGCACTATTTGCAATGTGGAAGCTTGTGCTGACTCGAAGGCCTTGTTTGTGTCTGTGCTGTCTGGCCTGTTTCTACTATTCTTGCTCTGACCTGTCTCTTGAAGTGCACATGGGAAGTGCAATGCTCACGGGCAAGCTTTTTTTTTTTATATGCAAACATTGGCCTGCGTCCCCTTGCAGTGCTGTACGCTCAGCTTGAGAGCTGCGGTATGGCGAGCAGTGCAGTATGCGTGCGCATTTACACAACGATGGCTTTGACTTTGTTCCTCCATGCTGCTGTGGGATCTTTCAGGAGAGGGCAGCTGGTCTTATATCTTCACCACTGGAACTATATGGACCAGCGACACAATTTTGCACCCTTGTAACTTTGTGCTGAGGCATCAATAGGCTTCTTAGCTTGCTTTCTTCTCATAAAATTTGCTAAGGAATATCAGGAACCTGACATAATGATGTGTGACTTAAGTTCATATTCAGAGGATTTTATAAAGGTTTTTTTTTTTTTTCTTTTAGTGTGCAAGCACACTTTAAAATGGAATTTAAAAAAGTTCCAGGTAGTTAAGCTTTGTCATAGGAGCTGGTGGCCAAGACTCCTGGCTGCTATTTCCAGCTCTTCCGCTTACTGTTTAGGATGGCATTAAACAAATGATTTCACCTCGGTATTTCAGTTTCTTAATCTTCACTTCTTATAAACCATGCAAATATCTTAAGTTTCGCCCTTAATATAGAGTTAAGGTGTTGCATGTGTATGTGTTGCTCTCATCAACATTTCTCAAAGCTCTTTAACAAAGGCTTATGATGGCCTCCTTTAGGGACAGGGACGTTGAAGTGGCTTGCTCAGTCCTACGCAGCAGTGCCGGCGCCAGCTCTGGGAAGTGAACTTAGGACTTCTGGCTCCTGGCCCCTTCCTTTAACAGTTCAGCCGTGCTCTCTCCCATCTTACGCAGGATCACAAAATACCTTTGAAGAACAACTTTCAGCTAAAGGGTCATTTAAAGAAAAAAGCTTGACTTCTATTTAGGAGCTGAAGTGACTTGAAGAGTTAAAGGTGAAGGGAAGAGCCGCGGATAAATAGGATTACAGAGGTAGAATTTAAAGTCTGAGACGCTGCCTGGAGAGTGGAAAATCCTAGAAATAAGACAAAGACAGACCCAGGGTTCGTATGCCTAAACCTGCTGCTGTAAACTGAATCCACTGGGAGTTTTGAATACCAGGTGTGCAATTCTGAAATGGATTCAGAAGATAATAGTAAGCCATTGCAAGTAAAGTGACCTGGATTAACTAGGGCTGATGTGATCTTGCTTCATGAAATAAGTGTGACCTAGCTGCCGCAGCACGAGCGAAGTGTCCGAGGAAGGCTTTCAGTTTGTTTGCTGAGCTTTTGTATTTGAGTTTGTGGATGGGTTATAATTCAAATTCCCTAGCCTCCTGAACGGTGAAGACATCATTTCTTTTTATCTACCACGTGGGCTGACAGCTGATCACTCTTATTGAGACTGTTTTGATCTTAATTCCTCGAGGAATGATGATCTTGTGTCCCTGCATGCATACATTCCTAACTGTCAGGTGGCCTTGGCATCTTCTAATAGGTACCCACGTTTTCCACTGAAGCTTGTACTCTTCTTCAGAGGCTTGACCTTTTTGAAATAGCTAATTGTAATTTTTTGAGTGTTTGTACATAAAGATACCTCCAGTATGGAGGTCAGTTAGTTATTTGGCCTTCGTCCCTCCTGTACAACTGTGTAGCTGTTGCATTTCCTAAGAACGTGAGCCTTTCATGATTTTAAAGTTAGCTACTGTTATGTGTTGTTTCCTCTGGGATCATCCAAAACTGGGATTATCCTTCTTGCCAAAGGTGGTGGAGCAAATCCCCCGATACCAGTGGGGAAACCTGCAGCTCAGCTGTTACGAGTGTCTTCACTGTGGTTTGTGGGATAGAAATGTTCCATAATCAGGTGCGTGTTTCTGCAAGCATGCGTGGAAACGACTGCCTTTGGGGAATCGTTGAAAGGGAAGTGTGTGCGTATTGTACTTTGTCGACGTAGTCTCTCTAGGCCAGCAGTGGTCTCAAAGATAGCTGCCACATAGTAAGAGCATAACGACAGCCACTAAAAGGAATGGGAGGTTTCAATTAAGAAATCGAATAATGACCCCATTTGTCATTTTTGCACTCGCGCGGCAATGAAAGCAGCACAGGCTGCCATTACTGATCAGAAGCCGACTCTCTGATGCTCTTTGGTTTGCCTTCTCCTCACTAGTTATTTGTATAGAAGCAGTTGGTTGAGGTCTACTGCTTACTAGGCCAAATTCATCCCTGGTGTGCACTTTATCCATTGTCAGGCACACCTTTCATTGATTTTTTTTTTTTCCCCCTAAATCAAAGGTATTAGGTTGTAGTTGTGTTGTACTGTGGCTTTCAGAGAAACAGCAATGGCATGTAACAGACCTAATGGAAATAACCGGTATCATGGAAAGGCTTTTAATAGTTGTTCTGTAGTGTGTGAAATTAGCATTATTCAGCAGGAATACTTTGATCTTTCCTTTTCAGCTAAAGGTCAAACTAATTATACTAGCTGCTGTCTCACTAGCTATTAGTACCAATTGGTTCCACTTTTACCAGTTAGTCGAGTCCATGTTGTGAAGGAGATTTATAGCACTTGTGCTGCTGGCAACTCCCTTGTGTAGAAGTTAGTCATTGCCACATGGTATAAGGATGTCTTTGTGACGCCCAGCCTACATGAGATCTGCGTGCTGTATTGCACGTGCGTCTAGCACAAAGTATCGTGGATACGTGGGATTGGGCTTTTTCCATTCTGCGCGTCTGTCCCTCTTACTCTTCACTGCACGGCAGTTAGCAGAGAGAGGTATGGGTCCTGGTATTGAAAAGATGGAAGTAGACGTTTGGCATTCAGGCGTATTCTCATCTGCCCTGAGGGGTGGATGCGAAAATAATTTATTAAAAGCCTCTTACCTGAGTCTGTAGCAGTTGGCTCTGCATAAGGGAATTTCCAAACAAATAGTCACTTCCAATCGCTGTTGAGTCTATTTACGTCCTTTCAAGGAGCAAACACTTATATTTTTTCTTATTGCGTATATAGCTGAACATTCCCATTGGTTTTAATGGGGGGGAAGTTGGGGGCTTTATTGTCTTATCCTTTAAATAAGAGTTAAACGCAGGCTTGGAACACACAAATAATTAGGGGTGCACCAATAGAGATTTTTTGGGCCGATACCGATGGCTGATTTTTAACGAGCTATATCAGCCAATGCTGATCTGATGAGCCATGGCTTATCTGGGGGCGTGGGGAAGGGGGGGATCCCACTGCTACATGCACCCCGGGAGGGCATGGGGGGGTGTGCCTCCAGATCTGTGCGTGGGACAAGGGCTGGGCCAGGCTGCACTTGGGGAAGGCGGCAGCACTGGGAGGGGGGGCTACAGCAAATTTTGGGATGGCTGTACCCCCCCCAGCATAGCTCCTCCTCCCAGTACTTCTGCTGCCCGCCCTGAGTGCAGCCCTCCCCCCCCCGGAAATGCTTGGCGCAGCCCTGACCTCAGCCCACAGCAGCAGTCCGCCCTCACCCCGTTCACAGATATGGGGGGCACATGCCCCCCCATGCCCTCCAGGGGTATGCATAGTGGCAGGAGCTTACCCCCCCCCCTTCCCATGCCTCCTGGACAAACTGCTCATGGCTGTATCCTGTGGCCCACCCTACCTGGGTAGCACCTGCCCCTGCCCCACTCCATCGCTCGCTGCGGGGACCTCAGTCTGCCCCACCCCCGCCCCTTCGCCCACAACAAACTTACCAGCTGGGCGCTGCTCTCCATGCTGCCAGGCTGCGCTCCCGGCCGCCTGCATGCTGTGCTGCAGCTGCGCGCACGCACGTGGCATTTATCAGTGGCGTTGTCGGCCACATCAGCCAAAAAAAGCCAATTGCCCATAATGTCAATTTTTGTTATATTGGTGCCGATACGATATAGGACCAGTGCATCCATGCACCTCTACAAACAATGACCAGAATAGGTCTGCCTCCCCTTCTGGATTAATACTCCATGACAGAGGTTCCCACATCTTTTCTCATTGCGTGCCTCCTTCCAGACTTACCAGCTGCCTGCATACCCCTGCCAGCATATGTTTTATTGTCAGCCCTTACATACCAATTATTATAATGAAAATTAAATCTGCCATGACACAGTTTTTCCCACGTACCCCCCCAGATGTCTTGCATACCCCTCAGGGTACACATACCGCAGTCTGGGAACCACTGCTCTATGATGGTTAGAGGTTATAAGAAATGAATGTGGGGGTGGAAGGGGACAGTCGCAGGGAAACAACTTTTAAATTAGAAAGTACGTGGAGGCTCTGTGCGTGTGTACATGCTTACTATTTAAATGCCTGAATGTTGGTAATTTAAATAATAACCTGAAATCCGTTACCAGTCAGTAACCCCTCAAGATCATTTAAACATCTAGATCACTTCTTCTGCTCACTGGCTTCCTTCAGAAGTGTTGGAGCCTCGTGGTTTACAAAGTACTTCACAGCAGTTGTTTAAAATGACAGCACCATGTGAAGGGGCTGTGGATTTTGGTATTTTTGATAATCCCCATGTTATGCATGAGGCAGTCAAGGTACAAAATGCTGTTTGATTGTAGACAAGTCACGAAACATCAAGTCAGTGGCCAAGCAGGATCGTAGGACGCGTGTTCTTGGCTCCCAAAGCCACGGTTCATCCTCTAGAGCGAGCCACGATTCCTGATCTTTGCTCGCCGAAACGGACTTCAGAAAGCAAACCAGGCAGGAAGCATGAACCTTCAGACAAGGCACAGAATTAAATGGCAAAAATAAATGCCATCCTTTTTTCTGTGGCAGTGGCTATCGAGCTGTGAGAGGAGCCCCGATATTACACCGTGCTCCCAGAATACGAGGCAGCAGACCTCCAACCTTCCCTTGTTTAAAAAGTTGCAAGGCAAATCTTTGCCCAGGTTCCTCCAACTGGCCAAATCCTGGTCTCCAGAGTGATTAATTGATAGCACAGATCCCTCTTCTTGCTCTGCTTAGCTGTTGGCGAACAGGGACTGTAACCCTGGTGTCTTTGTTCCTCTTACGCGGAACGTTAATGGCTCGGTGTGAGTTATGTAAAGCGTGTCCTGGTGTCATAACTCTGAAAAAGGACTTCAGTAAGCGGTAAAAATATAATAATAAGTCAAGCCGTTCAAATGCATTGGTTTAAACAGTCCCATTCTCCCCTCCTCTCCCCTCCCTCTCTTCAGCTTCTTTAGTTTTCTACTGGAAGTATGTGAGCAGTTTGGGGCAGCTCCTTTAGCAATAAACTGATGTAAATACTCGGGTAACGCGGTCCTGCAGCACTGCAGACATCGCTGGCCTAGTTTGATTTACTGCAGCAGAGGACGCTGCCTGGAACTGCTGACGGTGCTTTCCGTTCATGTGTCTCCCTGCAATATTGATCGTTTCGGAGTAGGGGCTGTGCCAGGTGCTGGCTGACTGCGTCGTGACGTGAGCCACTTCTTGCCTGAGTGTCTTCAGGCATTTCTTCCAAAATGAAACGCTTTCTTATTCAGCAGAAATGTGAACGTGTTTTCCTTCCTCCAGTGCAGGGGATACCGTATCTCTGCCTGTAGCATGCAGTCTTGATGGTTTTGCTAGAGCTGTTGCCTGCCGTTGGGGTGGAATATGACTCTGCCATTGTTCTCGGTGATGCATATGTGACAGATGTTTGTGGGTCTCTGTGAGGTTGCCACTGAAAATCTTTTTTCTTGCCTTTATTGGCAAGTGGTGAATGGAAGGCAAACAATTCACTTCTCTCTGACTTGCAGGAGGGGCCCCACAAGGTCAGTGCTAACACCTGTTTGTAGGGCGATGCGAAAAGCATTGCTGCTGCTTCTCACGCTGGACCTGTTTGGTTAAAAAGGGATAAGAAGGATTTTCATCCCCAGGACTGTCAATCTAGCAACTGTCACCGATGCCAGATTCATTTTAATGCAAGTAACCAAGTTGCAGATGCTCAGTTAGCGTATTGATTGAGTTGGAAAATCCCAGGCAGTCTTCTCTAAGCCAGAGAGGGACTGCACTTTTGATTCTTGAATGTTTTTTTCCCCACAGGTAGATATAATATGTGGTGATCACTTGCTGGAGCACTATCAGACACTGAGGGAGATCCGTCGAGCGATAGGAGACAGTGCAATGCAGGTAAATTTGAAGGCAACGCTTTATGCTGAAATCGGTGGCGTAAAAAAGGTATTTCATTTTAAAGCAGCAAAATAGCATCAATATCTGCCAGAAACACTTTCTTAAGCAAGAGGAAGCTCGTGGGGTGTAGCTTACGTGACATGCGTTGGCCAGTGTGGTTTTTGCGTTTCATGTCATGAGTTGTGAGCAGTCGACGGTTCGTTAGTTCTGGATAGGAGCTTTGTTTTCTTTCTTTTCTGAGACTAATTAGTACGATAACCGCAATGAGAAGTATGCCAACTCTTTTTTTTTTTCCCATTAACATTTTATCCCATCCCTGGCAATTGCTAGCACTCTCCAGGAGAGAGCATTACGTGCTTTCATAGGTGACAGCTCACTTAATGGTAGCGGGCACTGCTCAGTGTTGAGGAGCATGGGCTCTTTTATGGGTTTGATAATCCATTTGAAGATCAGGTGTACAGAGCTGGCATTAGCATGAGTGACAGGGCACTCGAAGTGGAGATCGGGAGCCCGCTTCTTACCCTCGTGTTCCTGTATAGTTTTTGTGTTCGTCAGGAACAATTGGATATCTTGTTCTTTCAAGTATTTGCCAGCTCTTAGCTAGCAAATTGCCGAATCTCCACAAGCGATATATGTGTATTTTCCGAGAAGGCCTGACATTTGATGCGTTGTTGCCATCACAAAGGGGATTAAACATTTTCACCACTGCTTTCACATCAGATTTTGGGGGCTCACTAAACAGATGTTTGGGATGGGTTTTATGCTATGTTGTTGTTAGACAGCTTGTGCCGATCCTACCAAATCAAGCGTGGAGCCAACCAAATGCTTAGCTTCCTCCATCCTCGTGCAGCAACACTTGTCAAAACTAATTTCTGAACTCTCATCCACGGCCACTCCTGCTCCGTGCAGAGTAGCTTCTCGTGTAAAGCGCAGTCCCCGAGCGACTGACAGTAATGACCTCGCTGAGTATCATAACTGCTGTCATCTCGGGCTACCGAAAAAAAAACTGCACTTCTGCTCCTGTCTTTCACCTGCACGCTCAGTCATACCTGCCATTTTAGCTTTTTACTGTCTAAAACTGTTACAAACTTCAAAATTCCAGCACAAGGCTCTTGGCAATGACAGAGATCAGGTATTTAATGTGTGTGCGCCTTCATTTGCAGTGTCATCGTTTCAGTTTCGGTACTTGCAGCACAGCACGATGAGGCCTTATGACTTGACTTTTCTGGGTCGTAGTGTGCTCAAGTCTCAGTTTTTCTCCACGTAACGTTTGTTGTAGTAGCTCAAATAACACTCTTTACAACCCGATGACTCCTACAAAGGCAAGGCCTTAAGGTTCTCATAGTTTGTAGCAACTGTTTAATCGCCAATATGGGACTGTATTGTTTTGAAATATTAAGTGGGGAAGAATATTTAACCAATCAGAGTGCCTTTAGTTTGTTTTTAGCACATAAATAGGGACTTGCAAAACTCAAAGGTGAACAGCGAGGTTTCAGTGGGGGACTGGAGAGGATTAACATGTTGTTTCTTTGACAGATGACTAGAATAGGAATATAATTCAGTATTGAGACTTGTTTCCCACCAGGTGTTCTCCTTACACGTTGCTCGGGCTGAAGTATATATGTTCTGCTGCACGTTGTGGCTTTGTCCGAAGGTGCTCAGCTTCTCAAGTGTAACTCTTTCCTTGTCCATGCTTCAACCTTTCAACAGGTGATTTCGTTCCACAGATTCGTTTCTTTTTAAGCTTTGAGTTTTGTTTGGGGGAAAAACGAAATGTAAAGCTGCACAGACTTTGAAAGACAAGTTTTCTGGATGCAAGCATAGCCGCCTGCGTGCGCAACTTGGTGGAATTGGCTGTCTGAGGAGATCAAAGACGAAGACTGGCACTGAAACTTTCCAACGGCTGCATAACTTTGTTACCCAACAGGACTGCAAAGCGAAGATAACATTTGCCCTTCTTTTGAAAAGCACTTTGATTCTTAAATGGAAAGCGCTGGGAGCACAAAGAAGGATTGTGCCTGCCAGAGAACTGTTTTCCAGCCATCAGCTGTTGGCGTCAGCAAAAATGCTTTCTTCCACGAACCCTCTGCACAGCATTTATACCACCGATCAGAATGTATTATAGAAGTATCTGGTATTATCCATGACTAGAGCTTGACCAATAGTTTGGTTAGATATGGCAGAGCCTGTGGTCTTGAGCTCATAAATATATGTAATATTGTACGTTAGAGACCAATCCTAATTCACCGGTGTTCTTGTAGTTGTTTTCCATTTCTCATAGTTTGAATTACATGAGAATAATGCCATCCGCCCCTTTTATACTTGTTTCAGGAGCTTTAGTTTGTCTCTGGAGTGCGTGGAGATCTGCCTGTGACCATTATTTGAGTCAAATGGGTGAGGGAGACTGAATGTGTTTCTGAATGCCTGAGAACATCACTACCACTTCCCTCCAGTGCTCTTCTAACCCTCTGCTTCAAAAGTGCAGTTTGAATAAAGTCTGCTATACTTAAGCATCAGCAGTTTGAAACACTTGCCCTGGAAGAAGTTATTTGCATCAGTGACAGTTAAAATGAGCACTCACTTGTGAAAGGCTGTTTCTCTTCTATCCCTTGCCCTCGGCACAGAGGTAACTGAGCTCTTGCTCTGCGACAGAGAAATATTTTCCTTTGCATTCTCTTTTCTAACGTGTCTGTCTTAATGTTTCTTGAGTCACAAAGCAAGAGATGTGAGCTGCTGTAGTTATTGGGACGCTCTGTAGAGAACATCCCAAAAGACTCTGCTTCTGGAGGAGCTGTCTGGGTTAGGACTGTTGGTTTCGGAAAGCGGGGCACTTTGCTGCTGTTCCTTTTCTGACATTCAAGAGCTCAATGTACCGCAGTATTTCCGTCTGCCTATTCCACTCTAAAATGTACAGCTGGGCATCGGTGATCGGGATCTTTCCCGTTTCTGTTCAAGGATCCAAATGTTCAGTAGCGATCACTTCAAATTTTTGCTGTGAAAAGGGGTCATGTTTCCTTTTCCTCTTTGTGCGCATCTCACTTGTAATTGAAATCTGTAGCGAGTTTCTTAGTTTCTCCTTTTTAAGAGCATTTGGACAGGAGCTCACTGTGCTCTGAAAGAGTAGCATCCCGTTCTCTCTGAATAGACTGTCTGAACATGGAGGTAGAACATTCTAAAAGTGAATAATTACAGAAGAAAAAGGGCAAATATATCTTGCACTGCCTCTACTCCCAGCTTCCTTTGGCAGATAAGCAGCTGCAGTGGCTTAGCTTTTGCACTAAAGACATATCCTGGGTAGACAGGTCAATCTTCAGCTTAGTCCTGCCAAAATTTCCATTTTTAAACTCTTTGAGGGAACCCATTGCTGTGTTTTCTCCGCAAAGGATAATACCCCAATGTAACTCCATGGTGAGAGAAAAAAAATTGGCTAATGACCAGATACCTCTAATCACCAAATTAGTGCCCATGCAAGGACAGAGAAAACAAACCCGTGACTGGAACAAGCCTAGATGGAGCGTGACAACATACTGCTTTATTTTTCCAAGATGCTGAGATGTTTAACATCCTAAAATCATCTAATCTAGTCGAAAAGATAGGGCAAGTAGGATCCCATCTTCTTCGCATCTGCCCTCTTACCTTATGGGTGGTACACTGGAAATATGTAAAGACAAAATCTTGTCTCCTCTTTTACGACTGTCTTGTCAACCAGGGTGCCATGAGATCTGTTCGAGGGTGCCGGGCAGTGTTAAGCACTCTTTGCGTACGCAAACATGATTCAGAAGATAAATGTGGAGATTCCAGATAGGAATCCGTGGTACTAACAACACGCTGACTTGTCGTCTTCCTCAGATTTTTACAACAGAAGAATTTCTCTCATTTTCTGCACTCAAAAAACGAGTGAAAAGGAAGAGCTGGCATTTTCCAAGGGGTGCCTTGAGTCTACTGAGGGGTGCATGAAGTCCAAAAAGGTATGACCACTATTATAAACTTGAGCAGTGTCTTGCTAGACATTATCAGGATGAAGAGTTGAACGGACACGAGTGAACCAGCAGTGTTTTCTCCATTCTTGTCCATCAGAATTGCAGGTGCTTGAACAGCGGCCCTGCGGCAGACCCACGTTTGTAAAACCCGTGGTTGCAGAGATCCTTGGTGTGGTTCCTCCTTGTTCTCCTTTGGTCGGTGTAGTCTTGTGTATAAGCACATGGCCGGGGCATCTTCTACATGTAGTCTGTTTCCTTGGAGACCTCAATGTCGCACACAGAATTGACCACAAGACTCAGTTTGGCAAAAGTTTGGCCAGGTTTATTTACTGGCACAGGGCCTACTCGCTGCCGCCTCTCCAGAGGGTTTCAAGATGTTAACCCTGGATGCTGGTGGTCAGGCACGGGCACAACTCGCAGTGGCTTGTGTCCTCTAGGTATAGTGCAAATTCTGAAGACTTCCAGCCCTCCTTACGCATTGATCAGTCAGGTGTATGTACATCACAGACATCAATACCTCCTCCAATAAGCAGAGAGAGGCAGTTAGTTTTGTTAGCCTCGGGTCAGGCAGAAGGCAGGGTAGAAATGCACCTTATGGACTAACTAAGTGAAGAAATGCATAGGCTTTCACGAGCCTGAGATCACTTCATTCAGTGCTGTGAAAGGACACTCCCAGAGCAGTCAGAGAGAGGGCGATTTGAATACAAACGGCAGGGAAGGGAGGGGAGAGGGGGTGCAGTGCTGGGAGAGGCTAATGAGTAATAAATCTGTAGGACAAAGGGGTCACAGAAGTTAATCCAGGTATTGAGGATAAAAATCCTTGTGTAGACCATATTTAGCACAATCCAGTCTGTAGGCGATTTCTTCCTCCACAATTGTTCCTTGAAGTTGGCTTTTAAAGTTTCCTCGTTTAAAAACAGCCACTCTGAGGGCAGCGATGAAATGTCCAAAGTCCAGGAGTTCTGCCACAGGCTTTTGTGTGTTTTTTGGACTGGACCAGTACAGGTGGCATCGCTGGACCAGATCATACGGATTGTATGTAGCATCCACGGTTCATTCGCCTGCACCTCTACCAATATCATGCACACCATCACCTGCTTACAGTGCTTTCTGCTGTTTACATGGGACAGATTGGGGCATTCCCTCCGCAAAAGAATCGGGGGCCCTAATCTGACATCAGGTCCAAAAACGCACATCCTTTCCCAGCATCTGATGAAATGAGCTCCAGTTTACGCAAGCTGACGCATCTCTGATTTATTTAAAAGGTGGATTTCTACCCTGCCTTTCACCTCTACCAAGCTACTCTCATCCACAGACCTTCAGCCGTTATCAAGTGTGCTCCAGACTCTTCGGCACCACCTTTGTTAAGGTTATTTGATAAGGAGTGTTAACCCTCTGCTATCTGTCGACTTCCAGAGGCACCGTGGTGGTCTGGGGTCATCCTCTGGGGCGGCCTGCTTTGGTCAGTGCTGTCAGCAAAAACGTTACGCCAGTAGTATATCCATTTGTCAGCGCTTATACTAATTAGTAAATCCAGCGAGGCCTACGCTTGGTAGAAGGAGAAATTAGCTGAATGAGAATCTGGCGGCAGACTCGACAGCAGGCAGCGACTGCGCCACGTCGCTGGAGCACAAAGCGACCGTAGAGTTTTTCTGAATCTGGCCCGTGTTTGGTCTCTCTGCATTGTCGAACCTGATCCCTCTGATTAGTTAAAGGCTTTAAAGAAAAATCGTATCCGTCCATCCGCGGATTCATTCCCCTCTGCCTTTCTCATAACACAAGCAAACTCTGAATTAAATCGGTGCTTAACCCTTTTAGCTTTGTGTCTGTTGGGATGTGTATGGCAGTACCATGAAGAGAGCTGCTGTGGTCATGGTCACTAATAAACCATATTGCACTGGCTGTAGGTGGTTTCAAGTCCGCTGTACTCAGTGGGTTGTACCTACTCAGGTTGGGGCTGGATCTGCCCCATATACGTGCTAAACCTTTCATCCTTGGATCTTTGGGAGGAGCTGGCTTGATTGTATCCTTGCCATTTTACAAAGTTGGAATTTGTTAACTTTGGAGAGCTACGGTGCCTGCTACAGATAACGTGGGAGATTTATGGCAGAGCTTCCCACCTCTTTGCCCCTCGCTCTGCCTGTCGGACTGTCAAAAACCACGCTGAATCAGCAAAGTCCTGAGAGCCGTCTTTTATGATCTTGGCTCGTTTTTGGATGCCCTCTTCTTTTTCATTCGGACTGTTGGCCTCTTATTAATGAAATGTCAATTCCTACAGCCAAGAATTGAATTTGACTCTAATTAATTACGCAGCTTAGCTTTCTTGATCAGTAAGTACTGCTGCTTCAGCTCTGTTTAGCTTTCTCTCCATCTCCCATCACTATGATAGCCTTCCCCACACCCTTGTTCTGTTCAAGGGCAAGAGGTATCGCAGCGTGATCTTGTTTTCGAAACGGGGAGGTTGTTTCCTGCAGCAGCGTTAAACTGCCGGACAGTTGTAAGAAGACTAGATGCTGAAAGAGAATGAAATAGCTTATCCCCAAGAGTTTCCCTTGCCCTGAAAGAGCTGTACAGCATACAGACAAAACGGGAGCTACTTTTAGAACAAAAGAGGCCATGCTGCAGATAGCACGTGTCCGTGTTGATAGGCACGGTCTGAAAGAGTTCCCAAGGGAAGGGAAAAGGCCATACCATGTCTGTAGAAAAGCCAGGTCAGTTCTGCTGAGACTTCAGCTGCCTCCTTCAGACAAATTCCTTAATTTTTTTATACTGGGGAAAACCTAAGTGGTGAAGAGGGTTTTTTATAAGCATGTGGTGTAACAAAATAGGCAAGTGAATAGAAGCTGTTTCCTGGTTAGCATCAGTTATATGCAGCAAGTATTATTCTTTCACGTGGAGTACTGTTCTCCCTGCACGCTGCTGTGCGACCGACGTCGCGTTTTATACCATTGGTGAAAAATGCTGTAGTGCTGTTCCTGGAAAATGGGATCACGACACTTTGCAAAGTGCTTTGCAGTCTACTGATGAACTGCTCGGAGAGCTAGGTGGCAATATTAAAATGATAATTTTGCCATTTAAACAAAGACTGTGTTGTGCTGTGTGTTAGTCGCACACAAGTGGTGTGTAACTTGTTACCTGGGACCTAAACTATATGCACACCTGGCACCCTCTGGCCAATAAAAAAGTAATCGGAGCAGAGTACAGTGAAACCCCTAGCATGTGTCCTTGCGTGGAAGTTCCCCCCGCTGCAGCTGCAATTGCAAATGCTTGCCCCAGGAGTCCCCTGGAAGGGAGTCCTGTGGTGCACACATCGCATTGCCGTGCCCCAACAGGGATTCCCCTGCTTGAAATGCACCCCCGGGGGTTGGCTGAGGGGAGGAGGAGGGCAACATCCAGGGCCATTGTCTCGCAGGAACAGACCTGTGAAGCCCCGGCAGCAGCTGCGGCCTGGCCCCCTGGGACGACGGCCCCTATGATGTCTGCAGACACCAGGGAGGTGGATCAGCTGTGCTGGGACACTTCCCCGCACGGCCGATCCCATTCCAAAGATATTTGTGTATCACATTAGAGTCAAATTTCCAACAGACCAGCAAGGAAGCAGGTCTTAAAAGTGGGAGCTCTGGACTAAGATTAGCCTTCCACCACCTTTGGCAAGCTTTTGATTTTGGGATGGTATATAATATTCAACTTTGTCCCAATCGGGAGTCCAGTCCAACGTCATAGGAGTTTTGCTATTGAGTGAATAGGGGTAGGCTCAGGAGTATAACCGAACTATGATTTCGTTAAAGAATGGATCTTGTCACTTATTTCGGTCAAGTTTTCACCTGTTGGTCACTTAGCCAAGGCCCTTCCTGTAATGCCTTATACACGTGCCTGGACTGGATCATGTCTGTGTGGCACAGCCTAGAGCAAGGGGGGAAGCGGGGGAAGACGTTCTGCGTAAGGGCGAGGGGCCCTTGCAGAATTTGCAACCCCAGCTGGGAAGCACACAGATAAAGCGGAGGGGTTAGGGAATTTCACACCGAGATCAATTAAATCCCCAAACGGCTTTTATGTCAGTCCAACAAAATCCATTTGCAGGGGTGAGGGGAGTTAAATGGTTCCAGCAAAAGACATTTTACTGTCTTTCACATCCCTTGTAGCTCATTGGAAATGTGAGACTTATGTCAGGGGCTATGCAATATTTCTTATTGGTGTGAAATGATATAAGTGTGTAGTCTGGGGATATGAAGAATGGATGTATGAGGACAGTCAGGTGGCTAATTTCACTAAGAGCATAACATGCCTTCTTTGTCATTGCACATGAAAGGAGCACTGCAGGAAGAGGCTAGGGGACTGCTGCACTGAATGCCACGTCTTGTTCCGTGTTAATGAAGCGTTTCGGAAAAGCTTCCCACACTTGTGTGAGAGGTGATAACTGCATGCAGCCCTAGAGTCTGCGTGAAATATAATACGTACGTGAATGTGTTAATGAGGTGTCTACCTCCAAAATAGCAAGGAAATCATTTTGGTTTGGCTGGGGCACTGCTGAAATCTGTCTCTTTCAGCGTTGCTGACACTTGCACACTTCCAGGCTATAGAGCATCTTACAAAGGAAAGGAAATATTGAGCAGCACCACGGTAGAGCTGTGGGATTTATTTAGTGCCTTTTCCAGAACTCAGGGTGGATGGCTTCTAGAAATCTGATTAAATAATGCTTTGCACTGAAAGCACTTTTTACAATTAAGGTGTTTTGTGAACATTAACACACATCCCAGAGGAGGAGACATTTGTCATCACCTCTGACTTGAGGAACTAAAGCAGAAAAGCAAAGTGTGTGTCGGAGGGGATTAAAGCTTGCCACCTCCGTGCTCGATCAATACTAGACTTACTTCCCTCTTCTCTGTAATACCCCAGTCCCTTCCTCACTCTTGCTGACTTGGGTTAAATAGCAGGGTGTCTCCAGCTACTCCAGATGCCTACTTTGCATTTGTTTAATTTTTTTTTTTTTGTTCTGAATGTTGCACAAAGAGTAGCATGGCTTGTAAATGGGGCCTTTGCGTATGTAAAGAATAGTTTTAGGATGAAAAGAAAAGTGAAACCGTTACTTGAAGACGCAGCTTTTTAAATCTCCGGGTTAATTTCCCTTCTTGACAGGGAGAGGAGGGAAGTGTACCCCATCACCTTGGCTTTTCCAAATGCAAATCTTTGGTCTGGAAAAGAGGGGGATATAAAATAAAATAGTTCTCCAGTCTTCAGAAGACGCGTGGAATTGGATCTATGACCGATGAAGCAGTGGCTTTGTCAGACGGATTCAGTCTTCCTCCTTCTTCAGTACCTGATTTTGTTTAAGAGCTATAACAGTATGATTTTCCCTTTTTTTCGACCAGGATGGCTTACTTGTGCTGCACTATGGTCTTGTGGTGTCTCCACAAGCCATAACGTAAAGCTGGCTAAAACATCGGAGGAAAGGATCAAAGGCGTGAAGCTTCCTCAGTGCTCTGTCTCACCAAAGAAGGTCATCTTGCTTGCTTCCTGTCACAGGAAATAAATGAACCACCACTAACTGCTGTACACTTGTAACTTGGTGTTTGACTTTACCACTGTCAAAATTGCAGCCGCTGTAAGTACAGCTCTAAATATTGCAATGCTCGATATTACATATAACTGTCTTTAAACTGTAGCCAGCTCAGGGAATGGAAAACATTCAGAGTTGCTGAATTGATTTGTAAATGTTATTTAAACCAACGTGAGCACACAGGGTTAACTTCCTTTCTCTGCTCTGAACTTAATCTTGGGTAGGTCCATGGCTATTTTATATCTCCACTGGACCTTGCATACCTCTGACATATATATGGCTGGAATGGTGCTCTCAGGGATGATTTTCACTTGACAGTGTCGTTTTTCTCTGGAATAGAGAGATTATTTCTTTAAATTGAATGTGCAGGAGCCGTCTTGGTCTAGAAATAACAGGGGAGAAGATTTTGTCAAATGTGTAGATCAAAATGGGTAGTTAAACTCCACAGTCTTAAGCATTGATTTTTTTTTTCGTATTTATTATATCAGTAGCATTAGAACATAGAGTTTCATTTTCTGGGCAAGAAATGTGATCTGCCCTAGGGCCAGAACTGGTAGTCGGTTGACTCCTATTAACTACCATGTAGCCACATGCTGAATGGTAGCACTCTTTTTTTGCTTCGAGAAACATGGGTTGCCAGTAGGTTATTCTGTGCACATCAGGGACCAGCTGAGGGCCCTCTTTCCATCTGCATGCTCTCTGTAAAACAATTAGATGTGCAGCCTGCTTCTACTCGCGTTGAAGTCTAATAGCGGACTGGACTGGCAGCAGAGCTGGACCTTTCTCCTGATCGCACCACCTTACACCTGCAGCCAAAATGACAGCTCTCCCATCCTCTTCCAAGGGCTGCCTTGTAACAGCTGCTCCTGCATTATAACGGAGACTGTTTTGGAAGCTGCTGGGTGCTGTAATCAACCCCTTTCTCCACTACTTGTAAAGCTGTACAAAGGGTAGTAGGTAGCTTTAATTTTAATAGGCTGTAGCTCATGATTATCTAATATTTCCAGGTTCTGTTTTTGTCAAAGTCTCTCATCATTTCTTCTATAGGTATAAAGACCAGAGCTGTGCATGGGGTGGTTGCACTGCATGCTAGGCCTGTAAGTCTTTAAGCAAATGTTTGTTTTGCCTGTGAAAGTATCCTCTTAAGGAAAGATCTTGTTTACCTAAAGTCATATTTTTTGATGCTTCTGAAAATGTAACAAAAAATATTTTATAGCCAAGATTTCCAGTTTATTTTCAAGGTTTGTATAAAAGCAGTGCCGAAAATGGAGCAGAAAAGGGATGGTTTTGTAAACATTTTGTGCATTGTGTTGATAAGAGAGTATATATTGTAACAGTTAAATAAAGTTTTATTTTGGCCTATCTGAAACTTTAGTTCTCGTGTCCTAAGAAATGCATATGTCAACACCATCCATCCTCACCTTACCCGGGAATTGCAGTGGGTGAGATTGAAAAGGTTACAGGATGCTTTTTGCTTCATCAGAATACACCAAATCCAACGGGGAAAATAGTTGGTGGTATTTAAAAATACCTGATTTGGGGTCCCCTGGAGGCTGCCATTTTTATGTGAATTCTAGTGAGATGTAGAGATAAGTATCTTATCTGTAGCTGCAGCCTCTGAGGACAAGACTGTTCCTAGCCACTCTTTCATCAATGTGTGCATCCGCTCATCGGCCCTGGTGCTTGTTCCATTTCCGCCGTGTAATATGTTTCTTATCAAGCCCAGGATGGATCATATTTTTGCTTACAGTTCTGTCTCGCACCTATTGTCTCCCATCCCTTTGTTCCTCACACGTTGACGTTTTCACAGACCTGGATTTTGGCTTCTGTTCTACCCAGGAGAGCACACAGTTCACCAGCAAACTCTCACTATGCCTGAAGAAGGGAGTTTGTGCCCGAAAGCTTGCAAAGAACAATTTTTCCAACTTTTTAGTTGGTCTAATAAAAGATACCACATCTACCCAAAGAGCCTTGTCTGCCTGTGTCCTTAGACCAACACGGCTACAACCAACAACCCCCCTGCTTACAGTTCTGACTAGGCACCGGTGCACCAGTAAAGATTCTTTGGCTGATACTGATGGCCAGTAATTAACCAGCCATATTGGCTGATACCAATCCAATAGCCAATATGCAGCCTGGCAGCTTGGAGAGCAGCGTCCAGCCAGCAAGTCTGTGGGGAAAGGGGCATGGGGGAGAGAAGGGGTGTGGGAGTGGGGCAGATCGGGGCCCCCATGGTGAGGGAAGGAGTGGGGCTGGGGCTGGGGCAGGCACTGCCCAGCTGGGACAGGATGCAGGACGGAGCTGCAGAAGGCTCATCTGGGAGGCATGGCTCCCACCACTGTGTGCACCCTGGAGAGGCATGGAGGGCACGTGTCCCCTGGATTTGTGCACAGGGCGAGGGCAGGCTGCCTGCTGCAAGCAGGGGCTGCACTCAGGGCAGGCAGTAGCGGTGCTGGGAGGGGTGGCTACGGGGTGGGCTATGGCCACCCCAAAATTTCCCGTAGCCACCCCTCCCAGCACCACCACCGCCCACCCGTCCCAAGCACAGCCCCTGGCCCTAAGCGGGCAGCCTGCCCTAACCCCACACACACATCCAAAGGACACATGCCCCCTGTGCCTCCCCCAGGGTGTGTGCAGTGGCAGGAGCCGTGCTCCCCATACGAGCCACCCGCAGCTTTGTCCCCCACCCCACCCTGGCTGGGCAGTGCCTACCGCAGCCCCACTCCCTCCCTCACCGTGGGGGCCTCGATCTGCTCCCCCCACCATACCCCTTCTCCCCACCATACCCCTTCTCCGCACAGACTTACCAGCCAGATGCTGCTCTCTGAGCTGCCTGGCTGCATTCCCAGCCATGTGCATGAGTGCGGCTGCACACGTGCACGCAGCATTTATCAGTGATATTATCAGCTATGCCAGCCAAAAAAAGCTGATTGCCAATAATGTCAATTTTCCTTTTATCGGTGCCGATCTGATATGGACCGATGTATCGGTGCTCCTCTGGTTCTGACATTCCTGACTAGATCATTCTGGCTTCGTTATTCTGATGATACTGCTGCTTCCTTTTTCCTCACTGCTTAATTGATTTTTTTCCATACGTAATACTGTGAAGAAATGACTACTTGAAAATATTTGTGTTACATTGGTAATTTGCATTTGATCCTTGCATTCCTGTGCCTCTAGAAGGACTGATTTTTAAAGATTAATGGCCATATGAAAACCTAGGCTAATTCAAATTACTTTTGTTCCAGAACGTCAATCTTTATAATAGACCATTTGCATCTGTGGGAAGTCATTTGGATGCCATAAAATTAGAGCGCTTAGCACTGATCGCTGCCTTCTCAGTGAAGAAGCCTCTCCCTATTTGTGACAGAAGTCTGTTCCTCTTTAAAAAGGAATTCACTTTGATCACAGTTTGGATAATCCATTTTGCCTGCTTAACTCACTAGACAGAAGGAGCAGTAAGCGCAATCACAGCTTTCTGCCCTATCTTGGAAGAAAGCTTGTCCATGCGGTGAACCATGTGGCAGCTACTACGCTCAGGGGTAGGCGGTCAAGGCCTTGTTCGAAGAAAGGAGGAAGCTTGAGCGTGTACTTGTTGCTGCTGTTCTTGACATGTGTTGCATGGCCAATGACTTTCCACACCTGCCATTACCCCTCTTTTGGTTTTCTACTGCTTTGCCCCTGTTCCCCTTCCTTGGGTCAGCCCATTTTTTTTCTGGAGAAGGGCTGAGTGTAATCCTGGTCCTGACATGTGGTATGCTTTCCATGCATTGCTGTCCATCCTCTGTCAAACCACTTACCAAGTTCTGTGGGCACCCTGGCATGTACGGTAGGACGACACTCGCTGAGTGCCAGCCTGATCTGTGGGCTGTTCAGTTTTCTGCATGAGGGTAATTGGTGCTGCTTGTTTTGGGGGTGAAGGGATGTTGACCAGTCCTCTACATTTCCTGTTTATTTTGCTTCATTTCCTATTTTATTGGTCCTGTTTTTGCCTTGGATTCTTTCCAGTCACTTTTGCTCCTGCTGACGGAAGAGCCATGGTGCCAAAATCCCTCTGGAGATGCATCACCCTCCCACTCTTGAAGGCAAAGAGCAAAGCTTGTTCCGTGGCACAGGTGGATGCTTTCTCCTTTAACAAAATCGCTATCTCCTTTTTTCCCTCTTTCCCCAGCTCCTTCCATGTCTATGTGGCTAATAAATCCTATGTCTTAATCTCCTTGTAGTATGGGATGAATCTCTTTCAAGTGGTTCTTGTGACATGGGCTTGCAGAGTCTCTCAGTGGGTTCAAAAGGTAGGATTTATATTAAAATAAAATGAAAAGGAAACGTGGCAACAAACAGTCGCTTCTAACCCGATGAGCTTTGTCAGTCACGTTGACGATTTCTCTGCAGTCATCCTCATTGCTCTGCTCTTCATCCATATTCTGTGCTATTAGGAGAAAAGCACAGGAGTGTGTGAACATGGGCAGTTAAATCCTTTCATCCAAAAAGGCTGGCAAATAGCTAACCTAACCAAATGTTCTCTAGGCGTCCGATACTACATAAAGCTTACCTTTTTTGCAGCAGTGCCAGACTGCAACACACCTAAGCCAACAGGACCTTTGGCGCTTTGTTCTGCAGGCAGCAAATAAATCATTAAATTTCGTTGATGCTAAACTTGAACTTTCTAGCACTGCTCTGCGCCAGGGGTTTCAGTCCAGTGCCTCTTGCCTCTGGCCTTTGACTTACGTTAATGCATCCTAAGAATCATCTTAGCAAACTGAGGTTACACCCCCATGGACTCTCCTCCTGCATTTCTTCAGCGTTGAGTAAGTGAAGTCTGCATCCCATCCATTTTCCTTGAGCATAGATTAATCCTGCCAGCTGGAAGAGATCTGCAAACACTGCACCCAGGAAGCTGTAATGTATTGATTGCATTGTTAAAAAAAAAAAAAAAAGGCTTTTTTACTTTTTTTTTTTTTTTTTTTTTTTTAAGGTCTTGAGCATGTACAACTTCCACTGATTTCAAAAAGAGTGGCAGGTTCTCTGCACCTGCTCTCAAACGGCACATGGCACTTAACAGGATCAGGCCATTTCTAAGCAAGTTGGCAGATGGCACCAAGACAGGGGGAGTAGTAGATTCACTGGAGGACAGGGCTAGGATTCAGAGTGACCTTGACACGTTGGAGGGTTGGACCAAAAGAAATCTCACTTAGCCAGCTGGTCTCAGGCTGGGGACCAGCTGGCTACGCAGCAGCTCTGCAGAAAAGGACCCAGTGGTAACAGTGAACAATACACTGGATATGAACCAGCAGTGTGCCCTTGCTGCAAAGAAGGCTACCGGCATCCTGGGCTGCATGGGTAGGAGCATTGCCAGCAGATGGAGGGAACTGATTATTCCCCTCTGTTTGGCACTGGGGAGGATGGAGTCAGACTATTCTCAGTAGTGGCAGGTGACCGAACAAGGAGCAATGGTCTTGGGCTACAGCCAGGGAAGTTGAGGTTAGATAGTAGGGAAAACATTCTCATGAGGAGGGCAGTAAAGCACTGGAATGGCTATCCAGAGAGGAACCTCCATTGGCTTTCTAGACAAAGCCTTGGCTGGGATGATGTAGTTGGGGCTGGTCCTGCTTGGAGCAGGGGTTGGACTAGATGTGACCTCCTGAGCTCCCTTCCCACCCTCGTTTTCTATGATTCTGTGATCTCATTTCCAAATGAAATGCAGTAATGACCAGTTGCCTTAACAGCTGCAGAACGCGCGTTGGCTTTTTCATACAGCGCAACACAATGTTCTTTTTGATGCTTTGTGATTTAGTTATAACAATGCTGCTCTGATCTTGTTTTTCATACTGTTGGTTTGATGCTAATAAACTTTTTTAAAAGGAAAGGGTGGATTTTTTTTTTTTTTAAGGCTTAGATTAAAACATTCTTTGGGAGGGAAAACTCCCAATATTCATTTTTTTTTTTCCAAGGGAAACATTTAACAATAGAAAACTGGGTGGGTGTTTTGGCAAAGTTGGTTTTCTTTTGTTCTGGGTTTCTTTCCAGGAGAGGGACCTCTTTGAAACTCTTCTTTGCTTCATGCAGGGAAGTAGACGTCTGTTCCAAGACATCACAATACGTGAGAGCATGCTGCTTCTGGCTTGTTTTGCTGCTTGCGATGAGATAAAACGTTGTTCTAATTATGGGATCCAACTAGTCTGTTCAGAAGCAATACTGTGTTCTTCCTCGTGAGAGAATTTCCCAATATCTAACCTCCACTTCCCTTGCTGCAACTTGCAACTCAGAAAGATTTTTTAGAATCATGGTTTTCATCTAAAAAAAAGGGAATTTGCCCAAAGCCTTACACTTGCAGAGAAAAGCTTGAAGACGAGAACTGCCGAGGCTCAAACCTCAGAAAGCAAATTGGAAAAACCAAGACTTTATTTTAATGCTATGATATTAATACTGGTTTATAGGTTATTTGGGAGCATAATATGCACTGGGTTGGCAGTACTAACTTCCTACATCTCCAGTTGATTTCAGCGTGACCTGCAAGGCATCAGTCCCTCTGAGTGCCCGGCTGCTTAGCGAGGGTTCAACACGCTTGTTTTCCAAAGACCTGGGATAAACCTTTGCTCCTACAAACACTGAAAGATTCCCAATCCCTGCACAAAACCTCTCCGTGGTTTCCATCTCAGAAGAAGAAAAGAGCTGAGCCTGATCCCACTGAGGTGAGAACGAACCTACAGTTTTGGGTGTTTCAGATCTGAGCATCAGCCATCTCTTGCTTTTACCCTGAAAGGCTTTTGTCATCAGCAGATCTTTTATTTGTAATGATGTCTCACGTCTCGCTTTGAAAGCCTTAGGCGCAGTTTTATTCCATCTCGGAAAATTATTCAGCATTAAACACGTAGGCTCTTGCTAAAGCCATCCATTTACACAAAAGCCGGGATTCCTTCCCTGGCACTGACAGCTGGGTCTGAACGCAGCTCTGCGTCCCTGGTAGCGCTTGCTTCGAGCTTTTCTCTCTGTGCTACCAGGGACACAGAGCTGCGTTCAGACCCAGCTGTCAGTGCCAGGGAAGGAATCCCGGCTTTTGTGTAAATGGATGCCTTTAGCACGAGTGCGATGCATTGTCATGATGTTGCATTTTTCCTTCCCTTTTTGCTCAGCCAGTCTTGATGCTTTGGATAGCAGCCCCTCTGCAAAACGCAGCTCGTCTTCCAAAGAAAGAGGACTTGGGGGACCACATACGTTCCCTGTGTAATGCCAAGGTTAGATCCACAGCAGCTCCTTCTGACTTTTCCAGAGGCTGGTAGGGGCCAAGACGCTGAGAACGCTCTGCTGTGTGGGTCTGCCCAGGATTGGTGTTGGGCCCACGGTGGCTGCTGCCTCCCTCAGCAGCATGGTCCAGCGGGGACAGGGCACTGGCCTGGGAGACGGGAGAAGTGGGCTTCAGCCACTGTAAGTGTGGGAAGATCCTTTCTGCTTTTTCCTCTTCCTTTCCCTGTTTAGACTCTTGGCTCTGCAGGGCCACGTGCGCAGTGCCTAGCACAGGGAGCCCTTATTTCCAGCCGGTGCTTTTAGAAACAATTCCCATACAAATAATAGTGCGGCAGGGGTGCGCGTGCAGGCAGGGGAAGGATTCCTTTTCCCCGTGCAATCCCCAGGTGTCCCTACTAGGAGCATACGAGTGGTTTAAGCGTCCTCGCTTGCCATGCTGGCAAATAACTCTCATTCAAAACCCCAAGCCCAGGGGTGTTTGCTTTTTGTGGCATGAGCTCTGTGTTTTGGCATATCTTTTAAATCCCCTAATATGCAGGGAAGTGTGCCTGGGATTCCCATTTGTTAAGGAGCCCCCATCCACAGCAGCCTGCTAGCCCTAACCCTGACCCCAGCCAGCATTTCGCAGCCTGCCCGTTGAGATTTGGGCTGGATCTGGCCGGCTTCCAGGTGGCTGCGTTCTGCATTCCTCGGTGCTCTGCCATTTCATCTGGGTCCAGCGTTGTGCCTCACTGAGCTAACCTGCCGTGTCGTGTTCCCTTGCACCATTGAAAGCATTGCCGCGTTCTGCTTCTGAGGCAGCTGTGTTTCCTCGGAGGGTCTTGGCACCTCCTGTTTGTCGAGTAGTCCAGGCTTGTATGGACAAACAGCAACGTAACTATAAGCTGCTGTTTTAAACGGCTAATAAGGTTATCATTGTAAAGTGTGATAGTCTAGCACTGACACTTGAGGCTCATTCTTCCATCCCTTGCAAATAATCCCTACTCAGGGTGCGATTTCACTGACTCCAGTCGGTCTATATGCAAGAATAAGATTTGCAAAACTGACCCTGTTTCAGCATAATATTTTTCCCTCTAAAATTAGCACCCCAGCCTCCTTCTGATCTGGCACCCCCGATGTTTACCAGGGTGAATGCAGTTGTTCAGTTGCTGCCTTTGACTCAGTCTGTCCAGCAAAATGAGTATCTTATCTTCAGAGATGTCTCTGCCAAAGCAAAATGAGTATCTTATCTTCAGAGATGTCTCTGCCAAAGGAAAAGTGTTTGTGGGTTTAATTTTCAGTGAATGGAAGTTTCTGCACTGAATTGGGCTATTGATTCTTTGTGTGGGTTGGCAGGTCCCTTCCGCACTCTGGAACTAGAGACCTTTGTACTGCTGCCAGAGTAATTTTTTGGTCTGAATGCTTTCACCCCATGACTGCCGGCTCTTTCAGACAAATGGAGCAAGCGGCTGTTCGAAGGGATTCCAGCAAACGAATAGGCATTGGGGGCAAAGCTCAGTCTCTGCATTTTCTTGGAAGAAGTTGTCCAGAAGGACCGCATAAGCCCAGGGCTCCCAGGAGTTTTGCACTTCACAACAGGGCTGATGACTGTTGATGACTTTCCAGAGGTTCTTGGGTCCAGTGTCGATACCACTATCACAATGCAGGCAGAGCTCCTTCCAGTCGGAGGTTGCTGTGAAATCACCGTAACGAGTGTCCCGTGCTAAGGCTGCTTCAGTCTCCCCTGGCTGATTGCTACGTAAATAGGACAACTGGAATGGCAGGGCCGTGAAATGGTGCGGCACAGACCTCCCGCACACCAGCCAGCGCCTCCTGCCCGGGGAAAGCAACCGCGGCCATGCAGGAGAAGCTCGTGGTGAGGCCGCGTTCTTAATGCCACCGAGACAGAAGAAGGAGCTTGGGGAAGCATCTTGGCTCTTTGCTGCTTCTCTTGGCTCCTAACCATGCAGCTTGAGCTTTGATTTTTATACCAGAGGGGCAAGATGCTGCAGAGGTATAAATCTTTAAACATCTGCAGAGTGACTCACTCTTTTCCTATTGCTGCCCTGCTGATTTAACCTAATCACAAATAAATAGGACCTCAAAGGAGGATGTCTTGCCTCGCTCCAGCCTGGGACCCTGCCAGAGAGACCTGAGAAATTATTATGAGGGCAGATAAACAGAAGAGAATATGTCACACATGATGAATGGCAGGAAAGGAGACTTGGGTGGCAGATGTGGTACGAATGACATGAGAGTTGCTTTGTGGATCTGCAAATATTGCCTTCGGCTGTGGGCATCTCCAAACGGAGAGAGTGAAGCAGTGAACGTTTCCTGCGTGCAGGATGGCGAGGAGAAGTCCTCAGAGGCTGCTTTAGGTCAGCTGGAAATCTAAGGGGCATGGAGCCTGGCACCGCTCGGGAAGACTTCTGCTGCATCAGTCTCTTCTGTGGGAAGTGGGGTTTGCTACCCAGGGTGGCTCCTTCGTACACCATGAAATGTGCTCTGCTCTGGTCTCCTCGTCCAGCCAGATCAACGTGGCAGAGCAACGGGTTCTGCAGGACAGAGTAACGAGGCCCCAAGACCAATCCTGCTTTGTTTTGTTTCAGGCCTGATGATATAAATGTGCAGCGACACGGTTAGGACTTGGAAGTGCCAACTGACTTGAGCACTGTCCCCTGATAGAGATCTGCCACTTTGCAGGAAATCGCCTTTCAAAGCAAATCGGTCTGGCGTGACTTCAGAGGGAACAGCAGGTAGCTTTGGGAGGGAAAGGCCTCCCTCTCTGGTCCTGCCCTTTCCAGGTGTTTCCCCCTTGCTAGAGCTGCCAAGCCGAGTGGCAGACCCAGGAAACAGAAGTCAGTGATGCTGTGATGAACCTGCCCGCCTGCTTCGCAGGAGTGACCGCTCCTGGACATGTCGCGACTGCTTCATACAAGCCACATGGGAGAAGCCAGCAGCACACACGCCAGCTGTACTCCTTTTCCTGAAATGGATGTAGCAATGCTTCGGAGAAGCGAAGGCTGGATCCCGATTTCAGCCGCCCCGGTGGAAATCCGGAGTAACTCCATTGCAGCGACTCCGCATTTACCCTGCTGCGGCTGAGATTGGAAACTGGCTCTGAGCCTGGGTGCTGGCCAGTAAGGGAGTGTGGGGAAGGAAGTGTCTGGGTGGGCGGTCTGCTACAGCCTCGATGATCTGAAGCTCTCTCTGCTGCCCAGATTCATGTGTCAGAGCCAAGGTGTTTGTCACACGGCCATCTAAAAGCATAAATCAAGAGCAAGGCTGTCAAGAGCATCAGCTAAAAGCATAAATCAATACCAGGGCTGTTTGCACGTTGATCTTTAGCTTGGTTTATAGAAACAGGTGTAGACAACCCCAGCAGGATAGGCACCAAGGGGAAAAAAAATAGGGCTGGTTACTAAAGTATTAGAAACAGTTAATTTGCCTATCCTGGTTTCCTTGTCACCAAGAACTATTTAGTTACTGGCTAAAGCCCTTCACGGGGGATCTCAAAGCAGCGTACAAACAGGGAAACGAGGTGCCGGGAGACAGTATTCCTTGTTATCACTATGGGAGGACAGAATATGGCTGAGATCACACAGGGAGTGCATCTACACGTAGTTACTTTGCATTAAATTTAATACTTGGATAACCAAGTACTAATCGATGTGCAGTAAGTGGTGCTACTGTGTGTGCAGTAGCACTGGGGCATGGGTTTTACGGACGCTAACTGTGCAGTAGCCTAATACTATTGCGCAGTAGCAAATTAGCATGGGTTTTCCCTGGCACGCTCCTGTGCAGTGTTGTTAGGTTGCTGCACAGTTAGCATCTTGTGTAGATGCACCCAGAGAGTCTCTGGTAGAGCTGGGATGAATACCCCCGCCCTGCACATTAAGAGCCATCCTTTTCCTGTTACTGCGGCACTTTTGAAATGATTGCTCTGAAATGGGCTGAGCAGACCATGTTTTATTGAGTGCATGCGCGTTGGAAAGCAGCCATGTTCTCGGGGTGTCTGCTAGGATTGAGTTAACTGGTTGGTTAAAATCAGGCCACCCGTCTTCCTACACACCTGCCTCACCTTGCAAACCCCTGTGCCCTTCCCTCCCAGCTCAAGCTGTGCGTGCTGCCAGCTTCTCCCACTTTGCCCAGCTCTTTTTACATCTCTGCACATGCCCCTGTGCCTGGAGTGTTTCCACAACCCACCGTGGGTCCCTTCCTCTCACCTCACACCTGGGAATTCACCCTCCCCTGCTAACCATTTGCCCAGAAATATCAATGCTCAAATATTCCAGTCCTGTTACAATAATATTTCATGGCGATTATAGATAACATAATACAAAGAAGGACATAAACCCAACGCTTAAAGGACCTGTCCTGGAAGACCCTACTGATTCGGATAATTCCTAATCAGGTGAGGTTGAGGTTGATGAGTAAAGATTTGCAGTGCCAAGGACAAAATTGCCTGGTTTTCATCCACCTCTCTTCTCTCCCGTGGGACTGGATTCTCCTGAGTTTTCTCAACTCTGGCAGACTGCATGAGAAATGAAGTCACCGGTCCTAAGGGCAGTGACATCGTCAGAGTGATGTTGATCAATCACTCTACATTACTCCCACAAGAGCCAGGCCAAGCAGTAATCAGCTTCAATGGCAGGATTTGGACTAGAGTCTGTCTGGAAGGACAGCAAAGCACTGAACAAGCTCGTTAGGGCTGTCGGGGAGAACAGGTTGGACCAGGTCATTGAGAAAGGGTTGGACGAGCCTTTGAAGGAGCGCTCATCCTGCCTTGGAGAAGGTGACGTCCCGGAGTCCTTTCCAGCAGGACCTTGCTACGATTTCTCTACACTGAACTTGTTCGTTCTGAGTGGTCTTAACTTGCTATTTATCACCAGATGTGCCCACCCCTGTCCTGAGCTCTGTTCCTGCATGAAGTCATTCTGCAGGCTGTACTCACATGGGTCGTCCTAAAAAACTTGCCAAGCTGAGTCAGACCAGCGATCCACCTAGCTCAGTCTTCTGCAGTGGCAATCAATGGGGGCTACAGAAGACGAGTATAGGAAACAGGACATATGTTGAATAATTCATCCCTGTTGGGCCCTCCAGGCCTCCCGCAGGAGGTAGCAGCTCTGACTGTGGTGTTTGATATCCCCTGATGGACCTGTCCTTCATTAATTCAACCCATCCCACTTTGAACTTAGTGATGCTCCTGGCTGGCAGCGACGAGTGTCGCAGGTTAATTATAAGCATGAGAAAGGGGCTGTTCAAGTTGGCAGGATCAACCCAATCCAAAGCCAAACCCAGTTCTTGATGTTTCTTAAATGTTTGGTTCTTTTCTCCTCCAATATTTTTCATGTCGCTGCCTGCCTCCACCCCTCTCTGAGCTCCCAAGCAAGACACTAGGTAATGGGGCCAAAATGCTGCGGTGTTTCCATCTCAAGCAGAAACCGGAAAATACCGGTGCCCTCTGGAGAGATCCTATGCTAAGAGCTAATTCTGACTTGAGACTGGCTTCCAAAACCACCCTCCCTTTTGCTCTCTGGTCTCCTTTCTTCTCCGAACGTGCGGACGGGCGGTCACTCTCGATTTTGATCCAGTAGGTGAACTTCCAAGCGGCTTAACTGGAATTCAGAGAGCAGACTAAACAGGAGACCCAACAGAAGCTACTCTTCAGGATTAAAGTACAGGGTCAAGCCCTTGAAATTCAAGCGAGGGCTACAAAACACGGCTGGGCAGGGTATCTCAGATGTGCTCTGTAGTGCTTCCTGCCTTCTACTCCCTAAGTGCCTGGCTCTGAAGAATTGGTACACGTTATCATTTCATAAGTGGTAGCTATTTGGAAAGATAGTTTGAGCCTAATGATTTTTGACCCTCAAGAGACTGACAGGCCTGCAAGGGGAAGAGAGAAGAGAATAAGGGAGATGGAAACGATGGGAACAAGAGGTGGAAAATGAGACTGAGGTGGTTAGCTGTGTTAGGCTGAAGGCAGGGCAGGATGGTGGAGATTAACTGGGAAAATGGGAGAGAGACAGGAGGGAGGAATCTGGCAGCAAAAAAGAAAGGAAGAGAAGCAGGGTCAGGAAGACAGGAATGGGGAAAGGGAGGGAGAGGCTGGGGAAAGGGAAGCCAAGTGATGCTGGGGAATGAAGGCAGCAGCTGAAAGAGAGGTCTGGCAAATGCGAGACATGCAGAAGCCAGCAAAGTCATTGCTAGGACAAGAGCCTGTATGAAGCCATGCGATATTTATCCCTTCGGGCAGGCTGTCTTGCTCTGGTTGTCAGGCTGTCAGCGTGGCTTTGTCAGGCATCGGCTGACTGGAGCCAACGGTCAAGTCGCGTGTACGCAAAGCGCAGCGCAGCAGCTGCACATGCCGGCTGATCCTCCCCTCCAGGAGAACTGCCTTCCCTCGCGGCCGTCCAACAGCGGGACAGCCGGGCAGGGTCATACTGCAGCCAGCGGGTGCTGTGAGCGCCCCAGCAGCCTCCTTAGGTGATTACACTGAGATATAAGCATTGTGGGCAAGCTGCTGGACAGGTCACAGCTCTGGGAGCTATGGCAATTCACACTGCTACTGCTCCCCCACAACCAGATTTCCAGACCCACGGAGAGACCCGCGGGCCCAATGACTTGGTCCCACGCACTGGAGCGGGCTGGGCTGTAGGCACAATTCTGCGCACAGGCCAGGCACACAGCATCCAACCCCCGCGCTGACCCCATGCACAAGGTCCAGCTTGCAGACCAACCCTGCACCACTCATCCAGCCTGTGAGGCCCCTCTGAGCACCACTGGGGTAGAATAAGCCTTAGATGTGAAGCGATCTCTTTAAACAAGGCCTGTAGATTGGCTCTGATTTTCCTTTCTCCATTTATCCACTGACTGTTTTTGCAATGCTCACCCTTGCATGTCGCATGGCCCCAGCCATCTCCTGCAGCCCCTCTGTCTCGCACAAAGGGACTCTCTGTCCCTCCCTAGCTGAAACTCCCCTCTGGTCCAAAGACAAATAGTAATACACGCTGATCTTGGACAAACAGCATGCATCTCCCTTGGGGACTTCCAATGGCGATATATTCTGGTAGCTAGTGATCTCATCCCAGCATTGCCAGGCTGGCCAAGTGGCATGTAAGCTTCTGCTGAGCCAAAGGGCGCTGCTGAAATAGCAAGGCCAAGACACTTGGCTGGCACCACTTCGCTGCAGTGGTTTCCCTAAAGCATCACAGCCTGTCTCCAGCATTATCGGGGCAGGTAATCCCAACATGACGCAACGAGGGAGGAACGATTCAGTAACCAACCGTAGAAGAGGTGGGCAGGGAGGGAGAAATCACACCGTGTATTCCTGTCACACTGCTGTCTCCCGCGAGCGGGCAGTTCTGAATGCACGAGCCAGCAGATGTGATTGCCTCCGGGATTGTCGCTGTCATCGGTATCGAAGGGGGAGATCTCTTTCGCTAGCTATGCCCTCAGAAAGGTCATTACCCCTCGATTTGCAATAAGGTTCCTAATTCAGCCTTGAACGCAAGGGGTGTGAATGACCCCTGAGAGCTAATGCAACTGCACGTACATGGAAGTGCCCGGTTCCCGGTAGCCTGGTTAGCACCGTGTTAACTTGCTGGACCCACCTTGCTACTGGAGTTTGCAGCACGTTGCCTGTTTGCTGCCAGAGCTGCTCTGCTGAGTCATTCTCAGGCCCTTGCAGTTGGGTTAATGCTTTTGCTGCAATTTGAAGGTGCCTTTTTCATCCTGCTTATGATGTGTAGCGTTCCCTGGATCCACTCTGGTTTTCCTCTCATTTTCAATAAGCTGCTTCTGGAATTAGCTTCCTTTACAGTGCACAGTCTGACAAGGTGGGATTGGCATTAGGTAATGTGCCAGAAGCCACAAAGCTGCAATTTAGAGAAAACTCTGAGCTGGTTTTTGGCTAGATACACCAGACCTTCTGCCTTCCTTAGAAAATCCGACTCTGCACAGCAAGAGTATGTCTCTGTTCTCTCGTATTCTGGTCTTGCCGAGCCCAGGCAGTTTCTTATACTGCCTTCATTCGGAGTTTCTGAGCGTCTTCAACTGCTGCGTTAAGCAACAGAGCTAAAATCTGTCACAGTTGATTCAGTTTCTCATCTTACCATGTCTGATCATGACAGGAGAGAGTTGTGCATGCAGCACAGTGCTCTGGTTTTAATTCCTCGAGTGGGGGTTGTTTGGTTGTTTAAATATTTTGGTACGTGTGTTAGAGAAAGCAACACAGAGGCCCTGGTACTTGGAGCAAAAGGCTGTGGATTCTGAGGCCGCCCGATGGGATCTGATCCCCAGTGCCAAGAGTCGTGCCTCCTGCCATGCTACATATTTTGGGACTGAGGATCAGATCCAAATGGTGCCCTATTTGCCACTGCAGGGGAAGCCAAAAATCGTGATACCAGGCGTTCCCTGCACTGGCAGTTTGAAAGCTGGGAACCAACAATCAGATGATGGGGACTATGATGGGGATGGGGACTATCCTGGGGCTCCAACCAGCTCCCATCCGGTCCCCGAGACCAGCCAGCAATCGGGTGACTGGTGGCTGGCAGGCCCCAGTGCGGTCCCAGAGCCAGCCGACAATCGGCTAATCGTCAGCCACTGGGGCCACGCTGGGCCTGGTTGGAGACCCCAGTGCAGTCCTAACCTTGCCAAATGTTCAATTTAAAGCATGATGGAAACCAGTCACAAAATTATTATACGTTTCTTGTGTAATATTTTTGTGGCTGGTTTCCCTTTTTGTGGCAGTTCCTGAACATGTGGCTGGGTTATGCAATTAACAGACTAATTACCCCTCAAGTGTAATGTCTGCTGGGAGCCTCATGGTTTTTTTCTTAGAATCATAGAATCAAAGACAATGAGGGTGGAAGGGACCTCAGGGGGTCACATCTAGTCCAGCCCCTGCTCCGAGCAGGACCAGCCCCAACTACAGCATCCCAGCCCAGGCTTTGTCTACCTGGGTCTTAAACACCTCCAAGGATGGAGATCCCCCACCTCTGGGTAGCCTGTTCCAGTGCTTCACCACCCTCCTGGTGAGAAGGTTTTTCCTAATGTCCAACCTCAACTTCCCTTGCTGCAGCCTGAGCCCAATGCTCCTTGTTCTGGCGTCTGTCCCCACTGAGAACAGCCCAGCTCCGTCTTCTTTGGACCCACCCAAAGTAGTTGGGTGGTTCCCAGGGTAGTTCATCCTACATCCTACAATCAGTCCCTGGGACTTGAGGTGTTCCTGTTTTCAGCACAGACACATTTCTCGTAAATACCCTGGTCCCAAGGCACTGAGCAGCTTGAACATAAGGACCAAGACTTAGAATCAGAACCAAATATTCCCTGATCAGCCAGCATTAATATTTATCAAAAGCTTCTCCTTTTCCCAGGAAATAAATATAGTTCTCATTTATTGATCCAAATTCATACTAAATATAAGGCCATTAATTCAACTGGAGTTACACAACTGGACCCAAGGTCTGACTTAATTTTGTGGGTGAGATGCTTAAGATTTTTTTTATGTGCCTCTGAAGTAAAATATTTAGTCTTGAAAGATGTTTGCTGCTTTGTAGGTCATGCTCAAGATACCACTGAAAGAAAGGAAATATCTTTCATCATCTCAAGGTGGCTGCCATCATTTTCTGCTCATCAGCATTGTGAATGTTATTCAACCAGAAACACCTGGTATTACTTTTGTGGCCATGCCCCTTGTTTTGTTGGATCTAGAAAGCACTGCAATCTCAAACTCATCCATGTACCAGAAACCAGATTCTGGGAATTCCAGAATAACACTTCTGCACCTGGATTTCCAAAGAGATGAAGCTGTGCATAAATGGATGTCTCTGGCCAAGTGGGGCCCCACTGGCTTCAGTGGAAGGAGAGGCCAACCTTTCTACTGGCCACCGTCTTGACCGGCCCTGGAGATTGAGCCGTGGAGGGGCAGAGCTAAAAGCATGTGTTCGCTGCGTGTGTCCACTGTATCTATGAAGCCTATTTGTCATTACAGGTGCAAGTCTCCTGAGCTTCCAGCCATAGCCTCTGCCTTGAGGCAGAACCTCACCATTCCTCCACTGTCCTGGCTCTGGCTACTAACTGCGATCAGCTCAGCAAGTCTGACGTACAACCAGTGCCTGCAGCCCTATTGCCTCCTTCAGCAGCTACTAGTGGTAAGCAGTGGCAAAACTGTCTCTGTAAAGCAGAGCATTATTTATTTAGGATCAAATCATTGCAGAGAAAAAGAGGGAAAAATGATCACTCAGATTGTACGCACGTCTAGCTTTCCTCTATTGCTTACAGCTTCTTGGATCTGCAAAGATGCAACCTTTCCTAGCCTCTATCTGCAGTATTTCTCCATGTCAGCCTGTCTTTTTAGAGTGACCCGTCTTTTCTCCCTCAGAAACTCATGTTGTAACTCTGAGATTCGTATGCTAAAGGCACCATCTAAAGATACAGCATTAGCTTTGCTAATTGTTATTTAGTAATTGTCATGTAAAGCTCCAGCACTGCTTTTTCTTCCCCTGGAAATTTCAATGGGAGGTAAAGGAACATGTCAAGCCCATACTTATTGGTTACTAGGCTATCCCAGTTGCTGATGCTGCTATCTTTAATAAAGAACACGAGCAAGCAAGCTCCTTATGTTTCCAGTTAAATAATTTTGCACATGCCGTAGACAGAGAAGAGAGAGGACAGCTACCTTGGGTCAGTTATCCTGGCTGTAATTTTGTTGGCATTGCTAGACTGACAGCCAGAATGGATGTATTCCCTTACAAAAACAAGGGATAACTTTGTTTGAATAGCTTTGTTTCTCAGACTGAAAAATCATGTCTCATTATAATCTGTAAATTGAATCTGGGGACTTTTTGCCATCTGTAATGTTCCTTGAGCCTAAGGAAAGGCATGTGAGCCCAAAAGCTTGCAGAAAAAAAATATTTTTTTTTGTGATTTTTTTTTTTAGTTGATCTACTAAAAGGCATCATCTCTGAATCAAGAGTTCTAGAGTTTTGCATTTCTTTTTGTCTCAGACTAACACAGCTACCAAATACATGCCTAAATTGAAACTAGCATTTTGGTGCAGGCAGAAGGTGAGTAATATAAAGACCAGGTTAAGTCCATGGGTTTCAGTGGAAATGATTCTACAGTTATACTCGTCAGAGCATAATTTGCTGTCTCACATGTAAATCAAAGAGGATTTGGCTCAAGTTGTTAATAATTAAAAAGTCATTGTGCTCTGCCAGCTGCTGACTGTGAAACCAATTGGTTTGTCATTCATAACAATCACAACAGGCAACCTCTGCAGAAGGCTAAGTCCTGAATGCTCCATGTGGACCCATTTCTTCCCTTGGTCTGGAGCAGGTTCCTGTTAACCAGCTAGAGAGAGGCACAGTGGTATGGAGACAGTGCACAGGTGTCATTTTATACTAATGCTGCAGCCTGGAAAACACAAGGTACCTTTCCCCAGGAGCTTCCATCATATCTAAAAACAATAAGATAAAAAAAGAAAAAGTGATGAGATTGCGAGCAAGATCCTTGGCTGGTGGAAACCACCTTCAACTGAACTATGACAACTCACCACAGCTGAAGGCTTCTTTGTCTTCTGTTTTCAGTTCCAGTGTTTTTCTAAGAACAGATTTATGCAACGATTTGAGTTGCACGCTCTTGCACCCTGAGGACAAACTCAAGACATCTCAAGAGAGGTAGGTAGGGAAACATGGATGCAGTTGTACCAGGCAGTGGTGAGACCCCATCTGGAATCTGCGTGCTTCTGGTCACCCAGGTCTGAGAAAGATGAAGTCAAGCTGAAACAGGTGCAGAGAAGGGCAACTAGGACGATTGAGGGAATGGAGAACCTGTCATATGAGAGGAGGCTAGAAGAGCTTGGCTTGTTTAGCTTGAAAGGGAATATAGTTGCTCTTCATAACTACATTGAAGGGCGGGGGTTGTCACCGTAGATCTAGAAGAGCTATTTCAGCTAAAAGGCAATGCTGGCACAAGAGCTGGTGGATACAAACATTAGAAGGGCAGTGAAGTGCTGGACTAATTTTCCTATGGGAGGAGAGAAGGCCAAAAATCTGACTACTTCTGTGATGGAGCTTGATACACTTATGGTAGGGATTACATCAAGCAGTGCCTGCAACTGCAGTGGATTGGACTCAGTGACCCAGGAGGTCCTTTCCACTAACACAAGGCTGCACTGGACTGACACTGGAGAAGCTGATTGAGAAGATGGGGTGCGTTCTCCAAAAGAAACTGCTCAAAGGAGAATACAACAGATTGGTGCTTCACGTTGCTATTTTTTTGTAATTAACTTGTGTCTTACAGGAGAACAGGACAGTGTGTGATCAAACCATTTTCTAGTTCCAGGAGCAATTCTGGCAATGCTGGTGGCGGGAAAGTCTTGGGTGATCATCACCTCGTCACGGCACAGCGCTTCAGTGCAAACGCACAACAAGCACGCAGTCTTCAGCTCTTGCAAAAGCAATCGCTGGCAATTTTTAAGGCACTGAAGATGCTTCCGGTAGTCAGTCCTATATCAAACCTGGCACACACTGGAAACTGGAGACCTCTGCTCTCGCAGTGCACACTGGAGACTGGACTGGAGACGTGTGCACTCAAAGTTTGGCAGGTCAAGATGGGAAGTGCAATACCTCCTCACCGGAGCTGCTTCTTGTGGAGAAAGAGTGTGAGCTCTTCCTCTCGGAGACCTGGTCTTTTCTCAGTTGCAGCTCGTTGTGAGTCCATTTTACAAGCTGGTTATTCTAACAAAGTGTGGGGGGAACCTGGAGTGATTTGTGTCCTGTTACTTCACAGCACCAGTTGGCATCTATTTACCACGCAGAAGTGGCGTTTTTGTGTGGCTATATTGCTTCTGAGCTTGAATAGAGAAGCAAACACGTATACACCTTCCAACATATCCCCAGAGTCACGCCAGAAGAGCTACTGGGACCTATTTATGACTTTACCATGTGGTTTTGTGAGCATTTAAAATATGCTAAGGAAAACCTCCTAGCTTACATATGCTATTGTCTAACCTCATTTCATGAAAGTAAGGATAGACTAATCCTTCCCCCCTCCCCCCCCCCCAAAAAAAAAAAAAAAAGAAAGAAAAAATCAGTTGCTGGAATTCTGTGTTCCATATAGCTTATCACTAAACCAAAAATCACACATATTCATAGTTCAGAATGGCTATTTCTGTGCTTCCAGAGTTAAGTGGTAGGCTATAGCTCAAAAATACAGGGGTATTTTTTGTACGCTGATCATACTGATAATAGACCAAGGCTCATTGTCTAGAAAGTAGTTACAGCAATTATTTTAAGCTCCAGCTGAATACCTGGCAACACCAGTTCCAATCAACGCCTGTTTCTTGACCAGTTGGCTGTCATGGAATAAAGTGAAATGGGTTTGAAGAGTCATCGTGCAATCCCAAAAATGACTGACATGCATCTAGCAAAGTGCAGAGCAGGGTGCTATGGAGACCAGCTAGCTGCACCTGAATGTGTTTTAAAGGGGAAGAATACGGTCTTGTGGTTTACCTTTCACTTCATTGCAGGGTAAGAGCAGGCACACAGCCAGTTATTATGGAGCAGCGGACATGCACTAAGCCTCTTCCCCTTTTAATTGCCTATGCTTAAAAAAAGATAAATGGGGAAGGGGGAGGTTATCCCTGCATCGTTCTCAGGATCTGAGCCAAAGAGGGTAGGCCAGTGGCTGAGGTCCTCCTCCAGTGTGGGCCAAGACTAAGGAGAGCAGAGCTGATGAGGGGATAGATATGGAGTAGATGCTGTTGTGCGATGCCCTCTTTATCAAGCAGGCTCTGATTTGCAGGGCAGACTGCAGCAGGCTGCAGTGAGCAGCAGGCTGGGGGTTCTGTTGTTCAAACCTATGTGCCCACGTTGAACCTATGTGCCCACATTGCTTTAAAGTGAGCAACGGAGCAGGGTGTGGGTGGCCCTGAACTGGCAGAGGCCCCATCAGCTCAGGGTTCAGGGGCATTGAGGAGTAAAAACACTCTGCAGCCAGACAGCACCTGTATTTACAAGTACTACCCTCCTGCAGAGTTAACTAGCTTATTCCAGCCTAATAGCCCTGCACTTATGGACACGAGACATTCACTGCACAGCTAATTAGTCAGCTCCGCAGCAAATGTCTTGTATAGATGCAGCCACTGACTTGCCCTCTTCATGCTATTTGCAAATGTGGCTAAAATATTTGTTTTTTTAAGTGCATAAATTACCTCTTCTGTCCTGGTGCCCAGTGAAGAAAGACACAATCCTTGTTCAATTTCCTGCCAAAGGAAGGCTCCTCCAAATCACAGCGGAAATTCACCAACCCCCCTAATATCACCTTAGGTTCCCAACTGTGCTGCCATCTGAACAATAGCAACCCCACCGACAACTTGAGCAGAAGTCAATCAACCCTCACATTTTTATGGCACATGGTTTTTCCTAATGAATGAAGTTGATAGCTGTGCACTCAGTCATAACATTAAGAACAATTTACTCCCATGGCCTGCCTTTTTCACAAATAATGTCAAGGAATTTTTGTGGAGAGGGCAAAGATCATGTTGTCAGTCAGTGACAAAGCTAGGAGGAACAAACTGAATCTGTAGCACAGAAAATACAGACTGATCATTAAAGGGAAAATGACATTGCAATGTTTGGAACCACCTGCCTAGAGAGGCTCTGGCATGGCTGCAGCTGGCACAGGGGAGGTTGGACTATCCGCAGAGACTGCTGAAGGATGATGCCACGAAGATGATGCCACTGGTGATCCACAAGAGGTTCCACCCAGCCTGAGGGCTTGTCTGTCAGCATCTGCATTATCTCTGTGATGAAACTTAACAGTATCCTGGGCTGCATGGGTAGGAGTGTTGCCAGCAGATGGAGGGCAGTGATTCTTCCCCTCTATTCAGCATTGGGGGGAGCCACATCTGGAGTCCTGTGTCCAGCTGTGGCCCCCACTACAGAAAGGATGTGGACGCGTTGGAGGGAGTCCAGCGGAGGGCAACAAAAATGGTCGTGGGGCTGGGGGACAGGACTGGTGAGGAGAGGCCGAGGGAACTGGGCTGATTTAGCCTGCAGAAGAGAAGACCAAGTTGGGATTGAATAGCAGCCTTCACCTCCCTGCAGGCGGGTTGCAAAGAGGATGGAGCTGGGCTGCTCTCAGTGAGGGCAGATACAGGACAAGGAGCAATGGGCTCACGTTGCAGCAGGAAGTTGAGGTTGGATATTAGGAAAAACTTTCTCACTAGAGGGGTGGTGAAGCACTGGAACACATTACCTTGTCTTTCATGATGAGATGTTGCAATATGTCTGCCATGGAAAAACCTCACTGGTACTTCATTCTGCCTCTTCCTCCTCCCTGCCCTACCTTCTTGTTTCACATGACCTATTAAATATATAACGTGAGGACAGCCACTGGCAGCAAAGTGAATGACACTGGTGACATGTGGAAAGGCTGCAAGCTGGGGTAAGCCCATAAATTTCAATAGACTTGCATTGACTGCTCACCCTGCCATTCATCAGTGTGGCATGCAATAACTGTGAGTACTCAAGATACTGAAATTCATCCCATGATGTTGCACGAATTGGAAAGGAATGCCATGCTTTGCTCCAGCATGGTCCCCTTTAGCCACGTAAGGCACATCATAGATGACTCCTGACCCAGTCAGATGGATGCTCATTATGGGGCTGGAGAATGGGCATCTTAAAGAAAGATGGGCAAGTGGAGATCACCAGGTGAGAGGCAGAGGCAAACAAGTATAACTTCCCTGCCCTCTCACAGCATTTAGCTATGTATTCGTACAGGATCAGGTGCAAGGGGGTCTGATTTATGACCCTGAGATGCTTCTACAGGTCAAATAATACTTAGTAAAAATACCTTCCTTGTTGGTACAGCAGCACAGCTGTCTGGTCATGATTACTGGCTGATTCAATTAGCTGTGGTTTATTAGATAATAGCTCCACTTGTATATAAAATACTGCTCTCCTCTTTCCTCTAATTCTCTGAGACTTCATTTCAGCACCCGGGGCTATAGCCTCCCTCCTGGGTAGGATCTGATGGCATTCTTCTCCCTCTCTGCTCTGGGATGGGGATGATTAAGATGAGTACTAAATACCATATTTTTTCACAAACAATACTCACCTTTCCCCAAAAGATCAGTCCCCCAAAATTGGTATGTGTGTATTAAGTGGGGAAGCTGATTTTCTGCCCAGGATAGAAGCGCCTTGCTTTGATTCCTGCTCCACAGCACAGGAGCTGTAGCATTACTATTGAGGCAGCTAAGGGAATCAGTTGACTTAATGGGTCATTGTTCTCCCCTCCACAGGTATTTACAGCTTTCTCCTTTTTAATGGCCTGCTAATTGCACTAAACTTTCTTAAGGCAATTTTCCTGTCTGCTAGCTGCTCCTGGTCTCTCTCCACCTATTTAATAGCCTAAATTGGCAAAGGAAGGTGAGTCAGCTGAAGATTAGGCCCCTGTCCCTTTCCTATGTGGCCATAATTCTGGAAAAAAAAAATTCTTCATTCTGCCCTTAAAAACAATGTATTATATTCTGGGGAATGTTGTATGCAGGAAAATACAGTATGAGACACACTGCCTGCATCCACCAGTTTCTTGCAAAAAGCTCTGCCCCCATGTCCTACACACCATCCCATTTAGTACTCTTCACTTTTTCCTTCTCTTTTTTTTTCTATAAGGCATTTTTCTGAACTAAACTATGAACATCGGCCTCTCTGACCAGCCCTGCTCTGTGATCCTGTAAAGTACAGTAGTCTCCATTTCAGAGGTTACAGGTCCTGAGAGGTGATGAAGTTCAAAGTATTTTCTGCTTCCTTGCTCTGAAATGGGATTTAGTGCCACATGGATGAAATGAGGCTGCTTTTCCAGCAACTTGGTTTGAGTGACAGTGGTGTGGTGATTGTTCAGCATGGGTTGCAGCCAAACTCTAATTAAAGAAGGTGTCTTCTGCTCACGTAGACTGGTTACATTTGCTTAAACAGGACCCCTAATCAGGTCACTTTTTATTTGTGACCACTCTCCCACTTTAGAAAAGGCAACCTTTAAAGCTACTTTTCATACAAGCCAATCTGATTAAAATGAAGCAATGCATGCTGGGACCGGTAAACATAAAGGGCCACATCTCTGGTTCGATGAGGGGGGCACCAATCGATGTCACTGCAGCACTCAGCAGGCTGGGTTTGACCTAGGCCCACACCTCCTACTATGACGATGCAGCTCTTTCAAAGCAAAAAAAAGTACGGTCTGGAGACTGCCTTGTAAATCTCTGACAGGAGATCCTATTAGAGAACCAGCAAAGCAGACAATGTGATGGAAACGCCTTATAGCATTGAATGGAAAATAAGCATCTTTCTAGGTATTTTTTGACCACCTTGATAGAATTAATAGGAAAAATAATCTTGCTATAGAAATCTGCAACATGCTTAAGGCCCCCCAGACTTTCAGAAGAACCTCATTGTATATTAAAATATAGATGCACATTTTACGAGTGATTTGTACAGGACCCTATTGACTTCACCCTATCCTGTTTTGGGACCATTTCCATTAGGGTTGCAGAAGATACCTCTAAATATCACCGTAGGTAAAGCCAGGTATCATATAATCAAAACCTGCTATTTCATAATTAAATCAACTTCAGCTAGCCCAGAATCTAATCCAGCTGTATTCATTCTTCCAATGTACAGGCTGTTTGTCCAATCACTTTCTACATGGCATTAAGACTACAGTATTGAAGATTATTAAAATAGAATCCATTTGCATCTGCTGTATGGAATATCATATAACACCAAACATTTCCCACAGTATTTGCTGAAGGAGAATATCAAGTAGATAGCAAGCAGTTTGGAGCTCGTCTCATAGGTCTGTACAGATCCTAGCAAAATCTGGTCCTGGAAATGACTAGCTATTACTTTGCTATAAATATGAAACAGTTTAATTGAGATATTGCATTTAAAAAAGCAATCATTTCAGTGCAAGCAGCAATTCCCCTGAACTATGATTGATCACTGAAATGACCTGGTGATGCTACCATCTCAGGATGCTTTGTAGTTGCATAAAAAATAGTGGGGGCAGGTGGGAGGGGAATATTGCCTTGATGGTCAGGAGTTTTATATGGATATCTTTCTGGAGCTACGTAAAAGACAGTGAGGGCCTGGAAAACTCTCTTAAGTCCCTAGAAGTGTTACCAGTGGATCAGGCCCAAAATGGATAATGTTGTTAGAGCTCTGAAGAGTTGTGACCTCTGCAGCAAATGTGCACACACCGCAAGCCTCCCTTACTGTGCAGCACGAGGCTATCAAACGGCCCCTAGGAACTATCCATCCACAGAAATCAGTGCAATTCAGCAGGTAACCTGGGATGCCGAATGACGACAACAATGCTGAGCCTGGAACAACCCTCCATCTCCGTGTAACGTTCACGCATGAAAAGCTTTGTTATCAGGAGGCCCAGAAGAGCGACGGGGGCAGGAAGTCGGATTCAGGACCTCGGAGAGAGGCAAGGCCTTCACGGCATCACTGAAACCTGCTGCCCATGGACTGCAGACACGCGGTTCAACGCACAATAGACCAGCCACACATGCAAAATAATTATCACGCGATAATTGGGTGAGGATGTGGCGCCATGGGAGTCTGTTGGCAGCCAGCTCCTCCCAGCTCTTGATGTCAGCATCTCTTTTCTTGACGGAGGCCTTCAATGTGTCCTTGTAGTTTTTCTTCCAGCCACCACGAGATCTCAGGCCTCAGTTAAGCTGGGAGCAGAGCACTTGTTTTGGGAGTCAAGTCAGGCATCTGCACACAATGTCCAGTCCAGCAAAATTGGTGCTTGAGGATCATCAACTCAATGCCGGTAAAACTGGCTTCAGCAAGGAAGCTGGTGTTTGTGCGGTGATCTTCCTATTTGATATGGAAGATTTTCCAGAGGCATCATTGGTGACACCACTCCAGGCTCTTGAGATGACAACAGTAGGTCACCCATGTTTCACATCCATAGAGGAGTGTGGGGATGATAACTTCATTGCAGACCTGGATCTTGGTGTCTTTCTGGGGATTGCAATCAATAAAGACATGCTGAAACAATTTCCTGAAGGAGACACTTGTGCACTGGATTCTGTGCTGGATCTCCTCATTGAGAGAGGTGGCTGCCAAAGTAGGGGAAGTGCTTGACCACCTCCAGGGTGCTTCGCTCAATGGTAATTTGGGGAGTGGGGGGGTCACATTCATGGCCTGGAGAAGGCTGACAGAGCACTTTAGTCTTCTTGATGTTAAGAGAGAGGCCCAAGTTTGGTAGCCTTCTGCAGAGAGATCCAGCACAGTCTGGAGGTTTTCCTCAGTGTGTGCAAAGAGGGCACATATTGAAAAGGATGGTTGGTTTGAATACTTTGGTCTTTGAGCAAAAGGGTCCCAGACTGAAGAGCCCTCCATCCATTCAGTATTCAGTGTCAGTTCCAGAAGGGAGCCAGTCCTTAATGAGAACAGGGTGATTGTCAAAAAAATGGAGAACAGAGTTGGGGCGATGACACTTCCTTGTTTGACCTCTGTTTGGATGACAAATGGATCTGTCTCTGATCCGCTACAAGGGACAGTCACAGTCATCTGGTTGTGGAGAAGGCTCTGGACCTTGATGTACTTTTTGGGACATCTGAACTGTAAGGGAACAGAATAGGAACTGAAGGAGACACAAAGCTATGGGGAGAAGTGGACACGCCGGAGGGCAGGGAACAGCTGCAGGCAGACCTGGATAGGTTGCACAAGTGGGCAGAAAACAACAGAATGCAATTCAACAAGGAGAAATGCAAAGTGCTGCACCTAGGGAGGAAAAATGTCCAGCACACCTACAGCCTAGGGAATGACCTGCTGGGTGGCACAGAGGTGGAAAGGGATCTTGGAGTCCTAGTGGACTCCAAGATGAACATGAGCCGGCAGTGTGACGAAGCCATCAGAAAAGCCAATGGCACTTTATCATGCATCAGCAGATGCATGACGAATAGGTCCAAGGAGGTGATACTTCCCCTCTATCGGGCGCTGGTCAGACCACAGTTGGAGTACTGCGTGCAATTCTGGGCGCCGCACTTCAAGAGAGATGTGGATAACCTGGAGAGGGTCCAGAGAAGGGCCACTCATTTGGTTAAGGGCCTGCAGACCAAGCCCTACGACGAGAGACTAGAGAAACTGGACCTTTTCAGCCTCCACAAGAGAAGGTTGAGAGGCGACCTTGTGGCTGCCTATAAGTTCATCACGGGGGCACAGAAGGGAATTGGTGAGGTTCTGTTCACCAAAGTGCTCCCGGGGGTTACAAGAAATAATGGCCACAAGCTAGCAGAGAGCAGATTTAGATTGGACATTAGGAGGAACTTCTTCACAGTTCGAGTGGCCAAGGTCTGGAACGGGCTCCCAAGGGAGGTGGTGCTCTCCCCTACCCTGGGGGTCTTCAAGAGGAGGTTAGATGAGCATCTAGCTGGGGTCATCTAGACCCAGCACTCTTTCCTGCCTATGCAGGGGGTCGGACTCGATGATCTATTGAGGTCCCTTCCGACCCTAACATCTATGAATCTATGAGACCAGCCCACACATGTAACAGGAGGTGGAAGACGAGTAGGAGCTCCCTGTGCTGTGTTTTCTTCTGACAACCTACTAAATTAAAACTTATTAGGAACTAAATAGATTTAGAAGGTTGTGTGCATGTGACCCCTCCTGGATCCTGCCTGGAAGGACTGCTGTATCCATTTGCCCCTCTTGCAAAGCCAGCTACTTTGCTGTCAATAAGTGAGCATCAATACAATTTTGGGCATGTTTGCATTCTTACCTCCAGGGAGAGGAGAGGCTTCTTTTGCACACATTGTAAATCATGACATGTGCAAAGGAAGCCTCTCTTCTCTGCCTGGCAATGGCAGTAGTGAACATGCCCATTGTCATTAATGCTCACTCAACTTGCGATCAAATCTCCACCCACCCAGGGAAGGGATTATCTATTAAACCAAGGGAAACCATACCACTATCCCAGCCAATTATAGAGTGACCAGGGACCCCAAGGTGTGGCCTGAGGAGGCAATATAGCCATTCAACCCAGAAAGGCAGGTTGGAGGTCCCACCTTCTACCCTGTGTGAACAAAGGAAAAGAAGGATTTTTATTTTTTATTTTGACACTGATTGACTCTGGAGAGAGACCCAAGACCTCTGGACCTGCTTATCACCCAGCCTGTGTTAGTGAAATTTGCTTAATTAGGTGTATAATTCTAGATTTCCCCCCAAATCCAGCAGATTTTGGAAGCTTGGTTAGCATGTTTCCCCACCCCCTGTGTTGGCAACACTGGTCCAGGAGGCGTCATTTGTGCAGCCCCATTCTGGTCAAGAGGAGAGGAAGTGCCAGGCTTGCTGGGAAACTACCCAGTCTCTCTGTTACAGGGGTATTGCCATGCCCAATCCCTGTGTTACTAGGGATGGGGAGGGAATCAGCATGTTTTTAGTACTCTTGTTGAGAATAATAGGTAATAATGGCAAGAGGGGTGGGGCATGCTGCCTCTTCCAGGTGGCAAAATCTGGTTGCTGCAATGCATTTCCCAGAGCACAGGACAGCCCCACCGTCAGCACCTCACTCCTACATTTCCCACTGGGGGAGCTAAGCTTCCCCAAGCCCTTATGAAACTCTGCCCATGCTCAGAATAGTTCTGTCTGTTTAGCCACCCCATTTCATCGTGGTTGATGGGGAGACAGCCTGCAGCAGTGCTAACTTACAGTTTGTGGATGCATGTCAAAAAGAAGAAGAGATGGACCAAGATCATAGTCATTTGGTTGTGATGGTTGAAGAGGCTGGACTTAATATAACTGCGGAGGCTACTGGTGTAACACTGAGGGAAATTCCCTGTTCTGCCCATGCACCACAGCCTGCAGTTGAAGATTCGCTGAAGAAGTGGTTAATCGCTGCTTCATAAAGCTTGATCTGTATGTAAAAAAAAAATTGAGAAGCCCATAGTTAGGAAATTAAAATCAAAACATCCAATCATAGATTGTCCAACCAGATGGCATTCAACTTGTGATGTGCTTGAGCAACTCTTGGAGCTCAGGGATTTCTGTCGGGACATGGCACCTCCAGCCATGAGCCTCATCTGGCAGAAGCAGAATGAAATGCCATCGAAGGCATAACAATTGCACTGCTAGAGTAACAGAGATCCTTCAGTATGCACAGCTAACAATGGGAGACCTTTAGGTTGCTTGGTGAAAATGCCAATGGGAAACAGCAAATGCCTCATCCCCTTTAGCTCAGTCCTTACCGGCTTCCACGAAGAAAGCGAGAAAAAATCTGCTTGAAAAAGATATCTTTCTCTCATGTATAAATCTTGATCCCAGATATTGAGCCCTCTGTCATTTAACCAGCACATGGACAAAAATGGAAATGCTTCATTCTAAAGAAGTCAAAGTCCATGATATTACAGAATGAAAGGCAATTGTCTGACAGTGAAAGATCAGATGATAAACTGGACTCTCTTCTTAAAGTTTGTGAAATCTCCACAAAGAAAAAGAGATCTGAACAATAGATAGCCCCCCAAAAGACAGGGCCATATACTGAGTCATTTGCTGATGAGTCATGCCTCGTTAAGAAGGAAGATGTATTCAAATACTGGGAACACCAAAAGTACTATGTCTGAACTGTGTTCCCTGCTAACACTGTAATGGCAGTTTCAGCAACACAAGTGAGTGTAGAAAGAACATTTTCAGGCCTCAGACTGCTTTCATCACTGCAGAGGTCTGACAGGACAGAGCAGATATTAGAAGATATTATTTTAGTTTGCTCAAACAAGTTGTTCTTGAAAAAGTAATTGTTTTGACCACACAAAAACCCACAGAAATCATGCAAAGCTGAAGTTGAGTGCAGTCAAGTTGAAAAAGAACATTACTTATATAAACTTTGAATTAGTATTACAAATTTAAAAAGTTTCTGTTTCAGAAGCTTATTTCTAATTCCAAAATGAGTAATTGCTTCCATGAAAGAATCTGGATTTAAACCAGGAACCAAACCACTTTTTTTTTTGTGGCTTAAAGTAGAACCAACTCCTAAACCAACTGAGTGCATCTGAACTGGAATCTGAACTGAAGCCAAATGAATTCTGGTTCGATTCCCTGCGTGAGATGGCACAGACTGGAAGCCAGGCCACTGGGTCTGTGATCTGGAAAGTGAGGGGAGACATCAGTGGCTGCTACGCTTGCCCATCACCCCTAGCTGCTGAGGGCTGGGAAGTGCAATCCTCAGCCTCAAATGTACGTGGTAGGGGGTAAGGGAGGAAACCGAGATGCAATAGCAGTGGATCACACTGCTGATCACTGAAATGGGGGTACTGGCTGCAAGCGGACAGCAGAACCATCACAGTGAACAGCATGGTCCCCTCCCAGCCTGCACCCCACTCAAAGAGGCTGGCAGTGGGCACTGCCAGGTTTAGGACTCTACCAGAGTGCATTTGCCCGATGGAGGTAAAGCTACTGCTTGGGAAAGGGCAGACGAAAGGAAGGGGAACAACATCTTCTCAATCCATAGCACCTGGGAGGCTGGTCAAGATGAAATTGAGAGGGAGAAGAAGAAGAAATGGAGGCAGGAAGCAGAAGGGGGCTTAGCCAAGCAGAGGAGAACATCCCAGATCACCCCTGGACAGGGAGCTCTCATCCCCGAGCTGGGGTGCTAAGGCCCATTCCATGGTGCAGGGCGGGCAGCTTCTTCTCATGGCTATCCCAGGTAATCAGAAGTGCTGGGGATCCCGATGGAGGAGCCTGTGCAGTGTGGACGTGCAATGGAGCTGACTTGTAATGTGTATGAAACTGGAGTCAGAGGTGGGGACAGACATGGGCAGGTCTAGGGTTTTGGAAAGGGGAATGCAGGTGGTGTGGGGCATCGTCACCTATAACAAGACATATACGTTTCTCCAGCCAAAGAGAAACTAGAAGCTTTACTAATATGCTAGGGGCCAAGCACTATTTTATTCAGTTTAAGATCCAAGCAAAAACAAATACAACTTTATTGCAATATGCACTAGTTTGCTAGATTCTATATCAAGTTTAAAAAAAGCAAGAAACTAGGCAAAAAATGGTCAAAATAGTCCAAAGATATCATTTAATTAATCCTGTAATCATTACACATAAATGTACATTGCTTGCTCAAATTTGTCAAAAAACATCTAGTCTACTTGAGCATCTTGACAATGCCTCCAATCCCTCGCTATCAGTCATTTCTCCACTGGAGTTAATATTACTATACCTGAGTTCAAAGCAGCCTGCAGGGCTGTGAAATAGAAGAGAGACATTGCCAGGAATGGCTAACAGACAGCAACACTGCGGAAGAAAGGATAGTTTGAATAGTGGAGTATCAAGACCATGACAAAGGAGAGAGGATCATTAACACCAATAAAATGAAGAGACACTGTCAGGAATCTGGTAGATTAAAATGAGCTGTGACAGCTGGCTGGAAGTGTATGAAGACACCTCTGCACCTTCTGCTGATTTTTAGGATCTATTTGGCAAACGGTGTCTTCCCAGAGCATGCTTCATGCAGCACAACTGCTGTAACAAAGGCATGCAGGTGTGCAAGAACCATGTTGCCTTGGCCTGGGGAGGAGAGCTGGGGCTCTCTTCTGCCCAAGTTTCCAGCAGCAGCTGGTATCCTAATGTAGTCAGGGTTTGGGACTGAAATTCTGAGGGGTAGAGCCTAGAGACAACACGCATTAAACCTCGATGATCCTCTATCCACATGGAAGTCTCCTTAGACAAGGAGTTGGATTTTGCCCAAGAGAATCAGTTTGACCGAGTGCTGAGTAACAAAGCAATCAGGTGACTTTGTGGGGGATTTTACTCTCATCACAGCCAGATGGTGGGTGGTCAAGCCTAGTGGTTAGGTCCAGGATCAGGAACTGCAGTGCAAAGTCAGGAGTCAGGACAAAGTCACAGCCAGGGTCTGGAGCCAGTGGGCACCCCAAAATCCATGGTCAGAGAGGCAGAGTGGTGGGCAGGAACAAGCCAAGATGGAGATGTCCCACCAGGGTTGGTGTGCCAGGGTCAAGTGCAAGGCAGTAGGATCAGGGCAATTTGGAAGCTCACCAGGAGACGTCTTGTGCACACAGCTCATTTCTGTCCATCTCTCTCATTTTAAGCCTGGGTTTAGGGCAGGGTCACTCCCCACCAGCCCAGTAGTCAGAATAATGATCTGTACCCTGCTGGAACAGTGATTTGTTGCAACCTCAACATAACCTATTAGAGTGCCACTGATAAAGAGGACCGGAGAGTATAAAGGAAAGGATCTCTCACGTGGTGTGTATGCCTGCACATGCATGTGTGCATGCACTGGGAAGGAAGGAGTGCAGGCACATAGTCAAGAGACTTGTGTTTCAGAAGAGAATCCATGGGCAAGAGGACAGGAAGAGGACCTTGGAGTCCTTAAAAGACACTGCCCCAAATCCCCCAAAACACTGGCTCAGTGAGGAAACAGGCAGGGAAAGGTGTGCAGGCCTTTTTCTCTGGAGGTGCATGTCATGTGTACTACTTAAAGCAGAAAGCGCTTACTTTAGAATCCTTTTGGCAAAGTACCCGTGTGTAAATGTGCTTCAAGAAGCAAGTATTCCCTGAGAGGTGTAAGCAGTAAAGCAGAGTGCCCACAAGGTTGGAGGTCTGGGAAGTTACTGTGGTGTCTAGGGGTGAGCATGACCCTAGAAGCCTAGCACAGCTGGACCCCAGGGTCTCATCTCTCAAGCAGGGGTGCTTGAGGGAGAACCTGCCTCCTCCCAAAGCCCATGTAGTGACCTAAAGCCAAGCAAAGTGATGGGACTCTGGACACTTGAACGCACGCAGGCCCAAGCACAGCAGCCTGGCAAGTGTCCAGTGTGGGGGGCATCACCAGGGCTTTGACTGCAGGACACAGGCATCACAAGCCCATTGCTAAGAACCCCTCCCATCCCATGGGTGAAACTGGCCCCGTCTCCTTCAAACCTCCCAGTGCTTCCAAAATCCAGGCAGCTGCAATCCTGAGCAAGAAACAACAGGAAGAGCCTTGCATCTTTGCTAGCTTCTCTATGCAAAGGCCACCTGGACATGGGTCTTGTTAAACCGCATGAATCCTAGCCACTCCCTGTCTCTGCTCGCTGCCTGGCTTTTGTCACGCAAAGGAAAGCTGCCTCCTAGCTGGACACGCTGCACATGGGATGTACACATCTCAGATAATGTTTAGCACGCCCCATTAAGCAAATGCTCTGGGAGTACGTTTCGCCACCTGGCTTTGCTGCAGAAGTCACGTGGGAGAGGGATGCCTCCCTAGGCTGCAGAGCTGGTGCGTGATGAAGGCAGATCTGACGTGGTTTCCTGCCCAGCTGCTGCCGGTTGGCTTTCAGGGGCACAGCTAGAAGGAGCAAACCCATTTGGAAAGGAAAGAATGAGATTTGTGTTGACGTCAGCGCAAATCTTTTGTGCTCCAGCACTACTGAAGGCAGAGAGAGACATCGTGACACAAATGAAAATGTGCCCAGAGTGATACACCCACGTATGTAACAGCTCGTGTTGACACACTCAGAGTCACCTGCACAGAGATAGTGACACGCACAGAGACAGGCAGGCACAAAGATGCAGAAGGACATGGGCATCCACAAACACAAACAGAGGCAGGTGCAAAACCTGCTGACTTCAGCGGAGCTCCTTGTGTGTGTGAAGTTAGATGTCCTCTAAGTGTTTACAGGTCAAAAATTTTTATCAGGCTTGGATCTCTGTGTCGAACTGCTATTGTCTGCCTGCCTAATCAGCCTGTCTAATGCTGCATGGCCATGCTTCCAGCAGCAGGATGAGGCTCCACAGTGACTGTCCTTGTTGACTATAAAATGCCTGGCTATTGCTGAAGGCCAAGGGTGCAGAGTGTTATGCTGCCGCTTTTGGGCATATAGGTCTCATCTTAACAGAAACCATTTGTGTCCCTGCCTGGGCCTTGCACACTTCTGGAGACGTCCCGGCACCTCCTGGGCTGCCCCAGGCCTGTGTGGCGGAGCTGGGATCAGAACGTGCCTTTCCAGATGCTCTGTTTTGTGACTAATGGCTGAAAGCCCCCACTCCCTCCTCTGTGGGGGGAGGCTGCTGTCATGGGGTGACAACAGAGGCCCAGTTCTGCTCCCACTGGAGACCATAGCCGAACAACCTGGAAGGAGCAGGTTTTATGCGCATGTAGACATGCATGTTTATCGATCCTGCTCCGTGCAGGGGGTGGACTTAGCAGGCCCCTTCGAGGCCCGATTCTCTAGGATACTATGAGTAATGGCTGCCCGTACATAATGCATGAGGACTGATCTCTGTGATGGCTCTGATCTTTTCTCAGAAAGGAGAGTGGGAATCCCCTCATGAGCATTACACTCAGGAGTGCTTCCCCTTGCTCTAATTACCCTTTCACATAAATGTCACAACAGAAATCGGGAATTGCATTGATGTATCCGCCTGCCTCCGTAACCTTTTGTCTTCCTTTCCAATCCCACTTCTTTAAGAAGATGGAACAGCCTGTATAATATGGCAGCACTTGTCTGTGCTGTTACTGGGTGCAGACTGTGGAAATGATCAGTACTTGGTTACATTATTTCAGTGTTATTATAGTAGGTTGTTAAGTGGAGTTCATATACATATATTACAATATGCATAACATGTACCATCATTTATGCGGCTAAGAGAAATGCTACAAATATCAGATGTGTCACAATAGGCAGCAATTACCTTTGCACAACCTTCTGTAACAATTGCCCCTATAAGCTAATAAGTACAATGCAGTGACAACACTTTTCAGTGTTGCTAGTGTGGCCCTTGCTGCCAATTCATGACTAGAGAGAGACACAGGCTTTCCTCTAGAAAGGGGCTGCCCTGTCCTCCTCAGCATCTGAAAGTGAGCATCTGCTCACGACAGCTTGTGCTATATATGTCTACGTGCAGCTGTGTGTGTAGCCATCTCTGTGCACATGAGGCTGAGTGTTGGCATGTGTGTGTCAACACGAGTTATTACATGCATGTATGCATCACTCTGGGCACATCTTCATTTGTGTTATGATGTCTCTGTCTTCACTATCACTGAAGCACTAAAGATTTGGGCTGATGTCAACTCAAATCTTATATGGATGTTATTCATATTTAGGAGATGAATAACATCATAATATAGAAATTATTCATATTCATGAGATGTATATATAACAGGGCCCTTAGGGTGATATTTTGTAGGGACCTATCTCTCTCTCTCTCTCTCTCTCTATCTAGTAGGGACCAAAATATATATTTTGTAGGGACCTATCTATAGATATCTATATCTATCTTTCTATAGATATAGATATCTATAGATATATATATACGTACATATGTACATACATACATACAGACAGATAGATAGATAGATCTTATTAATATATATATATATATATATATATATATAGCAGGGACCTTAGGGTGATATCTTGCAGGGACCAAAATATATATATATATATACACACACAGACACACACATATACACATCTATATATATATATATATATATATATATATATATATATACACACACACATATATTTATCTATCTGTCTATAGACAAAAGATAGATATATCTATATATTCATGATATATATATATATAGATATATATAGATATATATCTCTCTATATATATATAGCAGGACCCTTAGGGAAATATTTTGTAGGGACTATGTAGCCGAGATAAAATTAGACATGCTTTCAAATGCAAGACATTCACATACACACACACCCACCCACACCCACACCCACACACATATGAATGTCTTGCATTTGAAAGCATCTAACTTTATCCCAGCTATGTAATTGGTCCCTACAAAATACCACCCTAAGGGCCCTGCTACACATTCAAATTAATGCTGGCTGGATACCAGCTATAGAGTTGTGACACATTTTCAAGCGCTCATTTTATAGCTGGTTGGCTCTTTTAATAGTCGGAGAATCATTTTTATCCAGCGAGAAGTACTTTGCCCGTGTGGCCGGTCTAAACTGATTGCATGACTGACCGGTTCACCGCGTGACGGTTTCTTCGGGCTCGTGCTAGAATCCCCGCGGAGGTCGCATCTCGTCCACACCCCGTGCAAACCGTCCCGTGTAATGCGTCATCTCAACTGTGCGCAGAACGGGGGTCACCCCCGACACGACACACGCCTCACACCCGAACCCGCCGCGGCAGGCGAGCATGCGACCTTACCGAGCGCCTCACGTGCGGCCTGTCTCGGACCAGCGACCGGCCCTCAGAAATCCTCGCCTGGCCGGCTTATCGCGTGGCGACGATGTGGCCCCCTAAACGAGCCGTGTGACGGACCAGCGAACAGCGCGATGTATGTGACGTGGCGCAGGGCCCTCAGAAATCCTCACCTGTCCGGTTCGATGACTTGACACGCGCAGCTGCTCTAAATGTATTGCACGACTGACCAATGAATTATGCGATGTATGTAATGTCTACCAGGGGCCTTCAAAATCCTCGCGGCGCTGGTTCATTGTGTGGCAATGACTTGGCACGTGTGGCCTAAATGTACCGTGTGACGGAGTGAGCGATGTATGTAACGTGTACCAGTCCCTCAGAATCCCAACCCCCCCCCCCGCGCTTAGGCACCGCGCGCAATTCCCCGCTCGCTGCGAGGCGGAGGCCCCGCCCCCTCCCCTCCCTGCGTGCGGCGCAGCGCGGGGCCGGCACTTTCCCCCCGCTCCCTGGGGCGGGGCGGGGCGGGGCGTGCCCGCGCATGCGCAGTGCGGCGGCGGGGCGCTGCGGCAGTTGGTGCGGGGCCGTTTCCTGGGCGCGCGGCGGGAGGTGAGTGCGGCGCGCGGAGGGGCCGTTGCCGGGGGGACGCGCCAGCCTCGGGGGACGCTCCCATTGGCCGGCCCGGAGGGGTGGGGCGGTTAGGGAGTTGCCCCCCTCCCGCCGGCGGGGGCTGGGGGCGCTGCGCGCGCCCCTGAGGGGCAGTGACGTGGCCCCCCAGCCCCTCGCACCCCCTGGCTCCACATGTCGCCACGCGCTGAGGGGGCTCGCGATGCCCCTCGCCGTGACCCCTCGCGTTCCTAACGGTCGCCCCCGGCTGGCAAAACGTCCCAGCTTCGAGCACCTCGGCGGCGGTGGTCACCCCGGGGTGCCGCGAGCGCCCTCAGGCTTCGCCGCATCGACCCAGACGGGAATCGGCGGTGCTTCGCAGCCCCCCACACGGGAAGGCGGGTCCGACGCGCTCCGGCGATGCGCCCCCGTCGAGTCCGGCATCTGTCTTTCCCGCGTTGTGCAGTCTCCGTTTCGGACGGCAAAACCGGAGATCTTCCACATCGTGGGGGCGCCCGCCGAACGCGGCGCGGGCGCTTCCCGAGGGGTGCCGTGCGTCTTCTCAGTGGCGCGGGCACTTCCCGAGGGGTGCTACACGTCTCCTTGGTGACGCGGGTGCTTCCCGAGGGGTGCTACACGTCTCCTCAGCGGCACGGACCCTTCCCGAGGCGTGCCACACGTCTCCTCGGCGGCACGGGCACTTCCCGAGGGGTGCCACGCGTCTCCTCAGCGGCGCAGGCACTTCCCGAGGGGTGCCACGCGTCTCCTCAGCGGCACGGGCGCGTCCTGAGGGGTGCCACGCGTCTCCTCGGCGGCACGGGCGCTTCCTGAGGGGTGCCACGCGTCTCCTCAGCGGCACGGGCACTTCCTGAGGGGTGCCACGTGTCTCCTCAGCAGCGCGGGCGCTTCCCGAGGGGTGCCACATGTCTCCTCAGGATTCCAGCAAGGTGCTCGAGGGGTGGCTGCTCTGGCATCGTCCTCGGTCCGTTCAGGGATTTTACTTGTGGGATGGGATTGTATTTTTTTTGGAAGGCTAGACGTATATGATATATAATAAACGTATATAACACGCGCTCTGGGAAGCTTGCTTGAACGCGACGGGCTCCGAGCGGCTGCGTAATAACAGCCCCTTCTTGCCCAACACAACTGCGCCCTGCGTGAACTGCGAATTAGATCCGGTCGCTGATTAAAATACACTTTATTGCCCTGCGCACCTGTTAGCCCAGGGAGAAGGAGCGTGGTGTCGCCGTGACAGAGGCCCGATCCATCGGATGGTTATGCCTACGAGTCATTTCCGTGACGGCGGGTTTGCACAGTTCAGACTCTATGTTTTGATTTTCACGTCATCTGTTCTCTCTTCTCTCCCCCTTCCCTCCCTGGTTTGTATAATGTCACTGACAGCCAAATTTTTTCAATGCCATATTACATCTGCACTGGCAACTGTCAGGAAAACTGTCCTCATCTTCTGCTTGAGCAGTTTCGCTCTGGAAATCCGAGATACAATACCATCCAAGTGGAGCCTGTATCAATTTAACAGTCATATTTTGGAGTAGAATTACACTTTAAAACACTCTGTTGTAACTGGTCCTTAGGTCAAAAGAGCTGTCAGAAGTTTGCCAGTTTCATTGCAACCGTTGGAATTTATTCCAGCATAAATGTGGTGTCGTGACACACTGCAGCTTTTATTCTGTCCAGTTCCTTACAGGCTAATGGTATTGCCAAAAGCTTGGTGGAATAAAATACAATTTCTGAGACAGATAAAAGACAGATGTTATGAGATCAAGATATGCATTGTCTTCTGAAGTTTGAAAGTAGCAAGTGTACCCATATATTTGCTTCTGTCGCGTTACTATTCTAAACGCTTCCTGGGGTGTGGATGTGCAAAGACTCAATTTGAGCAGGAATTTGTCAGACAGATTTTCAGCTTTTAAGCAGCCTTTAAAAACATTTTAAAAAATGCTTAAAGGATCAGTGTTTTGTCAGTTGTAGCTCCAAATTTAGGTTCAACTCAAACTTAAGTTTTGCAGAAATAAGTGTTTGATAACCTAAAACCCCTAGAAATAACCATTAGACTTTTTAATGACAAACAAAAAGCCCTCAATTTTTTATTTTTTTTTTAAAGAAACCAGCCCCTTGTGTTTGCAACTTGAGCACCACATCGTTATCTGAAAGCAATGACAGCAAACTTCTTAGAAAATATATACAACCAGTTAATTTTCTTTGCCCAAGATGAGAGGGTTTTTTCTGCATCTCCATCTGGATCGGTATTCATTCATGGAGAAGGAAATAAAAACTGATTCAAATAGGACATTTAGCTTGACTCCAAGCCTCTTAAAGAAGCAAATAACTTTTGTTCCTTTCATACTCTTCACTTGCAGTCCAGCAACAGTTCACTTGCCTCATCTCAAGAAGGGAACATGCAGGTTATCTAGTTGTAAATCTGGGCAAGGAAAGATTCAAAGGATTGGTTATAAATCAGGCTTGCTGTGCTCTGGAGTGAACTGAGTTGGAATCTGCAACCTTTGAGTTCAACAAGAGTGACACGGCCCTGCACAGGAAGAGGTGCAGGGGAGAAAGGTTGCCTGCTGGCAGCTCCTCCCTGAAGACAGGTGCTAGAGACAAAGGTAGAATCAAATAGATGACCTGCACAAGGAGCTAAATTACCCGCTGGTTCTGCAGCCTGGGAGTTGGGGAGCATGGCAGGACCTGGCTAATTTGATAGCATGGCACCTACATGGACTTGGCCATTTAAAATCCATTCTGTTCCGACCCAAACTAACATTGCCCTTTGGTAGATGTTTGGCCTCGTAGGAAGGAAATTAGTTCTTGCAGTCTAGGTTTGGGTGCAAAGTTTCACATGCAACTCATTCCCCAGTCTTAAGGTTTTTCTTCACTGCCAAAAAGGTGGAGAAAACAGCAAAAACAGTCTCCCCGCGCCTGAAGAAGGGCGTTTGTATCCAAAGGCTTGCAAAGATCAATTTTTCCAACTATTTAGTTGGTCTAGTAAAAGATATCACATCTACCCAAATAGCCTTGTCAGTAAAAACCAGGCACTATCGTGTTGCCGCAAGGTCAACTTGCTGAAGTAAACCCCATGCCCCCGCTTGGGGTTTACCCGAGTTCACCTCATGGTAAATGAGGTGCCTTGTCTTCTCTTCATTTTTACCCCAGGAGAGTTTATGTGCACTCGTTACCCTGAAGTAAAAACACAGGTTTCTAGCAGTGAAAATAATAATAGGGAGGGCAGGACTGGATGGCCTTGGAACTGAACTCCTGTCTCACTCTTGGAGGTGGTGACTCTATGTCAGGCCTGGTGCACATTAGTAAGTAAGTGGGGAGGGTGTCCCTTTGTGCTGTTTCTGTTCTTTCTCCAATTTACAGTTGTATCAAGAAAGCACAGAATGGATTAAAAAATGCTTGAATACCTGGCTACATTTAAAGTGGCCAAGGTATCCATCTTCGAAAGTTGACCTCCGCTGTCCAGGCATAGCTTATCCTTTGCACACCTCTAGAATAGGCATTTTCTTGAGATTATTCATCAGGATAAAAGGCCTCATCTATGTGACTGGGGAAACTCATACAGTGCATTGTGGCTGTGATCCAGGTATTAATGGTTTGTATATTTTTAATATTATGGGTCGTCATTCGTAAGGGTGATTCGTAAAATGTTAAGCTCTACTGTGCCCAAGCAAAGCACTCAGTGCAAATTTACTTTTCCTTTATTACTACAAGCAATAGAAAAATACAGAATGTACAACAACTTATGCGACATCTGGAAGCAAAATCCAATGTTGGTATTTCAGGGCGGCTGCCACAAGCTGTTGATAATCTCAACATGCCTAAATAAGAGTAACTGGTCTGTCCCAAACTTCCTACATGTGCAAAAAGGCCAGACAGGTGCTATGAAAAAGCATATGGCAGATTTGAGGGCTTCAGTGTTGAAGCTTAATTAAGGACAGTACATTTTGGGGCAACGATAACCTAACTCAGGTGCCAAGAAATTGAGATGGGCACCCAGTGAATTCTGCCTGCCTCTGAATCACACTAATCGCTGAATAGTTTTATTACTGGTGTGATATATAAAAGAAGGTATACATTAGATAAAGACAGCAATAGATTTGCTGTTATTTCCGTGATACTTAGCCCCCTGCTCAAACTTGTTTTTATACTGAATGGCTGTGTGCAAAGTAGAGTTTTTCACTTCTCTTGTACCTTTTTCAAATCTGGTACAGATAAATAGTAGCTAAAATTTTTACTGCTACCTTAATTTCTTTTGTTCAAAATTTCTTCTGCAGATTTCACCATTGCAATTGCTGATAAGTTACTCCCTTTATGGCAGTCTTGGTAGAGATACAAGTTGGGACAGGATATGGAAGATAAAAGCTTTTTTTCTCTTTGATTACACATATGACACCCTGTATACATACAAGTCAGTGTAATTTTAGGCTCCTGGTTTGCAGATTTTACCAGCCAAAAACAAACAAACCTTAAAGCAGTGAAGGTGAAACTGAAGGAGAATGGAGAAGGGCGGTATTGAGGAGTGACAGTTGCAGCAGTGATAGATCTGTAGGTGTGATATCGGTCATGTACATCTCGTTAGGTCCTCTTTCCATTTTTAAAGTGAACGTATGAACAGTGAAAATGGTATTTGTATCTTGGGGAGACGGCAGAGAGGGAAAGGCAAAGCTGTTGAGAATAAGCTTTGGGGAGTTCTGAACGGTTTCTTTCCAGAGCCAAAATGAAGTATGTTAGTAGGTCCTGGTGCGTAGGAGGCTTGTGCTGCCCCCAATTCTGTAGGTGAGCAGAGAATGTCAGCACCCAAAACTGCTACTCTGGCTCATTTCACCAGCCCACTGTTTAAATAGGAGATGGGGCCGGGGGCAGCACTTGCTCCATTTGTACCCTGCAGTGTCCTGAAGTCATTTCACAATCCATGGCTAATTTAGTTATTTAACCATAAGAGCAACATTTACAGCTGCCAGTTGTGTTTGGAACGTTTCCAACCAAAGGGGTTTTATGCTGAATTTATGCTTAGTAAGCAGATTACAGTTTAACCTCTTCTGGCACAGATGGCCTGGAGAAGACAGAGGCTCAGAATACTCTGAAATACTCTGATTTTTCATTGTTTGCTTACAAAAGCAGTAAGAGCATGCCCTTGGATTAACTGACTTTTGCCCAGGTCTTTGTACTCTAACATCTTGTGTAATGCGTGAGTATTTACCACATAGTGTTTCCCAAGGGCTTAGTGAGGTGGATCTTAGTTTAACACTAAAGTGAAGAGACTATAAAAAATTATTATATGTGGTAGTCATATCAAGGTAAGTGATGTAGCCAGTTCCATGAATTACTAACAGAAACAACTCCGTTTTTTATATATTAAGAGGTGTAGGTAAGTCTCTCCTGATGTCAGGATGTAATGAAATGCTGAATTGAATCTAGCTCAGGGGTGGGGAAGTATTTTGGTCAGAGGGCCACTTAGGGACTTTTGGTGAGCTGTCATGGACTGGGTCAGCACCCCCTGCCCCCGGCCTGCAACAGTTCATCAAAACTCCCTAAGTGGCTCTGCCTCAGGGCCTGGCCTCGCACTGTCACCACCCAGGGTCTCCATGGACCCATGTGAGTAGGGTGCACTGAGCCAGGTGGATGGGATGGGGTCAGGGGTGAGCAAGGACCGGCATGCAAGAGCGGGATGGGCGGGGCTGGGATCGGATCGTGGGGCAGTGACAGCATAGGCCTGGGACAGAGCTGTGATCCACTCCCTGCATGCCCCTGCACGCGGAACCGGCTCCCATTGCAGGGACGTGGGCAGCGGATCGTGGCTCTGCCCCAGGCTACAGCCCCACACTGTCACCACCTCAAGATCCCGATCCCAGCCCTGCCTATTCATCCTGCTCCTGGATGCTGCTCACGGCCCCATCCCATCTGGCTGGCCAAGTGCGCCCTGCCTGTGCAGCTCCCAGGCCAGTCTCCATAGAGACCCCACCTGCCCTCTCCATCTGGCACCGATGGCAGTGGGTGTGGGGCAGATGGGCTGAGGTGCCCAGGTAGTGGGGCCAGTCTGGTGGTGACAGCAGAGACTGGCAGTGGTAGCTGGAAGGAGCTGCTGCTGTGGGGGCTGCTGGGAAGTGAGTCCAGCCGCTGCATGCTTGGGGATGGCGATACTGGGTGCATACCCCACAGCCTGGCCTGCCCCCTGTGCCTGGGCTGAGCCAGGCCAAGGGACCCACCATGGGCCAGATGAAATCTCTTGGTGGGCTGAATCTGGTGTGCAGGCCATATTTTGTCTACCCCAATCTAGCTGATGGACTTGGATTGATTTTCATGGTCCAGAAAAGTGCAGTAAGGAGGAACATGGGATCAAAGCACACTGTGTGAATGTCCATCCTCAGAAGTTTTAGGGTTTGATGAGTGTCAGTTATGCCACTGCTTAAGTTTTTACCAGACAGCAGCTGGGAATGCTACAAGCAAAGGGGAAGTGATGGTAAACTACTGGAATCATAGGTAATGTAGGAGTCAGCATGTACTCTTGCTAGTTTATTAACATTACTAACTGCCTTGTTCTTTTCATTGCAAGTTAGCATGTTGTAGAGGTTGGCCCTGTCTTTCACTCAGTCTCTATCCCACTGATATACATTTTGCATACTTGTGAAATGTAGGAGATGGATCTTTCAGTGCCTTCAACTTATTAAGACACTGATCCATTGAGCCCTTATTAACATGTGTGTTTCCGCTGAAGTCATAGTGACCATTTACATAGAAGACAGCTTTAGGACGAGGCCCTGTTCTTACTCATATTTTAAGGGATATAAAGTACATTTCTCTGTCATATGCAACCCAGTACTCATTAATACAGCATTTACTTTACTAAATAATTTTGAGAGCAGACTCATGATAATTGTTCCTTCTTTTTGCTTTCCTCCTCTTTTTCAGATCTCAGTGTTTTTATTTGGGAATAAAGTGTAGTATCCTCAGTGTTTACTTTTACATAGAAGCAATTTATTTTAAAAGTGAATGGAATGTTGCTCCCCTATGGAAAACTGAACTAATCTGAATTTAAAAGTTACAGGTGCATTGAGTGACCCAGAAGCCTGACCTAAAGCAAACACTGTGAAAACTGACCTCCTACCGCAGTCCCTTAGCTGTGTGCTGTCAGCCTGTGATACAGACAGCAGGGCGGAGCTGGACTGGAGGAGTTTAGCAAAGTAGTGAGCCAGGTTGGTAAATCACCTAGTACTTTTGCTGTCAGCAAACTAAAGCAGAAGGCCACTTTTCATTTTTCACTTTGAGTTGCAAGCATCAGTCAGTCAGTGCCCTGATGATGTTTAAGTGCAGGTCAGTAAGTCATTGCGTTTTGCCCATCTGAACAAAGTGTTTGGTTGCTTGGGTTTGCTGAAAAGTAGACTTCCATTGCATCTCTCTTCTTCTGTTAAAATAAAAGTAAAATAAATTGCCAAATTGGGAGCATAAAGAATGCAACCGAGACTGTATTTGAAATGGAGAGTAGCTGATGACCCTTCCCCACTGCTGGTTCCCTTCCCCTGACTCCGATTTAGTTTTTTAACATGTTCTTTTGTATGTATTTTAACCACCTTGCAAAATCATTTTGACATTTTAGCAACCAGTATAAAGGTCAGCTTACTTACACCATAGCATTCAGGATGACAGGGATGATGAAAAACTGATGACGCTTTTACTCATCTGTTGAGAAATATGTATGTTCCATGCACATAGAAATAAATAGGTGGGAAGAGATAACAAGACCGATCATAAAAAAAAAAAATGTCTGCAGTGGAAGCCTGCGCTGAAAAGGTCAAAACATGTTGAGAGATGTTTTCTAAAACCACTGTACTGTGGTGTTCAGAAACAGCTGGAATTGTGTTACTTCCTTTTTTTTATCAAGCTGGTTAGAAGGAATTCATTTGCACAGCTCCATGGAGCTCTGCACTGTTGAGAGCACAGGCTCTCTTTTATCAGTTTTGACATGTCCAATCACAGAATATCAGACAGTTTGTTCCAGGGCTCATGTAAAGTTAACAAAATAGCCTCAATGAATCAGTCAATCAGCACTCTCATGCCACTTTGCTTGTGGGGAAGCAACATGAAGGGCCTCTTAGCAACTGGCAGATTCTTTTCTTCATCCATCCCCAAGGTATGTAACAGCTTTCAAAAGTTGGGTCTTCAAGACTGCATACCATATTTATGCAAATCCAAGATGATCCTGAATTTAAGATGAGCCCCCAATAATTAGATTCTGTACATGGAAATTTATAAATTTGTTCATACTTTGTTATAAATTTGTTATAATTTTCTATTTATAAACTCTAATTATTGGGGGTCATTTTAAATTTGTGCCCTCCCCCTGACTACTGCAACAGGGAGGCAATAGGAGAGGAGATGGTAGGGGGGCAGGCAGTGGGGAGCTAGTGGGGGGGAAGACAGTGGAGGGCCAGGTGGTAGGGGGGCAGGGCTGCCGCCTCCCCCCCCCCCCCCCCCCCATCTCCTCATACTCAGTTCCAAAGCAAGGGATCTTTTCCCCCTGTGTTAAATGGGGAAAGAAACCTCATCTTGGGATCAAGTAAGTGCAGTAATTGGGGCACCTTAGATCTCCCACAAAAAGTGAAATCCAAGCCAAAGGGAAGGCTTCTGTCCCACAGACTCTTTCAGATGTGGTTTCTGAATAGTCGTGCATGCTGAGTTTCTCCTGATTTCAAGTCCTGCTATCACTAAAATCAGTGAGAAAGCTCTTCCTGGATTTAATGCACAGAAGATTGGTCCCATAATGGTAGTCACAAGTGACTTATTTTTTAAACACAAAGAAAGCATAATATAGGATAATGGAAAATTTTAAATATATTTTATTTTTTAAGTGATCTCTTGGCCTTTATTCCTTGACACTTTTTTATTTGAGTACAGAATATAAGAGGGAACCTTTCATCGTGTTCATATTATCCTTCAGTTTAGCTGGTTACAGAAGGGAGTAATGTGAAGGAAAAGGTAGAGAGAAGAAACATCATACGTGGATGCATCAGCCCATCCCATTGTATATGTAATATTTTATTTGGTAGAAGCAGCTTTTATGTGAACCTGGGAAGATGATTTGAGTCGCACAAAATGAACTTGGGTTGTCTGTTGCTAGGACAAGGTGGTTGATAGTGAGGTGCATCTAAAGAGAGGAGATTTAATCTCTGATACTACCAAAAACATCATATTGCTCTTAGGTCCATCTGTTCATGAAGCCATGCCAGCTGTATTTGTCCAAGAGAGATGAGACGCTGCAAAAACTTGCTGTCACAGCTGTTTGAAAGTACGCTGGTGAATGGTTTTTAATTACATTGCTTATTGGAAAGCATATCAAACAATGCTGCATAGCCAGAGTGGAGAACGCTGTGAATATTGCAGAGAAAGTGTCCACAAAATAGATTTATTTCCAGCAATTTACACAGTGATCTTCAACTGTCCCTCAACATTATGCATCTGTCAAGATCAACTGACATTTTTGGGTGATACGATCTTTGCTGGGAGACTGTTATGCCCTAAGGGCTGACTTGTAACTTCACGTGTAATAATTTGGGTTTCATAATGGCAACATTTGCCTCCGCTGACTTAAAAACTAGGTCAGAATATGAATTTACTGTGCTCTCTTCATCCAGGAAAGGTCTGTGCTGTAATGGCACTTGAACACAGATGTGAATTTCACATAACTTAATTCCTCACCTTCCTGCTTGTTCAGCTGATAAGCCAATGTAGCTTTCCTAGAACAGGCCGGGTCTGACCGTTAGAGATAGAGCACAGGGCAGGAAACATTTAATCAAACCAGCCTTGTTGTTGACATATAATGAACAAGAAATAAGATGCTGAATTTGGGACAAGGATATCTGAGAGAGGTGGATTTTCTATGTGCGTCATTTCTTGAGATTCCCCTGACTGATAGGTAGGGAGTGTTGCAGAAAAAACATGCTCAACTTTTGGGCTAAGGGAGCATTTCATGTAGTTTTGAGTGCTAATGCAGCAGTGCTTTTGGTGAACTTAGACTGGATGATGGCGATTTCTTTCCTGCTTGAGTTAGTTGAGTCATCCTGAGAGAGGTTTTGTTGGCAGATTAAGGGGGGAGAAGACTCACTGTAGGCTAGGCACTTGGCATGCTGTTAGTATCATATAAATTATGATGCCCCCCTAAAAAAAGGTCCAACAGGTACCCATTTCATATCTTGTTACTAAACTTCTCATGGTTGTATCACCACAATTCTTGTATCTGAAATTGTATTATCCCTGCTTTACCATTGGCAAACCGGGGTGTGAAGGATTAAGTGACTTCCCCAAGGTTGGTAGGAAATCAGTGACAGAGCAAGAATGGGGCCTGGGTCTCTAGCATTTCAGTCCAGCACCTCGTTCACCAACTCATCCTTCCTTCTGTAAACTAATGATGTTTTTGTTAAAGACTTTGTTACTACCCCCCGTACTTCTTAGTAAGGCGTGGGAGGTCACAGGAAGCAGAATCCTTAGATTCTCCACAGATCCTGTAGGAAAGTCTGGAAAGACAAGTATTGGACTCTTGATCTCTCTCAATAGAAAATGTTCAGGAAGGAGCATGTTTTAAAAATAAAACTCCCTTGACAGGGCATGTCCCTGGGTTATTAGATTAGCCTTAGACTTTGACCACTGTGTCTACCTGCAGATTACACCATGGGTATAAAACATACGGCTTGCAGGCCAGATCCGGTCCATGGAGCCGCACCATCTAGTCCTGGTGCTGCTCCTGGGTCTGATCAGACCCACACAGGGCATGGCATGGGGCTGGTTCGTGGGCCGGATCTGGTCCACAGATCCCTTCCCTCTCCCTCTTCCCCAGTACACTCAATCCAGCAGCTGCTTCAGCCTCTCAGGGTCCCATACTCTGTGCAGTGCTGATCCCAGCTGGATGAGTTTTACACCTCTGCTCTACACTGCTCTGTATTGTATGTTGAAGCTGTTGCAGCCATGTATGCTACTTATACTTCAGTGTATAGGGAGGGACCCCATAGCCAGAAAGCGGATCCAAGAATACTTTATCCTCTTTATTTTTTATCAGGTTTTTTTTTTAATAGATCCAGTGATCTCACAGTGTTTTTGCTTGTTTTGTAAATACAACATGTAGATGAAGCAGAAGCAGAGATTCAAATATAAGATTTTTTTCTGGAGACATTCAGCTAATGGGGAAAGGCACCAAAATTACATTGCGTCCTCATTTACCTCCAGTGTTCTGGAGATGAATAGGGCTTGGCTCACTTGCGAGAGCCACAGTGACGGAGCTGTGTGCCCTCAGAATGAATGTGGTGCTGATCAGAGCTGTGCATCCCGAGTGCTTTGTCAGCTACCACAACTGTTGTGAAAAGCCCCATTAAAGCTTCATTTGCTTCCTGGAGTACAGCCTAATCCCATGAAAGGTGCCATTGTTCTGAAAGACTACAGATCTCCTTCCAAGGGAGCTACTGTTGCATAATAGAAGTGTGGGATGGCCATCATTCCCTGGATCAAAATTTTTATTTGCTCAGGATGGTGTGTCTGGTCTTGGTATCTGTGCCTTAGAACCGTAGCTCCACAGAGATATCGGAGATTAATGAACAGGTACCAGATACTTGCACATATCTGAATCCCAAGATTGTTTTTGTAGGTGATGAGCTTTTGGGACATTCAGCTCCAATAAGAAGCCAGCTACTGAGAAGAGGGGAGCAATAACTCATTGCTGAATAGCTGGGGGTTATTGTTCTTTGTGGCAAGTTTCACTGTAAAAAGTAAAATTAATTACATAAGCACACAGACTCAAAGCTGGTGTTTTTAAGCTAGTGTGCAACAAAATCTATAATACGGGGCACATCTACATGTTCATTAATACACTTTAGGTAACGCACATCAAATCTAGTACCCCTGGACACCTATACAAGTGCAGAGGCTGCTCCAACATGCTGGAATTCCAGTGCATCAGACCAGACTCGATTAATCAGGTCTGCTGGAGTGTGGCAAGTACTGCACTCCAACAGCCCCCTGTGTCTCGTGTATCAGCATCCCCGTCCGTAAAAATGGTGTCAGGAGCACTTAAACTAAAGCTCATCAAACAAACTTTAGTTCAAGTGCCCCCACCACCATTTTTAAGTGCGGGGACACTGATACACAAGATGCGGTGACACTTCAATTAGAGCTGCTTGCAGAACTGCTCTAAATAAAGTGCTGGCCCTCCCCCGCCCCCCCCACACACACACCTGAGCACATGTAAAAGTGCCCTCCATTGTGAGGTCTAGAAAAATGCACATCAGCTAAAGAGCAGTGTTTTTTTTATGATGCTTTAATACACATTAAAGTAGGCTGATGCATATTAAAGCACATGTATAGACATGCCCATAGGGAAGTAATTTCAGCTCTATTTCTTGGATGACTAGTGATGTGAAGGGGCTTCCATATGAGGAGAGATTAAAGGGGCCAGGCCTATTCTGTTTTAACCAGAGATGCTTGAAGGGGGACATAACGGTTTACAAAATAGTAAATGGCAGAGAGAAAGTAGATGGGGATTTATTATTTACCCTCTCTCCCTAGGTACAAGAACTAGGGGTCACAAAATAAAACTAGTGAATAGTAAGTTTAAAACTCACAAAAGGAAGTTGTTTTTTACACAGCCTGCAATTAAAGTGCGGAACGCATTGCCACCAAATGTTGTGGATGCCAACAGTTTAGCCAAGTTGAAAACAATTGGACAGATTCTTGGAGGAAAGGAGGAACAGTAGCTATTGAGCACGGGAGTTAGGAAAACTTAATGTTTTAATAGTGAGCTATTAATGTCAAAAGCGTGAGTATATAAATTAGAAATGATTAAACCAGCACTGATGTTTCAAAGCATCCTTTCTACACAGGATATTGAGAAGCACGAATACTAGAAAATATGTTGATTAGCTTATCAGAAAACATGTTGTTCCCTTGTCAAGGCGGGGAAAACAATGATAGATATTTGAGGGGAGGGCCTTGGAGTTCAGGCCTGGGGCCAGGAATTGGGACTTTCTAATCCTGGCTCTTCCACCAAGTTACACTCTCCTCACATGAGTCTCCTCCCATCTTTCAGCTTTATTTCCCTCACTTATAAGGTCAGGATAATGCCTGCTTCATGCACAGGGGTCTGGGAAGCCTTACTTCATTAGTTTCTTGGCTAGATATAAAAAAATTACTAGATGTTATTGTTGGTGAGTCAAGAACGTTAGTTTGTAGCTGTGCATCACATACAGATTCTGAAGTTGGAATTTCTTAGATTTAATAGGAAAGCCTTGGATTTGATCAGTAACTTTGGTGCCATCAAAAATTAATTTTCTCCACAGAAATAACAAAAGAAAATTGTGTCTTTATTTTAAAAATCTGCTCTGAAGAGAAATGTTAATAATTCTCAGCACAGAACCATCCACCGGAGGATTTTAAAGCATTCTGTGGACAGGTAGTGCATTGCCACCTTGCTCTTGCTTAGCACATGCCAGACCCTGGAAATGAGGTAGCTCAGCTGGTTTAGCATGGTCTTGTGTGTGCACCAAGAAACACACCGGTGTGTCATTGGGCATGTGCTCAGGGTTACATCGAACCAGCTGCTCCTCTTGCTTTCTGGGCCATGCCTGTGCTGGGTAGAAGTGAGTGGGCAGCTTGTTCTTTGCAGCAGGGCACCCCAGCTCTCCGCACAGACAGTGTAGACAAGCCCTAATTAACCAAGTCTCCCAGCACTGCTGTTTTGTAGGGTACCTGTTAACCCTGGGATGGAAGCTCCATTAATTAAAAGAAAAAAATGGTGCAGATGTATTGATTTTTGTCACATTTTGCAATAGGTGACTGCTCTCATTTTCTACTTTTTCCAGGTAGAAGTTCACTGGTTAATACGTTGTGTCTGCACTTAATCTGGTATTGATTCAGGTTAAAAGTTATGTACATATAGGTCAAGGCTGGTTCTAGATTTGTGCAGCCTTATGCCTAATAAACCAAGTAGTGGCCCCATTAACTATTTTCCTCTTCTGCTACCAGGTCCTCTGTTTTTTTAACAGTTTGGTTAGTGGTAGCACGAGAGGCACTGTAACAGGATGGTCAGATGTATGGAGCCCGGGTCTCCACACTGGACTTCTGCCATCCCAGAGAGGCTGCGTAGCTGAGTAATAACGAATATGAAAGCTGAGGTTGACAGGAAGAGCCAACACAGTCTTTGAGGCAGCAGGGTCTAGGGCTCTGAACCTGACATGAAGAGAAAATGACCCTCCTGAGTGCAAATCCTAAAATGCCTTTCCTGCTCTGACAAGGACAAATGGCTGAATGTCTGGGGGACAGGATCATTTATAATGTGGTTTAGCATAATTAATGATGGATCTCCTCAGGTCCGCTCCTGGCCATCCTCTCTTCTTACTCTGCACCTTATCCCTGAGTCATCTATCTCATCCACAAATTCAGCTGCTATTCCTATGCTGAGGACTCGGGTCCATTTGTAATCCCAATTTGCCTCCTTCTGTTCAAGCTTGAAACTCAGCCTGTCTCTCTGAGCTTGCCCTGTACAGGTCTGACTGCCATCTCCAGCTCAGCATGGCTAAAAGAGCTTTCCCCCAACTTTGTCCTCTTGCATAGTATGTACAACACCACTGTGCTGCCTGGTATTCAGGCCTGTAGCTTGGTCATCATCTCCAGCTCCCACCTCTCCCTAGGTTCTTTTCTCCAGACTGTGTGCATAATTTGCCAGTTCTTTCTGCATAATATCTCTAGGATGTGGCCTATTGTATCCATTTACACAACTAACATTCATTCAGGCACTTTGCACCCCACTCCACTCCCATGGTTACCAGTCCTCAGTAACATTACTCCCCCTCTTCTCTGTCGCATAAATGCTGAAGCAGATTTACTAACCAGACTCTATGATCATCCTACATTGCCAGTGCGCTGTGACATATTCTGCCCACCCATAGGCTGGCTTCCCTCAAGACACCCAATATTGTCCACCCTTTCAAAATCCTTTGACTTTTCCTTACTTCATGGCACGAAGAATGGTCAGCACAAGCACCAATCTATCACCACATCATCTTTGACCCAACAGTCAGTCAACCAGGATTTAGCTGTTCACGCTGTTATGGGGCACCTCTCAACCATTTTCGAGCTGGACAGGGTCACTGTGCCTCAAACCTATACCAATGGGGCCTTTGCAGTGACAACAAATGCCCTTGAGGACAGGTTCAAACCATGTCCCACATTGCTGACTGCTACCTGGTGACCTTCAGGCTCCTCACACTGCTGATAATATGGCCTTAAGATGGCAGAAACAAGATGCCGAAACCGCATACACTAAATAAACTAAAAGTCATCATCGCACAGCTTGATTACTGCCTCATCCTTTTTTCCACCCTTAATAAATACCTTTTTATCTTGCTCAGATCTATGTGGAATGCTTCTGCAAAGATCTTTTTCCTAGCCTGGCACTTTGTGTCACCCTGTTTGCATTTCTCTACCGGCTCATTCTTCTATCAGATCTTCTTATCTTTACTCTCCAGGCCTATCACCGCTCCGTCTCGGCCTTTCTCATTCATTAAAGATTTTGATTGGGGCCTGCAGTTGCGTTTCAACCCCCACCATCCACTGGTTACAGTTTTAAATAAGTATCTTCGTGCTTTTTCTCATGTAGCCCCTCAAGCTTGGGGAGGGCTCCCAATAAACATCTGCAGAGCTACCTCATTATCCTCCTGCAGGTCCCTCCTTCATCTCTTCTGCACTGTGATGCCTAAAAAAAAAAAAGTTGACAAGAGTCAAGCCATTGAAGTGTTCAGATTACTGCCCGACCAAGACTGTATCATTTTTGTGTAGTCTCCCATCAGTTGAATTTTGTCTTATAAGCAGTCTGGGGTAGGGAGTGCCATACACTTCATTTGTATTACTGCACTGCCTCCAGACCCAGTCCTGGCCTATTCATGCTCCCTTTCAGCATCCACTCTGTCATCGTGTGACACAGGATGCTGGGCAAGATGCACCTAGATCTGACCCAATCGATGGCAGTTCTTATGTTTTTTATAAACTGGGACCCCAATTTGAACAAACCGAACAAGCGGAAAACAGAGTTGGTTTCTGCCCTCAGAAACTCACAGCCTAAATTTTCTGTTCCGTGTTTATGCGGTCACGGTCCATCGACCGTGCTCCCAGATGCTACCGCAGTACAGATACGGGTCGTGTATGTAAGCGTCAGTAAAAGTTGTGTGTGAGAAAGGAGTCCCTAAGTCCACAAAAAGCTGTTTGTTAGATTTATGTAGCCATTACTGTATCATCTGGGTGCAAGACTTCGAGAAAATTACCCAGAAATTAAATTGAGCTGTCCTTAATAGTCTCCATAATCAGCTTTCTGCCCTCTGGTGCCTCACACAGCCAGAAATAACTTTCGTGAAACCATAGTCTGTTAAATAGACCATAATCAAATAAACGCGTGACTGGATATATTTGACCAACACCACTGGAAATTGCTGCTTCTGACCCCCAAGTACCCTTAGCAAAGACATCTCAGCTGTTCTCAGCCGTTGCAGTGATGCCCAGGGTGAGTGGTTTGGCCGTTTGCAGACAGGGCTCAAACCATACAGCTGATTATAGGTCGGAGTCAATACCTTCAATGACACATGAGTAGAAGGGAGTCCAAAGCAATTCATGGACACAGGAATAGTGTTATGAATCTAATCTTGTTTCTTAGTTTGGCTTGAAAACTGTAGCATGCATTCTCACTTCAGTACTCACACAGCTCCAGTTCAGCCGCCAAATTCTGCCCATGTAATGCTATTTAGCAGTTATGTAGCACTTTTTCACACTCACAGCCAAAAATTAACTAATTACTATGAGTTGAGACAATGCTTCTGGCTATATCCTTGAAAAGAATTTAGCGTTCCAATAACAGAAGCTAATTTGCTGCTTGCTGTCATCAATAGCCTAAAGAGAAGCACTCAAAGAGGCAGCCCTCCAGGAGTGAACTGATTTAAAATGAGGAATTTACACTAGGCACAAGGGGAAACTATCAATTTTCTGTTTTAGGCCATTTATGGTCGCTGCTACTCAAATTCGGAAACTGGGGGGGGGGTTCACAAAACTGCCAGAGGTTTAAAGTAACAGATGTTCTAATATTTCAGAACCAGTGGTAATTAAGAGCACACTCCAGAAATTATTTTGCCATTGGCTACTAAACAGAAGGAATGACATGCACTGAAAATCATTTGAATTGTTAATCCTGAAGTTGGGGAAGGGGGAAATAGTGCACATTAAAAGTAAGGGCCCACTGTAATCTTCCAAAACCTAGGGAAATTGGGAGTAAGAGTAAGGGTTGAACTGCCGCTCTCTCCATTCATGTCTTTTTAGTGCCTGCAGCAGTTCAAAAGTCTGCTGTTTGGGGATCCCTGCACCACCAAGGCAATACTCAGTCGCATTATTACTTATGATAGGGCCTGTGCTGGGCACATCCAAACATTCAAGAATTCATACATTCTTTGAGTTTAAGACCAGCAAGAACCCCTAGATCACCTTTAAATGTTATCCAGTCAATGCTGTTTTGACTCCCGTAGTTTCCATTTGACTAAAGCGAGGGTGCTCAACTTTCAGCACAGAGGCTGGGCTGGGGCTAGGCCATGACCCATCTTCCAGTAGGGCCCAGGTTGGGGCCAGGCCACACTCCCTTCCCCTGTCCCTGCTAGGCCAAGCTACATCCCCTTCCCGTCTGGGGCTGGGTTGCAGCTGTTATCATCAGTGGGAATTTCCCCTGCCTCTTGCTTGTTACCCAGGTTTCTAGCTGTGTTATACAAGCGGTGGGCAATTTCCACTCTTCACATTCTTTGTCCCATTGGTTCTGCTTGAGTTTTTACAGCATTCATCTTCTCAGCACTCTCCCCTTATGCTAGTACTTGAGAACACTCCTGGCTGCTCAAACTAGAATCACAGAATCACAGGAAATGAGGGTGTAAAGGGGCCTCAGGAGGTCACATCTAGTCCAACCCCATGCTCAGAGCAGTGCCACCTCCAACTACATCATCCCAGCCAGGGGATTGTCGAGTGGCATTTTCAAAACCTCCAAGGATAGACATTGCGCTACCTCTTTGAGTAACCTGTTCCAGTGTTTTACTAGTCCACAACTGAGATGATTAGTAGGCCTGATCTACCAGATGCAAGATTGATGGTCTCTGTTCCAAGCTGCTAACAATCTGAAGACAGGCAGGTAGGACAAGGGGAATACTAATGGGCAATTCATCTACCAGCCACGTTGATTCAATGTCAGCAGTGCAGCAGAGATCCTTAAAGGGGACTTAAGTGTGGATAAGTGGTGCTCAAAACAGTTGTGCTGCACTTGGGTATCTGCATGGAAGAAGGGACTGAGATGATCGAGTGCGAAGCTGACAAAAAAAAGAAAGAGCTGGGAATGGTGGTAGGACAAAAGGACTATCAGAGGGTCATAGCGACATTCGGAAAGGAAACGAAAGGAAGAAATATCAGTTGCGCAGATTGTTGAAATGGTCTAGTTCTTGAACCTGCTCAGATGGAGTCAGTCTTGGTTGTTATTCCTTTGGTGCTACTGCATACAGCCCTAGATAGCAGCAGAAGTCGTATGGTTTGTCTGTCACATTCTTAATAGGCAACTAATTGCTTGATAATACAACCTGTGCTAATTGTTAAAATCTGGTTACACTTGCATGTTGAAGACATGTTAGATTACATAGTTAGAATGGGAGAAATTTAGCCCCAGTCTGTGTGTTGTTCACACCTCCAACAGCAGGAACGCGGTGTAGTGATGATTAGTACAGGAGCGTGGGGGTCAGGACTCCTAGCTTTCGTTCCTGCTTGTTCTGTTGACTTGCTTGATATCACATGCTAAGTTCCTTCATCGTTTTGTGCTTCAGATTCCCCAACTCTTTAAATGGCAGTAACCCCACTTCCAGCCCAGCAGTATGTTACAGGACTTAAAATGTCAACAGTGCTTTGGGATCTGAGATGCCAGGCACTGTAGGAAATCAAGGTGAATTATGAAGAGTTTGTCCTCTCTGTGAACATGTGACTAGCATTGTCTATGATATTAAGGATGTCTAAAACTGAACATGTGAGCAGAAGACAGGCAAATAGTGCATAGTAAATTCACTATAGATATATTAAAACATGGAGGTTGTTCAGTGCCTCTTGTTTTCTGCTCTAGAATTTCCCTGAGACTATGTGGAAAATGTGAGCTTGTCGCTGCTGTTGTATTTATTTGTCCTTGTGTGTTGGTTTGTGACTTTGTCAAAGTGCTAAAAATAAAATCAGCCTGACCCAACCCAAACCTATAACTTATTATGGGGCTCAGAAATTTCCAACCACCAGTGACGAAAATAGTAAAACACCTTCTAACAGGGAAGGCCTCTTTGGCAGGTTGCTTTATATTTGCCAACATTTTAAAAATTATTCATAGGAACACAGGGCTGGAAGGGATCAGCGGGGTCAACAAGTCCAGCTCCGTGAACCAACAGGCAACCAGGTAATAAATGTTAAGTCCACAGGAATGGAGAAGGACAGCTCCAGTCCCTCCATGTACCAAAAGTGATAAGCGTACCCTAACACTGCACAACTAACTTATGGTCGTTAGTGCAGATACAGCAGTGCCTCAGAAACTACAGTGTGAGACAGGAAGGGAGCTGGAGAGATCAAGGATGCCACCAGGGCCTTGGACTCCTGTAATGGCAGGGAATGTGTTAGGTAAGATATACCCAGATAATTGTAGGAGGTGAACAGAGGAAGGCAAAACTCCCAAGTGGTCCTTGCAAACTGACCTAGGGGAAGGATCCTTCCTGTCTTCAGACCTCATGATTGGTTTTACCCAGAGCACGTGAGCAAGACCACCAGTTGGGTACCTGAGGAGTTTGTCCGTACCATTGGGAATCCCAGTACATCCCATCCAATCCTCCATCTCCACCTACGGCCAATTTCCAGTGCTTCAGTGGAAGGTGACCCTCCCACCGCCAACGTACACATTCCCCAAACAAGTTAGAGTTTAGCAAAAGTCACACTGATTTACGTCATATTTTGCTTAAAAATCCCATGTACTTATCCAGAGCAGCATGTTTGCCTCATGTTATCCCCGGATCAAAGTTTCATAGCTTAGTTTTTAAATACTTCTCAGAACTGAAATCTATACCAGGATAACAGCGAGGCACTTAATTGCAGTTGCATTAGTAGGGCCACAATTGCAGTGTACCTTAGGGAGATGTGTCTGAAATGTTTTATCTGTGTAAAGGTTTCTATATTTACGTGAAGCTATTTACAGATGACTGAATTCAAAAATAGGTTTGTAACTAAAGAAAGATGCATCGTATTTCAGCTGCTTGGAGCTCAGGCTCTTGGCTGGCTGGTTGCCTGCTATGTTTGGTGTTTATTCCAGTGACTTACAAATGCATGGGGTGGTTTGGTTCATCTTGTTTTCAGTCACTATCTTTGGCATCAATTTGACGAGGAACTTCTGCGTTCAGAAAAAATACGAAAACATACAGGCCAGGTTCTCTCATGCTCAGGCAGGTAGGCTGGATCTTGCAACTCTTGTACCAAAGCTAGTGAGGCTGTTTATGTGAGCAAGGATTTCCAGGCTGGGCCAAAACTGGACTCCTTCGTTTTTTGTGCAGTCCTGGTACTTAATCTCAAAGTGACATAATGTATGATACTCACTTACCTGGCAGGTGGCCTGCTTCAGTGTGCATATTATCAAACATTGCTGCAGTTAGGATTTTTATCATGCATCTTATTACAGACAATAATTGTAAATGAATGTGTTTCTATTCCTTCCAGCCTTTCACCTTGATTACTGAGATGTGGATTTCTGTATCTCACTCAGATCTCAGCTTTCCAGTATCTACAGTATACACAGAATGATACTAGCTGCTTTCTTATACGTACAGAAAAGTATAGCCACATCGCTCGTGTCCTCACTGAGCTCCATGGATTCCCTATTTACATTAGGCCATGATTAGAGGTGACCCTTTGAAATATTTTCAGCATCTGGGGGATTATTGAACACAACTGTGTTCTGGGATTTTTTGAGCACTGATGTTGCCCAGCTATTGGATCCTGGTATTGAGGCTCATAGCCAGCTCCACCTTTCCAGCGAGTCGTCATCAATCTCTGTTTATCATGGTACAAAGATGACACAGAACAGATGAAATGGTGATAGGAGGCTAGAGTAATGGAGAAAGTCTTCTAATTTTGACTGTGGCACACAGATTTTTTTATGTTCTTATACTGCAGTGGATTCTGAAGGGTTTTGCTATTCACTGATGCAGCCTCTGAAAAGGTTGTCAGACCAGTGTCACTTCTGAATTGGTTGGTATCTGCTCCAGGACATTGCTTCCTTGTCTTGAACGTAGACCAGTGGTGTTCAGCCTGCGGTCCGCAGACCCCTGAGGGTCTGCAGATGGTCTGCGAAAGATGACTGATCAATCAGAAGTATGGGAATACCCACACTTACAATTCAAAGGTGTCCACACCTCCATTTGAAATTTCCAAAGGCATCCTCACCTCTTTTCAAAATTTTTTAGGTGTCCACAAGTGAAAAAAGATTGAAAACCACTGACATAGACAGAGCTGGTGCTGGCAGGTGTTGGGAGCAGCTTGAGGAACTGATGGAGCTGTGGCTGCTCCCTTCGCTGGGGGACCAAAGTCATCTCTTTGTCTTTGTCCCTTGCAAATCTTGAGGTCTTGTTAGATCCCGGTATCCTGAAGTGCCCTGTCATTAACAGCTAACCTGGAACCGCTGACTCTCCCCTTTTCATGTAGAAATTGCCACGGTCATTTTTCCTTTTGTCTTTTCCATCCTGAACGATTGCAGTTTTCTGGGTGCAGAGTGCTTGCCTTGTAGGCAAGGAAAGTTGATGTTTAGCACATGGTTAAGTGCTTTGTGCTCTGCACGGCCTTTCATTTGCTTCATTGGCGGTAATTATTTGTAAGCCCTAAATAGCCTGGGAGCAGGCTATTCCAGACACTGCTTCTCCCTGTAGACCCTGTTTGTGGAAGTTGCGGTTGGCTGCAATGTTGCTACTCCCTGTTTCCACAGCTGACCTGGGTGTGTGGCAGGGAATTCTTGGTAGAGAGCTCTCAGCTCTGGAATGCGTTCCCTCGGGCCGGCTGCCAAACCCTCGTTTTGGTGACCTTTAGGATGCTGCACAAGATGGATTTGTAAATGCTGCTTTTAGTTACTGCAAGGTGGCAGAGAGAGCTGAGCAGGGGACTTCTGTTTTATAGACAAATTGATTTTTATATAATTTCACAACCATCTGATAATGTCTAGACACCCACACACACACACACACACACACACACACACACACACAACAACTGCAGCTATCAAAATTGCTCCCCATGTTTTAAAACCATCTGTAGACTTGCTTTAGGAATCTGAGTACAGGAGTGGTACGTTTAGCAGTAAACCAATTTTTGGCCTTGGTCAAATCATTTAGCTTCTCTATGCCTGAGTTTCCCTGTTGTGAAATGAAAACCGTAATTCTTACCTACGTGATAGGAGATGAATAATTAACATTTGCATTTTCAGTGTTACGCGTGTGTGTAATGTTCCCCATAGGGTCAGGTGAGTTACCCCAAAGTAAAAAATCCACCATTTTTAGCTGTGAAGACAAGTCCTGTATCTTCAAATCCAGTCTCCCGGCTGCTAGTATAAACCCCTCTGTGCCAGTCCACCCACCAGACACCCCCCTCCCTCCCCCAGGTGAATCTCTCTGCTTGTGTCTCCAGCTCATTTATACTCTCAGTTGGAAAAAAAAGTTCTTCCTTGCACGTACCTCTTCTCATTTTGTGGATATTTATTATACTGGAGCTACATTATTTAACTTAGAAAAAATATTGGAATGAATGAAAGATGAAATGAAATGTGATAAAGTTAAATTGGGATTGCAAATGGAAAATATTCTGATATTTTAGTGCCTTTGTATTGAAGCAGCACAAAAATACGTTTTCTAGGCCTCATGTCAGCAGGTACAAACCCTTATGTTTTTCGATATTTCTATTAATTTCTTTTAGTTCCTGCTTGACCTCTACGCAGGATTTGCCATTTCATTGGGCACCTTGCATTATTTCCTGAACAGTCTCATTCTTTAGCAGCCAGGAAACAGCTTTACAATGCTTTTGTGAAACGTGCATTTCAAGTTAAGGAAGTTCTTTCTTCTGTCTCTTCCAGAATTAAGCGCTCGTTTAAAAATGACAACCTCATGGAGCGACCGACTCCAGAACGCAGCAGATCTCCCTGCAAATATGGATGGGCTCGCTATGAAAAAGTACCGCCGAGAAGCATATCATCGGTAAGACAGTCGTGTAATACGAGTCGTGGTTCGGTGTTGTCTAGGACAGCGGGGTTCAGCCTCTGGCTTGTGGGCCAGATCTGGCCTGCAGAGTCATGTCATCCAGCTCGTGGGGCTTCTCACAAGTCCAGAAATGTGGCAGCAGGGGAGCAGTGGCAATTAATGCTGCCACCACTCCATCACCAGCAATTTCCAAGCCCTGTGTGCCAGATGATACAGCTCTGTATGAGGGGTGGGAGCTGCAGCCATGATCTAGGGCAAAGGTTCTCAAACTATGGTCTGCGGACTGCCACTGGTCCGCGAGCTCCATTCAGGTGGTCTGTAGAAAGGTTGCGGAACAATTGAGAATATCTGTACTTCGCCTTGCACTTGATTTATTTTTTCTGACGACAGAGATTAAGCAGTCCTCCAAAACCTTCATCAATTTCCAAGTGGTCCACGAAAAGACAAAGTTTAAGAACCACTGATTTAGGGCATAGCCTGATCTGACACCCAGGTCTGGGCAGATCTGGTGCCCAAGGCCAGGGCCATGGGGCATCTGGCGCATGGGGACAGGACTCAATTGGTGCATGGGGCTGGGGACACATGCCGGATCAGGCCAGTGGACTGAATCTGGCCAGTGCACCAGCCCCACACCAGTCATCTGGCCCCTAGGGCCAAAAGGTCTAGGGTTAGGAAAGCAAACTTTAAAAGAAATTTCTTACTGGTTCTTGCCAGAGACTGGAAATCCCCCCGCTATTTTCAGAACCTCAGTATAAGCCAGAATACAAGACAACATTGTGCTTCCCTGCTGGAGTTTACAGATCAGGCAGTTCAGATCCATGCAATATACTAGGTGGAAAGGTTAATCAGAGGTTAGATTTTGCAATAGAAACTACCATGCATTTTTTCAAGTTGATTAATACCCAGCAGCAAAACTATCCTGGTAATTGTTCCAGCCCATTCTCATTGTTGCAATGCAAAGTGGTAGAGTATAGATACTGCTTAGACTTTGAAGTGGAAGACACGTTAGTATGGCACAGATAAATATAAGAACAGAAATAAAAGTATTTTAGAGTCATACCTAATAGACTATTGTCTATGTTACAGTTGCATGTAGAAGCCCCAGATAAGATCAGGGCTCCATTGTGCAAGGCACTGTACTGCTATAATAAGAGACAGCCCCTCCCTGGAAGTACCTACAGTTTAAATAGACAAGATGGTCAAAGTGTGGAGTAAAAGAAATATTATCTCTACTTTGCAGAGAAGGAACTTCAGTACAGAGAGAATAGATCATACAAGAAATTGGGTAGAGCCAAGAATAGAGCCCTCATCTCATGAATCCCAGTTCAGTGCTATAAACACAGGATCACCTGGAGAGGGAGATGCATTCTGTACATTAATAGAAGACTTCACTGGAGAGGTGACAATCAGAGAATGCTTTAGAAAAATCACTGTTACTTTTTGTGGGGGGGGGACATCCATTTTAAAAATATATAACTGCCATTTTATAAATGCATGCAACTGTGCCATGATATTCAAAGTATATCTTTGTCTTTCCTTTTGCACAACTCAGAGCAGTTGTTTTAAGTCTTTTGAAAGAATCCCAATGTGAAAATGCAAATAAATGTGGGACTATCTTTGAGGTAGGTGGAAATCTGATATAGGAAATGCAAAAACCAGGTTTCTCACTAGATATTTTACATCTAAAGGTCACATTGCCTTTGTGATTCACCTCTGGGAAGGTGTTTTACAGGTTATGCATCTTGGATGCTAAGAATAAAGGAAAACACCTTACTATGCTCGGTTAGTCAAAGGTGTGCAAGCTGCCACATGTAAATAATTAATCCCAAGGTGGATGGCCAAAACTTTGACATTTTCTATTACATGTATGTTAGTGTCTGGATGTTTTGATGGCATTTGCATCCCTTATGCCAACTGGCTAGGCAGGATGTGAGAGAGACTCTCCTGGGATAGGAAGGACCTGTAGGAAAGTCCATGCCATAATTAAACTGATGGGTGCAGCTCTGTGATAATGCAAACAGAAAAGGCTTTATAGTTTTATACCTCTGTATCTTCCTTGAGTAAAGGCCTCTTTGAAACTTTGCCATTTGTCTCAGTTGGACCAGGATTCAACCAGTAACTGTTCCTCCTGATTTGGATTAGTGTACATAAAATCAGAATCAGGCCTGTATTTGTTTCTGGTGACTTAGTTCTGCATGTATTTTATATTATTTAGAAAGGTGACAGGTGTGCTAAGCACTGTCCAATATAGAAAAAGACAGGACTTTTTGGGATGAGTGTACACTCTAAGGGTTTGATCCTGTTAACCATTACTCATGCAAGAAGTCTTTCTTCTCACAAATAATTCCCTAGAGCCAATGGGACCACTCAGATAGTAAAAGATATACAGGACTGTGACCTGAGTATCTGAAAACAGTCTGTCATAGTCTGACTATCCTACTGTAGACTTGGGAGTTATCTTAATATATGGTAGCTGGAACTACTGTTAGGTCTTTGCATTTCCATTGAAAACGTAAGTTTGAAATGCATTGAAAGAGACAGATTTTCAATTTAAGGTTGGAATTCAATATTGTGTTAAAAAACAACCTAATGTTAAGGCCTGTAGCATAAATCTGCGCTAGATTTTGAAAACGAATTCCTAGAAATGCGCACAGAGGCATTAGTAATGGATTTAGTGTATCAGTTTCATGGGCCTTATTTTGGTAATCGGGTATTGTAACATTGTAAAATGAGTTTATCCCTAGTGCACTGTTTCTGGCAGCTCCTGCGATTTTTTGTATTCAGACCCAGGGCCAGCTTTTCCTAACACACGATTTCAATTCTTAGTTATGTAAAACTGCATTGGCTTATTGTAGTTTGCCTTACCCATAATAATTTATTGGTGTGCTTATAATTATACAATGCTGGATAGCCTGGGTTATTAAAGTAATCAGTTCCACCTTTTCAAAACTATTGAGTTATTGGCTTATTTTTCTTAAAATAAAACAGCCGTGTTGATGGCTTGCTAAAAGAGAACCGCACTTTCAAAATAAAGCATGGATCCTAAAGAAGCTTGTTCCTATGTTGCCATCTCTTCTGATTTCATTGTTGTCACCCAGTTTCTGGAATCACATGCTTGTTCGAATTTTCATTTTCATTTTTTATAGTTGCAGAGAAAACATGACTCCAATAATCAAACACTAGAAGAAAAATAAAAAGAACCATAGATTTGTTATTTTTAAGAATGTCTTGCACTAATGTGTTTTGGATACTGATTCATTATTTTTTAACATATGAGATTGGCCAGATTATATCTGGACTAAAGCTGCCACTTGAGAATACAACTATTATTAGTGATAAGTTTTGATTAGCTTAAAGAGAGCCTGTTGGGTTAAAAGCATTCACTCAACTAAAATCAAACAAAACCCTCCAGTTCCTTTAACTGTTACTATATCTAATTTCATTATTCCAAAATAATTTTAAAGATCATTTCACATTTTCTATAATTTATTTAAGTCAGCTTGGTTAGCTGAATTTGTGTAGTTAATGGAACTTTCTGGTTTTCATGTACTGGCACAAAGTTGAAACGCGTGAGGGATGAACTTTCCAATCCAACTAAATCACTGCTGTTTAGAAAAAATAGTGAAATTTTTAAAATTCATATTAAGACTTTGACAACCTAAAATAAGAAATCGAAATTTTGTTTGTCACCTAAACTTGTCCCTTTTAAATTATAGATTGCCCCAAATGTTGGACATTTTGGGTTACATCAATCTGGGTGAGTTGGTTTTAAATATTTAACATTGTTGGCAGAAATCCCAATTTGAGACTGGTTTAACTGGTGCATTGTATACTGATTCAGAGCCTAATGAATGAGTAGATAATCATGGGTGTAAATTCCTCAGGCAAGAATTCTCCAAATCAAACCTTGGTGGTTTGGGGTTTTGATGCCCCCCCCCCCCCCCGCCTCCTTCCCCCCTCCCTCCCTCCCCCCCAGAGGTTTGCTTACTGTTTGAATGGACTGGTACAGCTCAGAAATTACAGTCCTGTGGATGTTATTACAACATAATTGTTGCTGAGTACATCAAGGACAGCTTGCAAATGTGAACCCCAGTGGATATTGTAAAGGAAAATCAGTGGATAATGAGTTTTAGCCAAACTAAAACAAATCTGAATGAAATGTTGGCTTTGGGGCATATCTAGGGCTTAGAGCACTTGTTTTCTGCACTCCCAGAAGTCACCGGGAAGGCTGTAAAACAGCAGCAGAATGTCAAGTGATCAGTAGACAGTGACTTTACCGGGTTTACTTCCCGTGTGCAGGCTTTCAGGGGGACATCTCAGCTACTGTTGATGTTAACGACAAGCCCAGTTGTGAGACATTGTTGGAGGCTGTTCATAGGAGACAGCTGAAGCTGAATTAACATAGAGACTGAATTACATCTAGGTTCTGATGGAGATGGTCAGTAAAAAAGATACTGAATTTCTGGCTTTGGTACCATACATTTTAACATGGGAATAATATTGATGTGCTGTTATTAAGAGGTTATTCAGTGTGTGCACGTGTGAGGCCTCCTCCCTTGCCAGTGCTTGTCAATATTTCCTGGTTGAAGACAATCCCTAGGCCAATCCCTCTGTAGGAATACTATCATTTAACATGATTGGAATTAGACAGAAACTAAGGTGACTGTGAGCCACCAAATTGCCCTGTTGTCTATTTGTTAACTTGGAGCAAACACTTCTAGTCAGCTTCTGGATTACCATAGATAGCTCTGGTGAGTTTTCAACAACAGCTGCAACTAGTTAAGAGGAATGATGGAAAAAGTTGAGATTTCATCCACTGTCATCACGGACAATTCCCTAGAACCAGAAATCAGGTATTTGCTTTTACTTTATATTATGTCATTTTGGGGGTGATCTACCTGGGCAGTAAGACGGAGTTGGCCCTTTCATCAGAATTACAAATTGGACAGGTTCAATATCTGCCGTTTCAGATCACATTGCTCAGGTTTGATTTGGAAATTACCAGCCAGGGTGGTATTGTTTTTGAAGGGCAGTGTTCTCTACTGGCTCGAACAGGAACTTGGCCTTGAGTCTTCTCAATCCTATTCCTAACTGTACCACTGATGTGCAGTAAGACCTCGGCCAAGTCGCTTCATAGTTCTGTGCCTCAGTTTACCAGTAGAATATCTCCTAGAGATGATATGAGTTAATTAAAGTTGATAACATGCTTTGAGATCCTTTGATGGAGAGTGCCATATAATGAGCAACAATAAAACAAAACTGTTAATCCATTAGTCCTTTGGATTTCTGGAGCATCCAAAGACATAGGGGGCTAACAAGATTCGAATTAAATTTCTTCAAGATTCGAAATTCTAACACCATCCGAAATAATACATTTGGCTTTTATTCCTATTTTTATCTTATTCAAGCAGGCTCAGCAGTTTGTAACCATGAGAATGAACATATGGAAATGTTATGCTGAGTATAATGTGAAGCTTGAAGTAGTTAGTCTGTTTGGTTAGCAAAAGACAATGTGATGGTAAATTGTCAGTAGATAAGTGTGGCAGACGAGGGGAACTCCGTGTGAATAAACACCTGGAAGCATTGTTTTACCTCTTCAATGCCAGAGGCCTTCAGATGGGTTATAGCTGGGTTTTGCAGGGTTGCTTGAGCTGATCAGCGCTGAGGAGCCATAGGAGACCATGGCAGACCATATTCAAGACACATTTATACTTTTACTGTGCTTTAGTGCTTGGGGTCAGGAAAAGGAGGAATGGAGCAATTTTTGAGGGAGCAGCACAGTCGCCAAATTAATCATAAAGACATTACATCTGAAAACGCTCCATAACTTACTGCGTGAATTGTTCTATGGAACAGATGGGATGTTGTTTGAGGGTGGGATGCATACGGGCTCGACTTGGCACGTTGCTGTGTTTGGGAAGTAAACCCATCAAATAGAAACAGAAATGGACCTTAGACTGTTCGGTCTAAATCCCTCCGAATTTCACAGGGAGGGGATCGCAGTCACATTTCTGGATCTGACCTTCCCTGTGCTGTCATCAGCAAGACCAGACTGCTGGTTTCAGGTCACTTCCAGATTTTCCAGTTGGGGTGTTACCATCACATCGCAAGAGCATTGTGCTCAGTGATGTTTCAGACCAGGACGTCAGAAGTTACTGTCCAAACTATTCATGAGGTTTAAGTGCTGTCAAATCTGAGTCTTTATTCAGCCCCGTAACTGAACCTTTTCCCAACACGCAGTTCCAGCCACTGTCTCCAAAAGAAACTATTAAAAACAGGATGACTGGTTAGAAAGGTTAGGTTGAAGAGAGACTAAAAGGGAGCTCTGTTGGCTTGTGTGCGTGGAAGAAGTAAAACATAAGGAAATAAGTTATTTGAATAATGCGCAGAATGGGCCAGGCCTGCCAAAGGGGACAAGAGTTAGCAAGAATCAGCACCGTTCTGCTGATTTCAGGAATTTGAAAGTTTATGTATTTATTAATCCACATCGGGGAGGTGCTGAGGCACCCAGCGTTTCAAAGAGCAGCACTGGCGCAACATAAATGTTCTTTTCAGGGTGCCCACATGTTTCTGTTCAAAATGTCTTGGGTCAGTTGCAGATCAACTTTGTTTCACTGTAATTTTTGGAAGTCACTTGTTAGCCTCAGCCAGAATACTTTGTGGTAACTTTTTCCGGCAGGGCTCTGCATCCTTGTGGCCGCATCTACACGAGACGCTTTTAGTCCTTGTGTACAAGTACTAAATGACTGCGCAGTAGCATCCCTGAACCGCTTTTTGGTAATGCTGACTGCGCAGTAGCGTTGCATCACGCTTCGTGCCATGCGACATTACTGCACGGTAGTAATGAGCTACTGCGCAGTCAGCATCTTGTGTAGATGCGGTCAGTGTCTCCTCCAACGTCTGCGTAGCAGAGGGAACTCGTTTTCTGGTGGTGAAAGAGTACTTACATCATGAGCAGCAGGTCTAGAGCACTGGTTTTCAACCTTTTTTCATTTGCGGACCCCTAAAAAATTTCGAAGGGAGGTGCAGACCCTTTTTGAATTATAAATATGGCTATTCACCTGCTTTTGATTGATCATGATCATCTTTTGCAGACCCTTTAGACATAGCATGTAGACCTCCAGGGGTCTGTGGACCACAGATTGAAATCTACTCTTCTAGAGCGTAGCGCCTACTTTTTCAGAGCCATCCCTTTGACGTGGAGGAGGAGAAACGATGCATTTGACAGAACGAAACAGACGGATCCATTCTGCTCCCTTAACTTGTCTTGTCATTTTTGCTGCTAATTGAAGATGTTTCGTTTTAAAGTAAAGAAGAAAGCAAATGGTCTCAATGTTGAGGAAGCGAGCATATAGACCTGGGATGGTTTGAGCAAAGACTTATCGCTATAGGCTTTTTATAAAACAGAATTGTAAAACAGGCACTCACGGGCCCTACCATGCCTATCACATCATTAAGGTTCTGCCTTAAATTTATTGTAATTATTTTTATTTTTGGTTTAAACACGCCCTCTGTGAAAAAAGATCCATACTCTTTGCTCTAGGAGCCTTCCTGACATGTTTTGAAAATGTAATTATGCAAAGAGACTGCTCCAGGGCCTCTTCCCCCACTGTGTTAATTCTGTTTCTGTTGCTTATTAGGCACTAGAAGACATGCCAAGTCTCCTCCTCAGTTGTGTAATCCTGGAGCGTTTCACTGGTCATGGTACAGGAATGCTACATATGTTTGTTTCATTGCAGGCACAGATTGCTTGTCAGCTTTTGCATAAACCCAATAAAAAAGGATTCTTCCTTATTGTCCAGGCATTCCTCCTTTCTTACTGTGCCGGAGCTGGCATTCAGGTGTTTGCCTCAGCAGTGGTTAAGTTAGTTTTGCAAAACCAGGATCGTTTCCGTTGTACTGGGATAAAGGTGAACTGCAGCTGTGATGAACGTCAGACGGTTGTACTGCCATCTGCATGTCCAGCGCTTCCTTCTTCCCTATTATATAATGTGTTTTTCTGTTTCCCAGGATAGTTCTTAGATCTGAAAAAGGAAACAAGCAATAAGACAGTTGCTGTGCTCTTGGGCTTTCTCCTGAGACATAAACCTTGATGTTTAATTGCTGATTAGGGCAGGGGCAGCAACCTTTAAGGAGCGGCAGGTAGAAATATGGCAGCTGGCTTTGAAGGTGAGTGGCTTCTTGTGACTTGGCCACTTGCTGCTCCAAGCCCACGAGCCCTCCCCACTCTGTGCTGAGGGCTGCTCTCTCACTTTCACAGCCCCCGACTGCCACTGCCGCCACTGCCACCCTTTGCCCCCCACTGCCAAGTCCTATTGCCAGAGTGATGAATTCAGCGGTGATCTGGCCCATGGACTGTAGGTTGCCAACCCCTGAGTTAAGGGATAAATATCCCCTTTCTCGCCTGGATTTTTGGTTGTAGCTGTGTTGGTCTAAAGACATAGGCAGGCAAGGTTCTTTGGGTAGATGTGATATCTTTTATTAGACCACCTGAATAGTTCTTAGTAACTTTGTTCCAACTACTCAGTTGGTCTAATAAAAGATATCACATCTACCCAAAGAACCTTGCCTGCCCTTTCTTGGCTAACGTTTCCCCCTGCTTACAATGCCTGCAGTTCATTTTGAACCCCTTTTTTTCTAGGTTAGCCAAGTTCTTTTCAGTGTTTTGCTTTAAAAAGCTGTAGGTCTGAATTACATCTCTGTTGTGGACCAACTTTCAGGCAACCAAAGCTCAGAAACCAGGTAGCTCAAATCCTGGTTTCTGGTTAGTTGTGCCAGTATTTGTTGGGACTTGCAGACCCTTAAATCTCTGTACTCCAGCAAATTACCTTCCGTTCATAGAGCAATTAGATAATCCTGTGCTAGCACCCACTGAACGGGAACCTTAAGAGTATGGGTAAATAGTGGAGCAAGTGAAGCTAATTTCCTCTTGTGTCATATCATGATATGCAGAAAAGATGGCTCGTGCACAGGGGCTGACAAGCTCTCAGGTGTACCATCTTATGAGGAGGCTGCACATTGCAGAAGGGAGTGGAAGCAATGGATAAAAGGAGACCAGTTTTAGCCTCTACCTTCTTTGTTGCTACCATGTTCTTACAGGGCGCGTCTACACGTGCATTAATGCACCATTGTTACTGCACATTAAGTTTAGTACCTGTAATAACAGGTGCTAACTCACTGTGCAGTAACCGGCGCTACTCTGCAGTAGCGCCAGCACATGGTTTTTTAGTGACGCTAATGTGCAGTAGACTAGTTCTACTGTGAATTAGTGCATTAGCACAGCTTTTGCCGTGATGCACTAATGCGCAGTAGAATTGGCTTACTATGCATTTAGTGTCTCATGTAGATGTGCCCACAAGAAGGTAAACTTCAGTTCCTCACATTCATGTCCTGTACAAGGAGAGCGCTGAAAGTTGGAGACTGAAAAGGAGTTTAGAGTAATAGGGACACCTCTGCCCTTTGAAAAAAGCGGTCATACTTGCATGCCTTTCAGGGCACGCAGAGAACATTCATGGGGAAAGGGAAGAAGGTGATATAGAAGGCAAGAATATTGTATTAGGAAGATGTATTACAAGAGTGGAGAGGGGGGACCAGGGAGTCTGCAATAATAATCTCTGATGGTCAGTGCAGGGAAGAACTTTAAGGAAGAATTCGTGCTGTGCTGCTATGTGGTTGATCTTGTTCCTTGGGGCTGTTACATGTCTATAACTTGTTGATTTTAACTCCAGTGCTTTTTCTAATGGAAAAGACCAAAATCCATAGAAGTTAAATCAATATCTTCTCTCCGATTCTGGCAAGAAGAAATTGTTCTTAGTGTTTCACACATCGTTGCATGAAAAAGTTTTCAGTGAGCTTTATTTTCCAACTTACTTTGACTTTTTAAACAGTCCTGCTAACAGTACAGATGGTTTCTCTACTTGCACTCCCAGAGCGTACCTCATTTAACTACCATGAAAGGAGTACTTAGAAAATCTGTCACCTCTCCTTTTTCTTTAGAGACGAAAGGATCATTCTTCTAAGATATTTTGGGAATAAAAGAACTGCTGTGTCTCTGCTGCTGCTTTACAGCTTTTAGATCAAGTGTGCTTTTGTCATTTCTCTCCATACAGTTTCGCTTGAGAAGACTTTGAAACATTTTTTTAACCAGTAAATATATATTTGATTAAGTATTCTTGATTTCAAAGTTGCTTTCTTCATCAAGCCCGCTACCTCTGGCTTTGATTTCAACACAGCAATCAAACAAAACAGGCTTGAGACTAGTGAGAAATGTCCACAGAGCATCTAGATGTTCTCGGGAATAGCGGTGGTGATGCAGTACATGGGATTTTCTAAATTCTGGATGCTTGCAGATACAGGCAGTCCTCAGACTTACGACACAATTGGTTCCTGAAAACCGCGTCTTAAGTCGAAACGTAACTTGGAACCAATTTTCTCGTAAGAAACAATGTTATAAATGGGGGATTGGTTCCTGAACCAAGGCCCAATACCCTATTTTCACCCAAAATACTCCAGAATTCTGTACTCGATCAATTATAGATGAGTAATATAGCTACATTAATGTATTTATGTTGTAAATAGCAACCATATTGATTTGGAAGGACTTCTTTGAGGTGACTTTGCTGGACTTTTTGAAGAGTTCTTGGCTGGAGTCTTCTCAGGAGTCTTGGCTGCAGGGTTTTCTGGAGTCTGGTCTGCTTTTTTAAAGAAAGTGTCCAAGAAGTTTGGACAGGTGTTCTCCAGGGAGATGTGTGACACAGCGAACTTGTTTGCTGGTGTGGCGTCACATTGGATCAAGCGTTGTAAAGTCAAAACTGACGTCAGAAAGTTGAAACAGGGTGTCAATTTATAAATGTTGTAAGTGCAAAACGTTGTAACTTGAAATGTTGTAAGTCGAGGACTGCCTGTATTGCCTAGTTTAACTAGCCTCGCCAATTTGAGCGGGACTCTAAGTTGGAAGGCTTTCTGATGGTAAATATTAGTCGGATCGGGGTGTGAGTTGGTACTTAACCAGCTACTTACCAAGATGTATAGGACATACCATTTTTTGATTGGTATCTAACGCTGAGGTCCTAAGCATTTGCAGTCATTAAAGATCTGGTTGTAGCTTTCACTGGAATCGCCATATTAATTCTTCTGTCCTGGCCAGCATTAGTAATTACTTTTTGTCTACCGAAAACTCTCCCTATCGAAAAGCTTAAAATACTCTTGATTTCCTGTTTTGATGACATCGCGTGATAGAATTGCATTTAAATGCTTGCTATGTTTCACCCCCAGAGGTAGCAGGGGAAGTGACTACTTTTTGGTTGGAAAATCAGTTTGTAAGGTGCTTAGAAGACCTTCGGGATGAAACGTTAGGGCGTCATTAAACCTATCTGGGTACCATTTCCAGGTCATTAGCTATATTCTAGATGTGGTGTAGAATAGCAGATCTTAGGTAAGACCAGGATGGGTGGATGTCATAGAAACATTTTCACGTACCTCTAGAGGCATCCCATGGGGTGGATAGCTGCAGCAAGTAAGCGAGGTAAGCCATTTCCTGGCAGCTGCAAAACCCACAGCGTCTCCAGCACGGTTCAGTTTGCCTGTATTTTGTCGAGCATTTTGAAGCAGGTCAGTGAAAGGAATGTCAGAGGTGAAGAGGGCTTTCCAAATTTGTTGGCCCGTTTGAGAAGAGACTGAAGTGGTATATAAAATCAAGCCCTGCGACTAGGGCAAAACCTGTTTCTAACTTTCCCAGAACTGTATCGTCCCCTTCTCAAATCCCCCCTCCTCTTTTAGAAGCACACAAACAGCTTTTAGAGCAGGAATCTGCGGCATGCCAGTGTGCTTGCATTAGCGTTTCCTGGCATGGGAAGCAACCGAACGCAACCGTCTCCTTCATAACAAAGGTCTCATTTTTCAGATAGCATCTAGAATTGGCACGTCCTAACTCGGAGTTATCGAAAGGCTTTTTAAACCCTGAAGGTTCACACGGCAGATTCAGCCCGTTTTTGCCTCCTAGCCCAGAAAGCTGTTTATTTTATTTCAAGAGAGCAGCTTACGTGGTTTATGACCTCATCTGGTATTTGCAAGAGGCATTTGTATCCCGGTAGTTATTTACAGTTTTTCCCCCTTAATTTATGATCTTGCTTAGATGTTATATAAATCTGTTGAGAAAAATAGTTGTCTTTAACCCCTGAGTCCCCTCAGTGACAAACCCCATTGTCAAAGGCAGGCAGTTTGCCAGGAAACTGTGACTCCCACAGTGAGTGTGGAAGGTTAGGGGTAAAGTATACTATTGCCAAAGAAACTCTATTCCAAATGGATTTGTGTGGAACAACAACGATATCCAGTGACTAGTTAAATTAGCCACAGATGTGTTCTCTGTAGCACCATCCAGGAAGAAATACAGTATCCGAGGGCTTGGTTCAGACATAATGGTCTTTCTAAAGTTAAATCAGATCCAAACAAAATTGCACTGGTACTAGAAAAGCCTGTCAGGAATTGTGTAATGCGATTCAGGCAAGTCGATGAATCAGACGGCTGCAAACTTTACAAGAAGCCCGTCGGTGAGAGATGAGGTAAGACTGCTTACATAGAAGTACGAGAGCTTGATCTTGACATTCGCTGTTTGCCGTTAACGTTAGCTTCAGGAGCCTGACACATGTAGTCACAGACTGCGTTACATAGGGTACCTAGCACGCACTGAGGTTCGGAGGAGAGTTTCAGGACCACCTGCAGCTAGAAACTCTACTGAATTAGAGACTGTTTGTTGCTCCATATACTGTCTCAGTTGCTTAATGGTATTTTTCTTCTCTGTCACACTCCTTCCAGAAGGAAGTGTTACTGAAGTCAGGTTCAAAGAAGACTAGTTTTTCTGCCTGTTATTTCCAGCCAAAGTGAGAGTGAAGCAAATGCCCAGATATTAGTATCCTTTTGCAAAAAAAGTTCTAGGCAATTTTGTTCCCCCCCTGCTTTAGAAAAATTTGAATTTGTAGCCAAGGACAGCCTCATTGAAAACCTGAGATTCTCTACGACAGCTGCTGCGTTTGGGGCTTTGTTTGTAACAATGATTCTTCGTTTTCAGCTGAGACAAGCCCCAACTAGACCTCCTGAGGAATGACAGATCTGTTGCCTGATAGAAACTAGTGGGAAACCCTAAGCAGTTTTGTTCACATAGTAGCCAACCAAAAGCAGTTGTTGTTGCATTCCCTGTCCTGTTTTTTAATTAGTTTGTGGAATCAGTTGAATGCAGTGGATTAAAATCATTAGTATCAAAACAGAGCCTGGGAATATTCAGACTAAATTCACATTGCAACAACATTTTGATAGGAAAAAATAGAATTAGGAGACTAACACTGCTACCAATTAAATAAATATTTCTCCTAAGCTCCTGGGGTAGGAGGTGCATCTCATTCAGTATGCTGTTGTATTATAATCAATGATTAGTAACAATATTGGTCTGAATTTGATGACCAATCTTTTTAAATGTGTTTGGAGCTTTCAGATTAGTTTCCAACAGTAAATGGTAAGTATTGATTCAGAGCATTGCTAACTGTTTTCTTGTGTCCTCACCTGTCTAGAATATTTTCTTTTAATCAGAAAAATTGCCTTATGTTCCATCCTCTGAAACCACTTTCCTCTCATTTGAACTGTGGTTCAAGATATTGTATACTCTGAATTCAGGATTTTTACAGACTATATCAGGTGTGTGCAATGCGTCCATGTCCATACGCACACCAGCAAGTGGGACTAACCATGAAAAAAATAGTGGCTTTGTTGCAAGAGTACTGACAGATCCAGCTGAACTGTGCATTACTTTCTAGGCACGTTCCAATTTGTACGTACTGAGAATGGTCTGGGTATGTGAGATCAGATACATATCTTTATAGCAAGCCAAATACATGTATTTCTAAACAATAATATTCTAGAAATGCTTATTCCTATGGGTTTATTTTCTCTCTCTCTCTTTTGTTTTTTTACAGGGTCTTTGTGAACAGAAGTTTGGCCATGGAAAAGATAAAGTGCTTTGGTTTTGATATGGATTATACGCTTGCTGGTGAGTTACCCTCTTGATTTTTGTCACTGATCCCGATCAGTGTCTTGTCTTTTGCCTAAGAAAAAAGAACAGCCACTGGTTGCTAGCCGCTGCTTCCTCAGCAGGCTCAAGGTCCTCCTCCTCAGAGTACTTCCACTTGAGGTGTTTCACTCAGAAGCTGTGTTTGGTCTCTCAGCATACAGCTATAGTAGAGTTTCAAGTGCTTATGGCTCTTAGTAAAACCAGAGCTCACAGTGGGTGTAACTGCCATCCTCCATGGCGTTTCTCTTTGAAATGACCCATGAGCTGAGCTTGGTTACAAGCAGTAAAGTGATTTTGAGTCTTACTCTGAGGAGGTAAAGGCTGTAATTCACCCTGCATGGAGGGCGGTGATCTGTGCGAGTGATCCACCACCCACCCAGAGTGAGGAAGCTTCCTATTTCTCACTTCTCTGTTGTCAAAGGGTGTGGGCACCCAAACAAGTTACCATGAGGTAAGTGAGGGTGCCAACTTGTCACGTCATCTACTCCAGAGTGAATGCCCATGTGCATGCTTTTGCCACACAATAAACATGAGGTAACTTACCCTACTGTCAGTGAGGGGAGCTGCCTCACATTTTCCCTGTGCTCACAGGCAGTGACTGCATTGTAGCCAGACATGGGATAAGTCTGCACCCTCGTTTACGCTGGGTGTGTCTACACATGCATTTCCTGTGCATTAAATTTACTGCGCAGTCACTTACTGAACAGTAAGCAGATATATGCTGGCATCTACAAGTGCAGGTGTTAAAATGCAGTAATGCTGTATGTGGACCAGCTGGGGACTAAAGTTAGTCCCAAGTCAGTCCACACGCAGCGTTACTGCGCAGCAAGGCGTCTTTACTGAACAAGAAGGAGCAATTAGTGACAGACAGGGGCAGCAAGGCTGAGCTATTCAATGAGTTTTTTGCCTCAGTGTTCCTGAACAGGGCTCAAGATAAGTCCCCTAATGGGTTCTTAGACAGGCATCAGAGGGACACCAGCCCACCAGCTGTCGACACTGACTTGGTGCAGAGTCACTTGGATGGACTGGATGTGTTCAAGTCGGCAGGCCTGGATGAGCAGCATCCAAGAGTACTGAAGGAACTGGCCAGTGTCACAGCAGAGCCACTGGCACAGCTGTTTGGGTGCTCAGGGCAGGTCCCGGAGGACTGGAAAAGGGCCAGCATGGTCTGTATTTTCAAGAAGGAGAGGAAGGAGGATCTGAGTAATTACAGGCCAGTCAGTCTCACCTCCATCCTTGGAAAGGTCTTTGAAAAGATTATGAAGGATCATATTTGTGGGAGTCCAGCGGGAAAAATAATGCAGCAGGGCAACCAGCATGGATTTATAGCAGGTAGATCACGCCTGACCAATCTAGTTTCGTTTTATAATAGGGTCACAAAATGCTTAGATGCAGGAGTAGAGGTGGATGTCATTTTCTTGGATTTTAGCAAGGCCTTCGATACGGTATCTCATCCTATTCTCATGAATAAATTAAGAGGCTGTGACATAGATGTTTACATGGTCTGGTGGGTGGCAAATTGGCTTAGCAGTCGCACCCAGAGAGTGGTAGTAGACAGGTCGGTATCGATGTGGAAGGATGTGGGCAGTGGGGTCCCGCAGTGTTCGGTCCTTGGACCTGTACTCTTCAATGTCTTCATCAGCGACTTGGATGTAGGTGAGACGTGTACTTTGTCCAAGTTTGTGAATGATACTAAATTGTGGGGTGAAGGGCACGCTCCGGAGAGTAGGGAATGATTGCAGGCAGACTTGGACAGGTTAGAGAAGTGGGCAGTACACAATAGGATGCAGTACAACAAGGACAAGTGCAGAGTGCTGCACCTAGGGCACAAAAATATCTATCACACCGACTGGCTGGAAGTGACCCTCTCAGCAGCACAGAAGTGGAAAGGGATCTCGGAGTCATACTGGACTCCATGTTGAACATGAGTCAGCAGTGTGACAAAATCATCAGCAGAGCTAACCGCACTTTATCGTGCATCAGCAGATGCATATCAAATAGAGCCAGGGAGGTGATACTTCCCCTCTATGTGGCATTGGTCAGACCGCAGTAGGAGCACTGCATCCAGTTTTAGGCACCGCACTTCAAGAAGGGTGTGGATAGACTCGAGAGGATCCAGAGGCGGCCACTCCTATGGTAAGGGGCTTACTGGACAAGCCCTATGAGGAGAGACTGAGGGACCTGCACCTCTTCAGCCTCTGCAAGAGAAGGCTGAGAGGTGATCTTGTGGCCACCTACAAATTCATCGGGGGATGCAGCAAGGGATCAAAGATGCTCTGTTCACCAGGGCGCCTCTTGGGGTAACAAGGAGCAGTGGTCACAGACTGACAGAGTAGATTCAGGCTAGGTGTCAGGACAAACATCTTCGCAGTGAGAGTGGCCAAAATTTGGACTGGGCTGCCAAGGGAGGTGGTGCTCTCCCCTACCTTGGGGGTCTTTAAGAGAAGGCTGGATAGGCACCTGGCTGGGGTCATGTGACCCCAGCGCTCTTTCCTGCCTAGGCAGGGGGTCGGACTCGATGATCTGTTGAGATCCCTTCTGACCCGAGCATCTATGAATCTATACATGCATTACTGCACAGTAACTAATTGGTCATAAATTTGATACCTGCATGATGCAGGTACAAATTTACTCCCAAGTCAGCATAAGTTTCCATATTTACTGCGCAGTACAGGCATGTGTGTGTAGATGCTGCCCATACTGCACAATTATTTTTGGTTACTGCACAGTAATTTTGGTTACTGTGCAGTAAATATGCACGTGTAGACATGCCCACTGAGGCTGATTGTGAGCTCTTATACCCTGGCTCTTTGGCTTGTAAGAAGGCACGAAGGATATGAAGTATCTTGTGTTTCACTTGAGCAAGGCAGTTAGAAAACTTGACATTCTGAGTGGAAATATATCGGGAGAGCTGCAAATGACCTTTGAGCTTTTGATATTTTTCTTGTATAACTTTGCTCTCCATCATGTACTGGGGATGACACTGATGGGAAACTTAAGATAGAGGAGGGTTAAGGGACCAGATTTCTGTGGAATAAAACTGTTGGTCGAACGAAATGCATCAGATTCTCAGCATCTGAAACAAGAAAAAGATAAAAAGCCCACACTTAGTTTCACAGGGGTGCCCTGCCATCTCCTCATTGTAATACTCGACATTGCATGAATTTCTATCCTCCTTCCCTGCCCCCATTGCTCCCCAAAGTGTCACTGAGACGAGGGATAGGATAGCGCATCTGCTACCCTGGGTATTTGAATTTAGAATTGCTATGTGCACACCTGTTCAAACTGAGAAGTGTAAGTTAAAATATCAAGGTCAGCTAGCATGTGGGGCAGTGCAAGGGGTCAAGTATGGTAATTTAGTGACTGTATCGACTGATAAGCTAGAAACAGATGAGGAGTGTAGCCGGAGGGGGTCTCAGGAACAAACCAAGGGTCAGAGAAACCAAGTGTCAGCAGCAAAGGTGAGGTCAGGAGAGGCTCCAGCATGGTTTAATGCAGCACCCTGGGGGGGCTTTCAGGCAGCACTTTTGGGAGGGCGGAGAATTGCAGCTGACATGTGGGTGGCCTGTTTTCCTTAGTATGAGCAGTTGTCATGCAGGGAGCTGATGTGTATAAGGGCTGGATTATTCCCCAACCCTTTCAGTATTTACTGCTTAAAAATTCCTGGAGCTGCTTTGAAATTGTAAACGTCGTCATTGCTAAGCTCTGCCAGGTGTGATCATGATCCACATTGTGTATAAGGGGGTCGTGTTTTCCAGATCAAAACACAGGACACTTTGTGACAGCATTTTTAGGATTACAGCATCCTCGCATGTAAAGCCTGAGCTTTTTATTTGGAAAGCTTGTGGGTGTCGCTTCTGTAACAGAAAAACAGCAGGTCCATGCTTCTCATAGTGGATGCCTCTTCCAGGAGCTGAGGTGTGCGAATGAAGTGAATGTGAAACACCAGGGCAGTGTTGTGGACATGGCCTCTGAACAAAAGATCAGCTTTGATAGTATCCACCCCCATTCAGCTGTTCGTTCCACTGGATATATGTCCCACTGGAGGGTTCCCTGCCCACGTGAACACCAAATGACTTGAACAAATGCATTAGAGGTATTCGAAAAATACAGTTTGGTGGAGAAAATGAAAAATAAGAATGTGTCCTGTGTCACAAAAGATTTTCCTAGCATGCAAGATGAAACACAGGGGCTACCCTAGCCGACCTGGATATAAGGTCACTTGAATCCAGGCACGCGGTAGCTGTGCACATGCACTGGCTGACATGCTACATGAGATACAAAACGGAGAAAGACATGACATGAGCAGAGGCCTGGGACCTCTTTGTTTCAAGTCTGAGACCCACCTGTGGCCCTTGACAAGTTGTACTTTGTCCTGTGAGATCGGTGGTACTTACAAGGGTGTTGTGGGAATGCAAGTAGGTTGTAATGTATTTGGAAGGTGGAAAGCATCACCCATTTTTCTTGACTCATTTAGCCAAACTAATACAAGATCACCTGCTCAGCTTTCAAAGTTTCAACATCCTTTTTGTGCCCCTTCATGCGCACCTGAAAGAGCAATCTAAGCCAGTCCAACTGCTGCTTTTTCTTGTCGGAAAAGGAAAGAACAAAAAGAACTCTGATTTTTGCTCTAATGCAGCATCTGTAAATGATATCTGTATGCCTGTCTGGTGGATGTTAGCGGAGTCTGTGTGCCTGTCTGGTGGAAAACGCTTCGGGGCTTGTAGAGGGAAAGAAATCACCCAAGGGGAATAAGAAGACCTTTCAGTCCCTCAGTTACTCATCTAATCTTCTGCCTCTGCAGAAGAGATTATAAATCTGCTATATCAACTTTTATCATTAAAAATGGCTTAAAAATCCCAAGCGCTCTCATTAGCACATTAAATGATATACAGGCAAAACTAAAGGCAATAATCATGCCGAGACCTTGGGTTTGGAAGGAACTCGGGGTCCTTTTTTCATTTGGTCTCCTTAAAGCCCTTACAAAAAGTAAATTGATGACATTTACTCCTGGCTGGTGGTCGTTGCCTTCAGCAGCTCAGGATGCAGCCAAGGGACAGAATAATTTTTGGGGTGCAGCTGCATATTGCCCATCTTGTGAGGAGAGGAGACAGGATAAGCATCAGGAAATAAAAGTTTCAGGTTTTAAGGGACTGCTGAGGGGGTGGGGGACAGAGGGTGATCAGGCAGGGGGTGCCACGTGCATGTGGGCACACATACATGCACGTGGCAGCCAGGTAGAGTTGTGGAGAGCAGCTCCCCACAGGGTAAGTCTATAGGGGTGAGGGGCATGGGTGATGTGGGGTGGGGCATAAGTCATGTGTCAGGGGGGCATGGAGGGGCACATGCCCCATACACTCACCTCCTTCCCCACACACTGGGGGACTGGGGCCTCGGGGTGGGGAGCAGCTGGTCAGGAGTGAGGGGCACAGCATGATAGGGGGTTGGGAAGCTGAGGGTTGGGAGTGAGGGGTGCCGGTGGGCATAGGGGGCTGTAGGTCGGGAGTGAGAGGCACCAGTAGGGCCAGGGGGCTGCAGGTTGGGAATGAGGGGTGCTGGCAGGGCTGGGGGGCTGTGGTTTGGGAGTGAGGGGTACCAGCATATCAAGGCTGCTCAGAGAACATGGGATTGTTTATCATAGAATTATTAACTCTTCCATGGGTTAGTACTGCTCAACACAAGTACTGTTGTACGGCAGAGTTGTCTACTGCACAGCAATGCATGCGTGGACACTGATGGGGTTGGCTGGGGCAGGAGGGTGCTCCAGTGCGGGGGCTGCCTGCCAGCTAGCCCCGCACTAGAGCACCCTCATGCCCCAGCCAGCCCCTCCGCAGCACATTGAGCCGGGGGAAGCAGCTGCGGACTGGCAGGCTGACCCCTGGGCCTCTTGCAAGCTGAGGCTGCTCCGACCTGGTTTAACATGCTGCAGTCCCAGGCGCACGTTCAAATGGCGCACCTAGGAGCAATAAAATCTGGCACAATATGCACCAGAGTTTATTGCTTCACATTAATTGCACATGTAGACATGCTTACTGTGTATTTGCCTTCCCTCCTTTTCTCCAAACTTTGTGGTCACCATTTGCAGATGGTTTTACCTGCTAGGACATAACCTGAAATAAAAAGCTTAGATTTCCTTTGTTGCCCACAGAGGGTTGCTGCCGTACCTTTGCTGGTAAGGCGGATGGACCCACCATTTCTAGAAGCTCAGCGGTTCCTAAGGGTTTGTGCTGGAGAAGGAGTATGTGTAGGATACAAACCTTGCAAATTATTCACGAACACTTTCCTTCACTGTACTCTGTTTTGTCTTGGCATTTTAGTACACAGTTCCCTTTAGGTGAGAGAGAAAGCATTTGAAGTAATGTCCTGAGCTTCAAGAAAAATAGCATGACTTCGGTTGTGGCTTGTAGGCCTCATATAGGGTTTGAGCAGCAGTTCCTGGAAGCCCTCCTGGGCCCAGAGCAAAGAAGAATGACGGGCCATTGCAGCAATCACTGTTAGAGGTTTGCTGCAGTGCAGGGGTGCTGTGCAGTCATCCTCACAGCAGCCTTTAGTTCTTCCTGACCTTTCTCAGTCTCATAAGGGCAGGGTTTCTGATACTGCAGCAGGAACTGTTAGCTTTACTTTCTTCTTAGAAAGGAGATAACATTGTACAAGCGTCAGGACCTAGCATCCTCAAATAGACCTGCCAGGCAGCCCTTTGGTGAACACGCAGCTGCAAGAAGTAGTAATTTTGGATGAGCTTTATGTTTAAATCCTTAAATTAGCAAGTTTAAAGGATTTTTTATAGTTCCTTTTTGTTTTGTAAATGATGGCTTCCTCACTTCATCCGAGTGATTCATCTTTGCTCCCCTCCTTCCCCAACTCTTACTGGGAGAACTCAAATAAGGAATAATGTTACTCTATTCCTGTTTCCTTCCTATTTGTCTCCTAGTGTCAAGCCCTTAGCATTTGAGGGCCATCCCTGCCTCTGGATAGTGCAGCTATTGAGCATCCAGAAAAAGATGTACAAGTATTTCTGTACTGTGTCTTCTAAAACCAAACCTGGCCTATGAAAAAGAACAGGTGCAAATAGCACAGTAGACTGTCATTAGCCCAGCATTTCATTGTGCCCACACAGCAGGGTGACGGGCACTTTAGAAATGCCATTGAGAGGCAAGTCACATTTAAATCAAGCAGAACATTATGTGATTTCTTTCTCAGGGGCTGCATCTACACAAGACGCTAACTGCAGTAGCCTAATTCTGTTGCGGATTAGTGTGCAGAGCAAAAACCATGCTAATACGCTAATGAATAGTAGGATTAGGTTATTGCGCAGGTAATGTCAATAAAAAGCTGCACGCTAGTGCTACTGTGCAGTTGCACCAGTTACTGCACATTGATTTAGTACTTGGATATACAGGTACAAAACTTAATGTGCAATAATGATGGCACATTAGTAAACATGTAGATGCACCCAGGGTGTGCTAAACGTTTGATGAGTAATATTATTAGATCCGGATCCAAGTAAGCCAGGAGGCCTTGACATTGCTGGGACTTAAACAGGACAAGTTGCACAAGGAGGTTGCAGATGTATGTCCCTTGACAGAACTTGAGGTAAACAGGTGAAGGGTTTTAAGCAGGTTGTAATTTCACACCGAGTCCCTGGCGAATGGAGAGGAATTAATAAGAGAGATTTACATAGTAGTGCCTAAGAGGGCTTCTCAATCACTAACGGTCCTCTGCATTAGCTGTGGCCTGGCTGAAAGTTTTATCATCTCCAGGAGATAAATTATGTGTAGTATAAATAGTCAGGATGGTTTCATTTGGAAAGCTATCCCTGCACTTAAATCACTTCTGCCTCTGTTCTGGATGGGAATTAGTAATAAAGGCATCATTAACTGAGAAGAAGGATGGTCAGTGAGACATTTAACTGCCATGTCTGCGTATGCTGGAAAGGATTCATTTTGTACAGCCCTGATGGAATTAAGTTTCGAACTTAAAAGCTTGGCAAACTTAAAAGCAAATGCTACGATTTGTTGTACCGCAGAGTTGTTATGGAGAGACTACTCCCACTCTAGGTTATGAGCAAATCAGCGCATGCATCCTCATAGCATCACAGATATTAGAGATGGAAAAGACCTCCTGGGTCACTGCGAACAGCTGCCTTTCCTAATCTGCTCCAAACATAACACAGAGTCCATATTCATTCCTTTCTTGGAATTAGATTTTATGAACAAAGCCCTCTGGAAAGATTGGTCTGCGCACTTCTCTAGGGAGCCTGGCCTGTTTTGCTTGCGTCCAACTGAGGTAGTGAGCAATTCAGCACAGCTAATCCATTTAACCCCGTGCCCATGGAATCACTCCTTCTAACCGGGTACCATGTTTCAGACAAGCAATGCCTGGCTGTTATTTAATTTATCTACCTCCCGCCAGTGCAGGGCTGCTCCCCACGCCAGTGATTTGGCTTGGTTTTATCATGGGCTGGCAAATTTGCCGTGCAGATTTCCTCCAGGTGGAAAGTTTGGCCTTCGAGTTTGCACTCTCCGATGACCCACCAGCACTCTGGAACGGTGGATCACAGCAAGTACCCGTTTTACGAGATGAGAGTTCCTACAGAGCCCATCTGTACTCACCATTTTCTGATCCAAGGCAGGGAGGCCCTTTGATTGCAGCTCCTTGTGTTACCTGGAGGGGTGAACAGGCTGCATCTTCAGCTTCCTGAATCCTGAGGTCTTGTCTATGCAACCTGTACAGAGGTACCTCTTCAGGGAGCGGCAGCTTAGACTGGCATGAGTTCTTTCGCTGGTATTGCTTAGTTTTAGGCTGCTTCCCTGGAGAGAGAATCTGTGCCAGCCAGGATAGCTTTGTCTACTCCAGGTCTTTTGCCGGCAAAACTGTGACGTGGAGGCGCTCGACTTTTCATGGCATGTGTATGCTAGGAACACTTTTAAATGTAAACCAGGCCCCAATTTAAGGGGGGGGTAGGGGCAAGGAGGATTGAAAGCTCTTTGTCATTTTACTGTACTTATGTGTTAATGCAGGAGTGTTGGATCCCGCAGGCTGGATCTAGACTCACCAACCACGGCAGGGAGAGTGGCAGCAGGGAGCCATGGGGGTTAATGCAGTCATTGCTCAACCACCCTCCTCCCCACTGTTGAAACACATCCCCGGTGGGGTTTACCCCAGATTTTGGCAGCAGGACCCATCCCCAAATTCCTGGTTCCTCCGGAAGCCCCGCAAGCCAGAGAACACTTGCATCCATCCAGCCCGTGAGCCATATGTTTGACATCTCTGCTTTAAAGTATCAAAAGCAATGGAGGCTGGTAACCTCCAAAATTGGGAGGGGATGCTCAGAGCAGCAGGTGAAAATCTGAAAGCATTCTTCTCCTAGGCCAACCTATGCTTCTGTACCTGCCTAGAGGGAAAACCTCCCATGTCAGCAAGGTCCTGTTATACCCAGGCCAACATTTTGGAGAGGTTTTATTTAAATCAAACCCACTTTTTGTTTCACGCTTCTTCCTCCTCCCCCCCTTTTCTTAGAACTGATCTTTGTTATTAATTGCAGTAGTTTGGTATGAAACCTGGGGGCTGCTGGAATGAAGAAGTCTCAGCTCACCTCCAAATACTATTTAAATTAATGAGATTCTGCAGCATCCACCAGGCATGCAGCTTTTTTCTTTTCCCCTGGGCTTCAGTGAGTTTTTTTATAAATTGCTTGCATTCCAACTATAGCTCTGCACAGTAGGTTGCCAAGGGACGAAAAGGAGACTGTTTTTTTATATTTAAGCTGTGTAAATAACCTGAAAGACTTAGAAAATGTTGTAGAACCAGCTTTGAGAGGGAAGCTCCACTTGACTCCTGCATTAAAGGGACCCTGGAGAAGATGGCACCTAAATATAGTTCAGGGGTCTGAGAACTACTGATTTTTAATGGGGTGTGGCCTTACTCCTACAGGCATTTTTCTCTCCATCAGCTTGAAATTATTCCACTTGAAATGAGTCCTGCACCTGCTCTGAACCTCCAGGCATTGTATTTTGGGGTCTTACAATCACAGCTTTTATTTTCTAAATATTTATTTAAATGTCAGCTGTGTTAAAAATCCACTCCAATAAATGACAAATCTGGCCCATTTACACAACCTGACCTAATAGACTGAGGGGGCTGGTGTAGAAGTCAGGACATGTGCTATAGTCTTCTCTCTGACTAGCCCGATGCCTCACCGCGGCCATGTCACATCCACATGGCACGTCATGTGCCCATCCGTGTCTGCGCATCAGTTTCTCCATCTGTAAATGGGCCTAATGACACGTACCTCCTTTGCAAAGTGCTTTGAGATGGCTGGCTGAAAAAAAGCAGAGAGCTTGGTGTTGTTGTCATGTAGGATGAAAAGAATGGGATAGTTGAATACACTGAATACGGCTGAATGGTTGAACTGCTGAATCCATAAAATTAATAAACCCATTAGCAGAAATATTTTTTTCCTGTAATTTCTTTCAGATACTGTGATTTCAGGTATTGTTTGTAGCAACTGACCTTAAAAATAATCAGACAAAGGGGTTTTGCCTGATGCCTTCTTTTTCGGTTCATCGTGCTGTAACCAGTGCAAATTAGCCAAGCTGTTTTGAGGTCGTGTTCAGCCCTAAAAAGTGGCCGTTGTCTTTGGCCATCGCCCATGCAGATGCAACTAGCTTTATTATTTCAGATTCTGCTAACTAGATTTCCTATATATAACGACTCGTGTTGCAAGCAGGTGGTGTGGCCACCCTGGAGACAGAGTGATAGAGTTTGGTAAAAGCGGCTTCCAAATATCACGTGCAAAAAATCAGATGAACACCTGCTGTGCGCATATGCCGAGATTCTTGCACATCTGCTGCGTGTTTGTGTATTCGCACTCCTGCAGTTTAGCACAGGCTCAGAGGCTGTTTTTACCTCCATATGTTTGAAAACTAGCATCTGATCAAGAAGCGGAGACGTTTCTGGTCCACCGTGGGAGGATTCTTGTTCTCGCTGGAATACCAGCAGCGTGACGATAGAGATGGTGTGAGCATTGTTTCCACTGCTGCTCTCGGGAGCTTGGCCGCTTCGGGTTGTGCAGTGCTGCGTCCTGAGATCTGCAGCTGTGGTTCCTAATGTATTGATGCTGAGAAGGAGGCATGAGAAGCACATGTTGCTCATCTTCTTCCAATAACTGACAAACTGCTAATCTGCACTACATGGTTTCTTAAAGAATCAGAGTATTAGGCTGAAGTTGTTGAAAGAGCAGGTTTTCACTGAGTGCAGGCAGCGAGTAAAAAGCTGCAGTGACCTGTCTCCATGTAATACAACCAACTGTCCAAATGATTATGGAAGAAATCATGCAAATGCTTCCCATGTCCAATAGTGCCTTTTAACAAGTGAGCTCAAAAGCACTTTACAAGCATTAATTACCACCCTGGGATGTAGGGAGTATGTTTTTCTCATTTGTAAAACAAAGAAATAGAGGTTCAGCTGTCCATCAGGGTTGACTTGAAAACTGCATGTGTGGTTATTTAGAGTCATTCTGTTTAGGAAATCATTTATTTTAGCACACAGTTGACCTGTTATCTGTGGGACTGCTTATCAACGTGCGCCAATTCCTTATTGGCATGCGTAAGCCAGTGGGTCAGCACGGTTGGCCAGTTATATATGCTACTTATCCAATCACGCGCATAGCGTGATTTGCCCATGGAATTATGCTAATTGCGTGTGCACAGTAGGCTTTTGTTTGCATACATGTGTGTTTCAGGATTGGAGTCTTAAGTGAATTGTTCAAGAGCAGGGGTTCCCAAACTGTGGTACACATACCCCCGGGGGTACAAGATATCTCTGTGGGGTATGCGGAAGAAATTGTGTAACGGCGGATTTAATTTTCATAATAATAATAATAATTGGCATTTAAGGGGTTAAAATATCAAGTATGCTGGTAGAGGTACACGGGCAGCTGGTAAATGTGGAAGGGGATACACAGTAAGAAAAAGTTTGGGAACCTCTGTTCTAGAGCAAATCAGGAGGAGCCAGAAATAGGTGTCCAAGCTTCTCTTTTGCTCCCCTGTGCATTTTGTTCCAGTCTCAGATTTGTGCCTCCAGGAGGGAATGAGCAATGTTTCAAGGGAGGGAATGCAAACCTCCCCGGGCAGCAGTGAGAAAGTGGAACTGCTCAGATGCTAATACACATGAACGTTGCCCTGGGGGTATTGGATTTGGATGGCAATTTAAACCTGAAGTTGTTTTCCGTACTGTTTTTGGAAACTATTGAATTGCAGTTTGAACATGAGCCTTCTGTGCAGCTATTTCTTCCCCCTGCTTAACTCTTTATTGAAGAGCTAAGCCCATATTTTGGCAGGGGAGTTAAGTTTCCATAGAAATGCAGCAACTTTTCCAGTTTTGGATTATTATCCTCATTGGGCTGTCTCTGGGCAAGGTGGTCCACAGGCGAGCACAGAAAATTTCCATTATGTCAGAGAAAAACCACAAAAGCCTTCATCAAAGCAAAGGTGAATATTTGTTCAGCTGACTTAAAGACACAAATTTTCCAATGCAAAGAAATGCTCTGCTAGCTAACCAGCTCCGAGACAGCCAATTAAAATGAGGATTTTTGTGAAATGCAGAGAACTAAGAAGTGTCTTTAGCTAGTATGTAAAATCTGTCCGTGCTCAGACTTCAGTGTTGTTGCTGTTGCTTCAAGCCACACATTTTATTCAATAGGATTCTTTCCAACGCTAAGTGAGGAGTCTTTTACCAAACTGTAGCCCGGCAGCCCAAACAGACACTGTATCCAAAGCACACAGTAATGTAAGGCTACAAAACCTAGCTAGAACCATTACTAAGCTGTCTTGGGCGGGGGTGGAAGACCAGTTGCATTTTGAAACTTTCTTTTTAAAGCAATAAGTAGAAGAACACAAGATTCACAGAAGAGACATGTGCCAGCGTAGAGCAGCGCTGATTATCCGCCTTCTCTTGAAGGCACGACAAATCCTGTTCCTGTGGATCCTGCATGTGCTGAATGTGAGAATTATCGCTTACGTGGTTCTAGGCAAATGTCCAGCAGATAGATGTCTCAGGCCTGAAAAACTAGGCAGTGCACTGAAGATACTTGCAAGACCACGAGCAGTAATGGATTTTCTACCCACTCTTAGGCTGTCCAGTGGATTCACAGCTGCTCCATGATTGTTAGAGAAGACTCAGGCCTGGAGAAGTCCCATCCCATCGTTCGTGTGTATGTGTGTGTGTGAGAGGAGCTGCTGGATCCACATGGTCACAGGTTCAGCACCCCTGCACCTGGCCGTGGGAGGTGGCAGGTCTCAGTGGAGTCTAGGCTTGCCAGACTCCGGGGAGGTAGATACAAGATCCTCGAGTCCTATTCCACTTCTCTGTACATAGAAACACTGTACCAGTTCTGACGCTTTCAGGGCCCTTGGTAGCCAGGGAAAGATTTGGTGCCAGATTTGTCTTTGCAAAAGATGCACGCACGTGGGCATTGAAAAACATCCTGTGAGTCAGCAGATGGTTTTATCGAGGTCCTGGTCCCTTGTGGATAGAAATGAATAATCTCCAGAAAAAAAGAAAAGGTACTTTAAGCAATTAAGTAAAAAACATGCCTAACAGTCACTTATTGACTAACTCGGCAGTTTTTGGAAAGGCTCCTCTTCCATTCAAGAAAGAAAACGATAGGTAGTTCAGCAATTTTTTTCTCATTTGGGAATTAAAAAAAGCTGAGAGTTAAAGAAGATGGAATATAATTTCATGACCAATCTGAAGTTATTTAGGACCCTGGAGAATTAAATGCTTTGAAGGCTGCAATAGCCAAGGCCCAGCAATATGCAGCTTCAAGGAGTAAGAAAGTAAGCATTTGTCCAGGCCTAGTGGTTAGGCCTAGACAGTCAAGTGAAAGTCAAGAAAACCCCGTTCTACTCCTGGCTTTGCCTCAATCTCCCTCCGACCTTGGGTAAACCACGTAGGTGCCTACTCAGCCATTTCCTTAAACATGGGCTCAATTTGAAGAGTATGAGAGCAGTCTTGTAGAGTACAGTTGGGTTATTAATTTGCTTAATTGTTGAGCACACGGTCTGGTATTTTGAACCAGAGCCTTAAACCAGAATTTTCCAACTTGGTTCTTAAAGTCATCATCCTAGATACATATTTGCACATTGAACTCCAATTCCAGTCGAACACTTAAACAACTCACGGGCACGTCTACACGTCGACGTATGGTGACGTTGTTACTACCACGATCAGTTTAGCGATGCCGGGGGAAACATCTCCAACCATTCTGTTCAGCAGCTATTAATAAGTCTGTCGTCCCTGTGTTTGTCTAGTCCCTTTTCGAACCTGGCTGTGCTCTCTGCCTCTAAAAGTGCAATTGGCTTCTGTCAAAAACTAACACCAAAAATGAAACCAAGCCAAGTGGTATACTGTCAAAGCAGAGGGAAAGGCGTAATATCAGTGGGGAAGATTAACGTGACTTTTCAGCTTATTTCCTCCCAAATAGAGGAAACATAGGGAAGGAGCTCTGTTTATTAAAAATCTGATTTCCAGCTTTCCGGTGCCTTTTCCGGTATGTTTCCATGACAATGCCTGACAATGCGTATCTCGTAATATTCATGTTTAAGTTCTTTTAACATTTCCACAGTCGCCGCTAGCATCCTAGAGCTTAAATCATAGCAGTAGAGTAATTGTGTAAGAAAGCTGACATTTCTTAGCAGGTTTGGAAGAGAATAGACTTGAGTGGCTACATACAACTATCAGCTGAAACGTGGCTTGCTTTCTTTTTTACAAGGTTACCTCAGAGGAGAGTTAATGTTATCTCAGGAGTCTCTAGCCCGTGGGTGCTATCTTACTGAGTAATCACATAGGGATTTAGAAAGGATTCTGCAGGCCTTCACGTGCTGAAGCTGTCTGTATGCTGTAACATGATTTTTAAACTATACAAAACTGTACTTTTAAACTGCAAACTTAGGGCGCCTATACACATGCATCAAAGCTGCTCCAACGTGCTGTAATTACAGTGCATCGGTGCAGACTGGATTAATTACGGCACTCCAGCAGACTCCAGTGTCATGTGTATCAGCATCCCCATGCTGAAAAATGGCGGCAGGGGCTTGTTCGATGAGCTTTAGTTAAAGTGCACCCGCTGCCATTTTTTCAGTGTGGGGTTGCTGATGCACATGACACTCCAGGTGCTTTAATTAGAGCAGCTCCAAGAGCCGCTCTAATTTGAGCATCTCCCCCCTGCAGCTCGTGGAGCATGTGTATAATTGCTCTTATGCATGAGCCCTGGATGACTAGCGAGTAGTTTTAAGAAATCTAATTAGGGAAACCATTAGCAACACGTAGGGGGTGCATGCACGTGCACTCCCTGCAAAAAGCACTGCCAACACTGCTGGCGATGCCTGTGGGCAGTCGCTGCTTGCCATCCCCACCCCACCACTGACACCGCTGGTGGCGTCTGTGGGCGGTCTGTGATCACCAGTGGATGCTGCTAATGCTTCCGGCAGCGTCTGTGGGTTGTCGGCGCTCACCACCCCCTGCCACAGTCAGTGCTGTGGCTGCCTGCCAGAGCTCACCGCTCGCTGCTGCCACGCTTCTGCCAGCGCCTGTGCCACCACCGCCTGCAGCAGCTCGCCATGCCCCCCCAGCCGTCGGGGGCATGTGGCGTTCATGAGGGAAGCAATGATCTTCAGGGGGCTGGAAGGATGGGACGGGGTGACCCAGCCCACCTCAAAAAGCTCAGGCTCCCGCGGCTGCATCTGGGCTCTCAGAGAAACCTCTGGCTCCTTCCGCAAGAAACAAGGTTCTGCCTCCATGCAGCTGTCTGTGCTGCGTAGGAAATCAGTGTCTGGTCATCACCATCATCAGCCCAACCCTTCTTCCAGGCCAAACTCTGTATGGTGATTTTGGGAGCAGAAGTTTGTGATGACACAAACTATTTGCAAATATGAATAATTTTTGTGACACTTCAGGCATGGAGCAGCCCGGATTTGGTAGCACGGGAGAGAGCATTTTCTTCCATTCCCACGCAGTCAATCATCTCCTTCCAACTTGTGGTGATGGATGATGGCAGGCTCTGGTGGGAGCCGCGCGGCACCTCTGTTGAAGCCTGAATTAGCTGAAGGTGGCCCCATGGAGTGCTGTTGAGGTACAGATCTGGAAGGGCTTTCTCAAAAACCAGCCAAGCCAAACACACTCCAAACTTTCTTACCTGTGCGGTTTGCAAAACAGTCGTTGACATTATACCAGGAAAGGTGCAGACTGCAGTGCTATAAAGGACCTTCTTAGAAACACTATCCAAATCCTTCAGTGTAGCGGTATGTAAACTTCTTTAAATGTCATTTCTTAGCCCTCGCAGATACACGTAACATGCGGAACTGGTCTCATTCCCTGTACCAGTTCTAGTCGCAAACCGGTCCCGCACCATGCCTTGTATGGTTCTGTGGCACTTTCCATAGCAGCACATCACAAAATGCCCTGACCATAAAAGCTCAATTTTGCTCAGCAGACGCGGGTGTGAAATGCAAGAATTAAGTTTTGATATGCATGAGTCGTGCCGAATCAACATCCCAAGTCCTTGCTGGGAGCAGTTTCCAGATCCAGGGCAAAATTCTCTTCTCTGATCTCCACAGCGGTTCTTGACTGAGCTATTCTGCTGCGGTGACGCGCGCAGCAGCTTGGCGGGTGCCAAAGGGATGGCGTGCTTGAAAGGAGAGACAGGGCACCAGGCCACGTTGTAACCTGCCACCACGTCAGGAAGGGGCAGTAACGACGAAATCGCAGATCAAGGTGAAGCTCCGTCCTGAACGGACTGTACGTATTTCTGAGAGAAACCTGAAGGGTCCGTCTCTCAAGCAACAGTTGTGCAGCTTATCATGCCAATAAAATATTCCTGGATTGGCTTGAGCATGTTTTGTGGACTTGAGGGTAGGATTTTGCCTGGATGAGTCACAGTTACTAAATGCATCTCCTCTGTAAATCAGTTTGAAGCAGTGTTTTGGAATAGCCAGCAGGCCTGCTTTCCACCTCACCCGAGGGCAGCAGCTCCAGCAAACACTCGAGTCCTAAATGGTGCAGAGCTGTGGCGGTTTTAAAATCAGTGTGATTTTTTTTTTTAACAGGGGAGCCCAGTGTAACTCCTTCCAGGCTGGAGTGACACTCTGCATCTGCACCTGCCTCATGTGAGTTAAAATCCTGGCAGCAGCATTTTGCACATGCTGGAGCCTCTGTAGAGATTTTTTTTTCTTTTCAGGAAGGCTATAAAATTGCTACCGAATGTGTCTTGGCAGCAAAGGTAACGGACGGAGAGGGCACGAGAGTGCCGTTCCTTGCTGTACGAGTTCCACTTGTTCCAAATTGGCTGCCCTTCTAACGGGTGCTGTATAAGGAAGCCCCGCTCGTCACCATTCACGTCTGTGATCTCGCTTTGAAATGGTCGATTGTGGGATTCTGTGACGAGACAATGTGACGGGGAAGCTGAAAGTGCTGTCCGCTGGCTTCTGTTTTCAAAGCTTTGGTTGGTCTCTTCAGATCCATCGTTACAAAATCCACGAGCACTGCGTACAGACACTTTTCTCTGTTTTGGAACAGGGATTATTAAAAATAACTTGTCTCTATAGGGTTGGGGTCTTGGCATGTTTGCAGAGGCCTGGGGGTCAATTAAAGGAGGAAATTAAAATAAGTTATAATAGGTACATAGATTTTACTGACAGGATGTTCACGGTGGGCCAAGAGACTGTGCAAAAGCATCCTGAGGATGAAGCACTTGTGCTTTGATGGCTGTGCATCCTTCAGCGGTCAGGGGGTTTGGGGGTGCTTCGGGCTGTCATGGCACAGCTGGCCCCGCATGGCAGGTCTCCAAAATCCAGGTCACCCGTAGCACTGTACAGCACGCCTCAACCTGTGCTCCCAGTGTAGGATTGTAGAGGAGTTCCCAAGAAAGTATTGAACTACATTTTTAAATTATCAAATCACCTTCTCTCCTCACTTCTAAATTCTTCCACAGATGACTGAGAGGAGGGAGCTATAGAGACGCATCAGCCTTGAGTACAGCACTGAGTCCTATGTGTGTATGTAGGTAGCACTGTGCCTTCTCCCGCAAGGACGCTGCGGCTGCAGCCCCATAAGTCTGTTCACACTGGTTATCTCAAGTAGACGGATCATTTGCTGGGAAGCTCACGTTACCCAAATGAGCGTTTGCGCAGCTTGCAAGAAAATGTCAGTAGGTCGTAGCTCATCCTGATTGATATGTTGCGTACCGTGGTGTGGCGTGTTGTCGAAACGGGACATGGGCTCGGGTGAGCTCTGACTCTGTTCTCAGTTGTGTCTAATTAAAGGAAAGTTTATCTTGGACCATGTCACAGTAACCAGAGAGCAACGTTTATAGTTCATTTCCATCCTCCCGGCGTCCGGTTTCCAGCGTCTGTTGATGTCGTGTATTAGCAGGGAGACTCCTATTTTAGTGGTGACATCCAGGCAGAACAGACTGACCTGAATGAGCTAACAGGTTACATTTCTGCAAAGCTGGGGCCAGGAGACTGGTGAGGTGCAGGGGTTTATAGGTGAGGATGTATACTTTTCAAATCTTCAGAGCCCGCCGTTGGGCTGGGCTGGGCTGCCACCTCGGAGATCTGGATTTGTTCCCCACGTTGTCCTAGTATGAGAGTCCCATACAGTCCTCTGCAACAGCTTTTCTCTTGGTGGCTTTTGAGCTGCTTTCTTAGGTTTAGAAGACTAAAAAGAAGTCCTTACTGGTGAGTAGGTAGAAGAGAGGCACCCAGTTGTGGGGAGGGATTGAGTTTGCAGGTATGTTGCAAGCCACGTGATGCAAGTGTGAGCACAGGCTCCATTCCTCTGAAAACAGCATTAGACAAACCCGGGTGTTACTTGGAAGAGAAAACTGTGCTAGCAGCAGCTAAGCTTTCCTAGCGATTGACTCCTGGGGTTGATGAGAAATGCCTTCTGTCCATCTCGAATGGCTTGTGCCCGCTCACGGGGCTCAGTACAGTGGTCTTTGGCCTCCAAGACCGCCAGCTCCACGGCAGCAACGGCACAGTGCAACGGGGCTTTCCGGGTGCAGTCCCTCTGGAGATTTGTCCGGGCTCCCGGGGTGGGATAAGGCAGCAGCAATCCGAAATCAGTGTGGTTAGCAGGAGTGTCTTCGGCCTGTCTTTGTGCCAGGCTGCTTAAATAAACTCTGAGGATTTGTCTAACGGCAGGTATATTTTTTGCCCAGTCCCAGCAGTGGTTTGACATTAGCCGTCCTTGCTTAAGGGGCTTCATCATCCCAGCCTCTGATCCTGCATGACCCTCTCTACATTTTATAGCCAGCCTCCTCTTGCTCCTTAAATGCCAGTCCACTTCCCTGGATTTCCTTCTCAATCCTGCTTCTCTCATTTACCTTCAGTATTTCTGCCTCTCCTTCCCCCCCAATTCCATCTGCCGCTTTTTTTTCCAAAAGCCCCAGGCACCCAAAGCTTTGTAACTTTGCCTGTTTTACTCTTATTATAATGAAAAGCTTTTATAACCGCTGTATTACTTTTAAGCGCTCTTCACTAGGAGTGTTGGTATTAAAAACGTGTTCCAGCTTGCAGTGAATTGTCACGTGTCTAAGTGAGGGTAGGCCTCGGCAAAAAACCAAACCAAACCCATTCCTCCCCCCCCATAACAGTCCCACACCTTAAAACTCAGTCACTTCAATGCTTTGGAGAACATGCATGATCCCTCCTGTCACTGCAGCCCCCCCTCTTCATGTCCTACATTTCCTTCATGGTCCTTTCCTTTTTCATCTTTCTGCTCTATTTTGTCTTAAGTGTGTCCCTCCCTCTGACTTAGCTTCTCTTGTTCCACAATCATGTGTCTGTTCTTGCCTGTACTAGTTCTCTGGGGATCGTAGATGACATTCATTATTATTAATTGTATTATTTTCTAACTCCCAAAGATGTGCTAGGCACGCCATAAGAAACACAGATCTGTGCTCTGCAGAGTTTACTGTTGAAGTTGGGCCTATATGTGTGCGACTTGCAGATGTCTGCAGTCTCCAAATGCTTAATACAGTGGAGCCCACTGCTATCTCCCTCCTGACTACAGTGGAAATGACCTGATCTTGATCGTAGGGCCAGAGCCTGAGACAGAATTTCCATTGAACAAGCTTAAACATCTAGTCCAGAGAAATACAGTGAAGCTGTTGTAAATGACTGTTTAATGATTCTGTTCAACTGAGACTTGTTCGGTTCACTGGAAGTGCAATGGGAAAATGGGCCTGATGAGACTAGAGCTGCTCAAGAAATATGTTTTCTCTGCAATGAATAAGGTGTATTTCGTGAATGAGCAGAGTCCTCTGAAATACCAGAATAATAGGCTTGTATAAAGGACAATGTTTTGGTATAAGAAGGTAACATCTCATGTTTCTCGTGTACCATCCCGGTTTATTAACATATTATTTGCTAACCTGACAGCTGTCCCTTCAAAGACAGCCAGGACAGCCCACAGCACATATAAACTCCTCCTAGCTGGATTCCTGACACTAATATTAGCCTGCAGAATTGAACCCAGGCTCGTAGCAGTAGCACTGCAGAAAATTAAATTCAGACTCTCTGCCACCTGCACATCAGCTCCCAAACTGTATTGGCTCATGTGTCAGCGTGGTGAAGAACAGGAATGGTGTGAAGTGAGCAGATAGAGCATCCACCGCCGGTGCGATCAGTGGTGCGCATACCACCACTTGTATGTGTTGTGTTCATATCGCGGAGTCAAGGGAGGGGGAGAGATGCTGTCTGGAATAATTTTTGTCTGAAGCAACGAGCTCTGATGGCCTGACTGATATTTCATCCGGTGCATTCTGCTGCTGAAATCTGAACTACATTTCCACGCTACAAAAGGCCGCTAGCATATCATGATCTAATTCCAGGAGTGCTGTAAGCACCGAAGCAAGAGAACTTGAGCTAGAGAAGGAAGATGATGGAACCGAGTGTGGTGGTGTGGAAGAGGGAGGAGGGAGAATGGAAAAGTTATTTTTAACTGTCTTCTTGTTTAACCCCCTGGCTATTTTTATATTTTCTAACTGAAATCTCATCTTGGTACAGTGTATAAATCCCCTGAATACGAATCTCTTGGATTTGACCTGACCGTAGAAAGATTAGTTTCCATTGGATACCCTCATGAGCTGCTCAATTTTGTCTATGATCCTGCATTCCCTACCAGGTAAATGACTAAAAGATACTGACCCAGTCTGCTTGAGGCTTTGAATATTTGTTCTGAAAGATCATAAAAATTGAAAGGTTGAGTGTTCAGAGGGCACCTTTTAGGCCTGCAGTTGGGCACAGAACTCAGGTGAGTAAATGAATGATTTTCACTGACTGACCTGCCTCGTACAGGGTTTTGCACACACATACAGACATGCCGACAGAGAGTGAAAGTGCAGGGAAGGAGGCTGGCTGAGAATGTGGTCCAAAATAACCATGGAGAGCAGGAAGAGTGAAGGGACACAGCTGGGTGAACACTTGCTCAAAGCCTAGGTTTGGGGGACAATGAATTCTTCCAGAATGTGAACCTGCTCGAATTTTTCATACAATATTACTTATTTTTTAAACAATGTGTTTCTCCATTTGGGCTTTATACCAGCTCACCTGGAGAAACCCAGAAAGTGGGAACTGGCTGGAAATCTAAGTGAAGGTAGGATCAGTCTAGTTGCATTGTCCAACTGGATGCAGCACAGAAGGTGCCTGCAGAATAATTCAGTGCTTTAATTCTTACGCTTCCCCCCGTTCCGTAGTAGCAGAGGGACGGGAGTTCATTTGACACAGCAGGTCCTTGAAGGTTGTTCCTGCTTGGGCCTTTGCTGGATTTCACTTTTCTGATTCCCATGGAGACTTCTCCGCAAAAATCTCAGCAGTAGGACCATCGCTATGGACCGCCTGGTTTTGCACCAGCCGCATCCCTCTTTCCCTCCTCCCCTCCTGGTTGGCACTGAGCTGCATCCTCCTGTATCCTAACAACAGTGACCCTTAACGAACCTACTAGGACAATTCCAGTGAGCATATTCAGTGAATTCACTGGCTTCATCCTGGGGAGGGGAAAGCAGGGATGCCTGTGCAAGGCAGCATTTTTCTCCCAAGCCCAGTGACCAGATAAACAAGAGCAAATGTTGTGCATCTTTGCCAGCGTACATGTTTTTCCCCTCAAATTGACAGCGGTGAACTGCCCGCCGTTCTGCTGCTGTCGCGTGCCACACCTGACTCTCCTAGGTGTGCCAGAGATGAGCAGGGTGAAGAGATCCCTCCAATGTGGTGTGCGCTCCACTGCAGCCCAGCTGAGTTCCCTGTGAACTGCTGATGGAGGTGTGAGTGCCAAACGCATCGAAAGCTGCACGACTTCCTGGGGGAAGGCATAGCTAAGCTTTCTGCTGAGTAAAATGACCCTGTTCTGAAATCTAGAGAGGGCAGATCAGTTATCTCTTTACACTGGCCATGCGTTTTTGTTCCCAGAAGCCAGACAAAAGGTGCGTTAGAAACCTGTCCGCACAATTGCATCCTGTGTTGGTTTTGGCTTTGGACAGGACCTGCTAAACTTGGTTCCACCCAAGCAAATGGTTTCAGAGCTGATGTTCAGAGGTCTACTGTTAGCGTGGGGTGTTTGGCCAGTGCTGACTGTGTTTTGGGTTTCACTCTTTAAATTGCTTTTTGACAGAGGCCTGGTGTTTGACACCCTGTACGGAAACCTGTTGAAAGTCGATGCCTACGGGAACCTCCTGGTGTGCGCACATGGGTTTAACTTCATGCGAGGGTAAGTGCTGACACCCAATGGCTTATTTCTGGTTTAATATGTGCATTTTGGTGGATTCAGTTGACATCTAAGAAATGTCAGGTGTCCTTAACATAGAGATATTTCATAGTCTGTAGGGAAAAAAGTCAGTACAGTCGCCAGAGATCTGTGTTTTGTAGACTGTTGAAATTGGATAAGGAGGTGCGGTGGGGAAGGTTTCCAGAATAATGCATGAGGCCTTTTACCTGGGCTGGCATAGGTTTAGTTTCCTGCCATCAGTTAAAATAGGACAATTGTGTCAGCACTCTCTGGAGCAGGCAGAAGTCTGCATCACATGATGCACTTCATCTTAGCTTGAGAAAGGTCAAGGACTTAAACTAGCATAGGAACTACATTTTCAGAGCTTGCCTTTTCAAAGGGTGATAAAGCAGTGTGGAAAAGGCCAGTGTGATTTCCTGCAGCCCCCTTTGTCTGTTAGCATTTTTCTTACCTGCATGAGTGGAAAGTCTAAGAAGAAAAGAGGGAGCAACAGCGTTAGGAGCAAAATGCATCTGAGTAAATCCTTGGAGGTGTTTAAGATCCAGGTAGACAAAGCCTTGGCTGGGATGATGTAGTCAAGGCTGGTCCTGCTTGGAGCAGGGGGTTGGACGAGATGTGACCTCCTGAGGTCCTTCAACCCTCATTTGCTGTGATTCTGTGCAATAGGAAGCAGAAACTCTAGAAGATTAACAGCACTGAAAACTCCCAGACAGTAAATAGGTGATGTTTCCATGGACTCCGGGGAATGGGACAGGAGTAAACGTGCCCACAATCTGGCCCTGCTGCGTAATGAACAAAGTGTATTTAATGACCTTTTTAAACATTGCCACTCTGCCTTTTAATGATGAGAGTCTCATTATAACCTCCAACAGAATAGTTCTTGCCTCTAGAGATAAAAACTACATGTGGAAGCTCAAAAAAGCATGAGAATGGGAGGGGGTGTTGATTCAGTTTGAGATGAAACGATCAGTGCAAGTGCAATGGATTTGAACACAGCTGTCAGCTCTGGGATTAAGCTGTTCTCATTTCCTCTGCCAACCTTGTTCATTTCATGTACTAAGTATTGATGCTGGAACCTGTAGCTCTGCCAGAGCCAGCGCGGTTATGGGAGTGTGAAGTGAATCCTATTCTTACTAGTTCATCACCAACACAGTGGTAACTTCCCCGCAGCATGGTAAAAGTAGACATTGCCAAAGGCTTGATGGACTCTTGAGTAAGCTGACCTTTTCTGAAGAACTGGAGAGCATCACGTGGCCTCACTCATTTTCTTCCTTTGCTGCTTTATTTGCTTTCAGGCCAGAAACTCGGGAGCACTACCCAAACAAGTTCATTCAGAGAGACGACACAGAGCGCTTCCACATTTTGAACACACTGTTCAATCTACCAGGTGAGTCCTGGTCAGGGAGAGAAGGCCAGATCCTGCAGTAGTGGGAGTTTTGCCAGTGACTTGCTTGGCAGCATGATCACAGAATTACAGACAATGAGGGTGGGAAGGGACCTCAGGAGGTCACATGTGGTCCAACCCCCTGCTCCAAGCAGGACCAGCCCCAACTGCATCAACCCAAGCAGGGCCATGTCCACCTGGGTCTTCAACACCTCCCAGGATGGAGACTCCACCACTTCTCTGGGGAGCCTGGTCCAGTGCCTCACCACCCTCCTCGTGAGAAAGTTCTTCCTAGTATCCAACCTAAACTTCCCTTGCCACAATGTGAGCCCATCCAGCTCCATCCTCTTTGCAGCCCCCCTGCAGGGAGGTGAAGGCAGCTATTCAATCCCCCTCGGTCTTCTCTTCTGCAGACTAAATCAGCCCAGTTCCCTCAGCCTCTCCTCACCAGTCCTGTTCCCCAGCCCACAACCATTTTCACTGCCCTCCACTGGACTCTCTCCAATGTGTCCACATCCTTTCTGTCGTGGGGGCCACAGCTGGACACAGGACTCCAGATGTGGCCTCCCCAGTGCTGAATAGAGGGGAAGGATCACTGCCCTCCATCTGCTGGCAATGCTCCTACCAGCGCAGCCCAGGATGCCGGTAGCCTTCTTGGCACCAAGGGCACACTGCTGGCTCCTGTTCAGCTTCTTGTCCCCTGTCCCCCCAGGTCCTTTCCTGCAGAGCTGCTGCCCAGCCCGTCACCCCCAGCCTGCACCGGTGCAGGGGATTGTTCTGTCCTAAGTGCAGGACTTTGCACTTGTCTTTGTTGAACCTCTGAGATTATGCAACTCATGATGACACCTGTTATTGCTGTTTGGACTTAGTTACATGAATGTCTCTTTTTCCAGCAGTGCACCCCAAAATTATTTTAAGTGTTGGTTTCATCCTTGGATTAATTCTGTTTTGTTTCTTTGCAGAGACCTACCTGTTGGCTTGCCTAATAGATTTCTTTACTAATTGTGACAGGTATACAAGGTATGTATGCCCTCGGAGTTCATACAACTAACAATGTGGTAATTTTTTTAAATAACATCTGCATTTGTAAAAAATCAAATACAATGGAACAGCTCTGTCAAGTTTTGAACCAATCCCCATTAGGGCCAAAAGCAGTCAATCCACTGCCTTCAGCAGACATAAGATCAGGCCTTTTTTACTTTTTAATGTTTGGTGAAGTCAGTACTGAAGAGAAAGCCAAATTAAAATCTCAAGACACTGGCAGTATGGCTTTTCCTTCGTGCTGTGCACCTGCGTACTGTATGGGTTAATCCAGCTCTGCTAGAGAGGGACAGCTGCTAAGTACAGAGGGAGGGACTGGTTAGTTTGTACTTCCCCACCATCCTTGGTGTCTCTGTTAAGACTCCAACAATAATGCCAAATACATTGTCTTGATAACATGGACGCTTGTGATCTGAGACCGCGTCACTGTAAGCACCGAGGCCGCCCACCAGCTCTGCCATGTCCATTTTCAAAGCCTGTCAGCTGAGGCTGTATTTGAATCGGACAAGAGTTCTGTGCCCAGAGCCATTTTGATTCCAGGTTTCATGACTTAAAAACCTCACTTAGTCAAAAGTGAAATACCTGCCGTGGGTTTGACACAGCAAGAGGCTTCCTTGAAGCATTGAAGTCTGGCTTGATTAATTTTCAAGAACCCATTTTCCAAACTTGTACAAGGATTCTGGATTTGCTGTTTACATATGGCGTTTTGAAGTGTTTCCCCACGTCGTGTGTGCACACAGGCACTTCCTTCCCTGGGCTTTCTCCTGAGTGTTGTCGCATTTGAAGGCTGCTAATGTCAATTCTTGGCCTCAGTGCTACCTGGCGGTGGTGACATGAGCTGCTTAGTGACGGGTGTGTTTGAAAAACTGGCATATTTCCTTTTTCAGGGTTAAATGTGTTGATTTCCATTTCCACGGAATATCCCCCTCTCCTGGTGTTGTGAAAGCACATAAATAGCAGCTACCAATTTCCTTTCTCTACGTCTTTGTCTATTTTGTAAATCTCGATAGCCTCCATTTTCATTCATTGCTTGAATGACCTGTGTAACCCCAGCGTTTCAGCCTCAAAGAAATCATTCCGCGTTTCTAGTTATTTTCCAGTATTCTGGTAAGATTGAGAGGGAGAGAGTAAAATCCCAGTCGCAAGGACCTGAAGCACCAGTACTGCTCTGTGGCCCAGTGGCAGCTTGCCTCCTAACGGGCTGAATGAGAACCGTGCTCAGGTAGCAAACACATCTCGTGCTGCTGAATATGCCAGGCGGGCTGCATGTGCTGCTGCTGGCAGCATTTCTCCTGTATGGAGAAAATAGGAAGCAGTTACCGCAAGCCAGAAGCACGAGCCTTTGAGCTGTCTGGTCTGTCGGGGTTCCCTCCTTAGTCACAGAGGTCCTGTGACCCATGCACATGTCTTCTGGCTGCTGGTCTCCCTATGACACGGCTGATCTCTGTTCTCTCTCCCCATAGCTGCGAAACAGGGTTTAAAGATGGAGACCTTTTTATGTCCTTCCGGAGCATGTTCCAGGACGTCCGAGATGCTGTGGACTGGGTTCATTACAAGGTGATTGGCACTCCTTAGCTGTGCACTGAACCAGACCCTTGATGTGGAAGTGATCGGTGTGAGCCTGTCCCTGGAAAGGAAAGCTGCCTTGCCATCTAGCGAGCAAACACTAAACTGCAGATACTTATGCAGAAGGCTCCCTCCCTTTTGATTCCTGATCCCCGTCTGCTGTGCACAGACATCACTGTCCTCACCTACGTTTAACCAGTGTCATCCCATATGCACCTCAGCCACGTGTGCATATAATATGTTACATAGATGGTACAGACCAAGGGTACTCAGCCTTTTGGTCCCACAGGCCAGATGAGGGGCACTGGGCTAATCCATGGGCTGGATCCAAGCCCACGCAGCAGGATCGGGTCCTGGGGCCCCACACCACCTCTGCCTGCTGGGATTGGGGCCCACACCACCGCTGCCTGGTCCCGTGTGTGAGGACCCGGCTCTGAGGGACCTGTACCGCCCCTGACTGGCCTCCCGTGCAGGGCTACAGGTCAGATGACATGATGCCAGAAGCTGGATATCTAGCCCATGGGCTGGGGCTTGAGCACCCCGGCTCAGACTTTTAATTTTTGCAACATTGAGTTGATTGTAAACGGACTCCAGAATATTAACAGCTTTGTGTGGTCCGCAAGCTGTTTGTACCAGCTGAAGAAGCTCATAAGCTGGCTCCTCTGCTTGCTGCAGAGCACACGCAGGCGTACAGACGTAACACTAGCCGGGTTTTGTGATAATCAACATCCATGAATATGCCAGCCAAAGGCCCCTTTAGCTTCCCTTCTTGAGAGAAATCCCCTTGGGAGCATGGGTCACTTTGTGGGATTTGATCGCATTTTATGCTTTAGGGAAGCATCTAATTTCTGCAAGACGCTTTGCTTTTCATGGCACTTTTGCACAATTGACCAGGTGGATTATGTGCTGGCCTTTTGCCTTTTACTGATGTGTTGGGGATGGCTGGTCTGGGCTCTTGTTAGTACTGTGCATCCACTTTCTCTTCTGCTTTGATTACATTCCTTCCTGAAAGGACCACAGTGCTGTTACAGTGAAATATTCCCCTGTACGTAAGCTCATCCCACCACAGCGATGGGCTGGATGGCTTGGAGAACTTCCCTAGCCTCATGCCCTTTGACTCCCTGGTTCAGATTCAGCGCCAGGTTGGCCTTTGCAGGATTTTGGCAGGATGGGCCTTGAGGTCTGTTAGGACACAGTTTCCTTCCTCACCCGGGTTGTGTTGTTTCCGTTTCAGGGCTCCCTCAAGGAAAAGACACTCGAGAATCTGGAGAAGTATGTGGTGAAAGACGTAAGTGTGGGGTTCACTTACGGTCCACATGATGTGCTCTCATAAGAATACAGGCAGGAAATGGAGGGGGAAAAATAAACCTGTTGATTGGTATTGCTGAGGAAGAAGACGGATAGCACTGTGGTTTCTCCTGGAGTAAGCAGAGGTCAGACCCAGTCTTCGTCTCAGTTCAGCAGTCCACGTGCTGTTGCTGCAAACAGCTCTTGAGCAGACTGTAAAAGCCAGAGGATCGTGGGAAAGCAGGGTTGGAAGGGACCTCATGTGGGCATCTAGTCCAGCCTCCTGCTCAAAATGCCTGGATCATCCCTGACTAAACCCTCCCAGATGTATCTCATGATAGAGGTGACAGCGCGGCGAGGCCCTGGTGGGGACGGGGACTCTTGTTACCCAACCAGTCACTCCACGACGGAGCTCTGCAAGCCACAGCTCCAGAGGAGAGGCAGGACAGCTGTGTTGTGCCAAGGCCTTGTCCCCCTAGTAGCATGCTCAGTGCAGTGGCTGGCCCAGGGAAGCTGAGACTGTAGCCTCCCTCCTGCAGTGCAATTGCCATTGTCTATAGCACGGGCCAACAGCAAGCAGCATCCTGAAGCTAGGCCCGTGCCCTATGAACCTCTAGGACATCATTCGGTTTCAACAGCTGATAGCAGCTAGTTGGTGCGTGGCCCAGGCCTGCTGTGGGGAGCCAGGCCTCTACCCCTACCTGCAGACTGCTTTAGGTCATGATCAGTCCTTCTTACAGTGGCTGAGTTGGGATTTGCAATGGCTCCAGGCTGCAGCTGTCTCTAATTCTGAGGTCTGGTTTATCCCCTTCCCTAACCTGGGGTCGAAGCACTCAGACTTGGCCTACCCAGGGGCCCATTTTGGTATGTGCTCTGCCCAGACTCCAGGGACCTGGTCCACATCCTCACAGGGGAGCACGGGTTCCTGCTGGCTCCTGTGGGCTGGTGTGACTGGTTCTCAGCAGATTCTCTCCCGCTGGCTGTGCTCCCGAGGGGGGGCTGCGGGCAAGGAGGGTTTATTGTAACGTGTGTGTGCTGATCACCATGCTCTGGTTCTCCTGACGCCCCTCTCTTCCCCACGTGACATTGCAGGCGAAGCTGCCTTTGCTGCTGAGCCGCATGAACGAAGTCGGGAAGGTGTTTCTTGCCACCAACAGCGACTACAAATACACAGACGTAAGTGCAGCTGGAGCTCAGTGCGGCAGGGCTGGGGGATGCTGGGGAGCTCAGCGTGACTGCTCTGAGTGTGCCCTGGGCACTCCTAGCGTGGTGGAGAGCCCTTTAATGGTTAAAGCAGAGGACCAGGCCTGTAACTCTCGGGCTTTGTGCCTGGCACTGCCACTGGGTCACTTAGGGCCAGTCAGCCACTGGGAGTTTTGGCATTGACCAGCATGTCCCACAAAATCAACCAAAGGAAAAAAAAGGCAGTAGTGCCGTAGGCCGAGGGAAGGTGCCCTCTGCCAATCAGCAGCAAGGGGTGGGGCAAAAAAAAGCAGTAGTGATGTAGACTGAGTGAGGGTGCCCTCTGCCGATCACCAGGGCCCCACCACTAATCAGCTGCTGCGAAATGCCCCTGAAATCAGCTCTGCACACCGCGAGCATCCCGTGAAAAACCCTTTGTGTTGCTGCAACGTTGGTAGGTCCCTACATACATTTCCATGACACGATTGTTCTGAGGTGCTTGGAGCAATAGGCCGTCCTGAACCGTGGACTGAGTAAGCGTCACTGTCCTTTGAATCATCCATGCCAGAGGGCAGCAATGAGTGCTCGCTCCTGTCAGAGAGAACCTGGGGATTATGACTTCCCAGGGGAACGAGGCAGTTTGTATAGCCCTAGTACACGTGTGATGCCACAGTGTTAGTGTGCACAGGAAAGTGATGAAAGATCTTTTAAAGGTCTGTAAAATATATCAGAAGTATCTGCAGATTCCCATGGCAAGTCTGTTCTTTGACTGTAAAAAATGGCCGTGTTAACGCCAAAGGATGCAAAAACTATTCACTCATTCATTGCGTCTCCAAATCTAATGCCAAAACCTACTATTACTAATTAGCAGAAATAAGAAAAGTCTGCAGCCTGGAAAGGTGAAGGCTAGGACATTTGCTCTTATGAACTACACGACTAGGGGGCTTTTTAGTAAACATTTTTTAATTTCTTTCAGAAAATTATGACTTACCTGTTTGATTTTCCACATGGACCAAAGGTATGTGAGTGCGGGGGGCAGATTTGGTAGCGGGTCATGTGCTTGCTTTGTTCAGTGTAGCAGGACAGGACTCTCATCCTTGTTCGGGCACTGTCGGGATTGGCAGGTTCAAACAAACTTGCTGTTTAGCTCCTTGCATGGGGCCAAGAGCCTTCAGCGCGGCGAGCTGTATTAACAGCACCGCAGTCTAATACCACTGGGTTTTTGCAGCCAGTTTCGTATGGATCTTGACACGAATTTAGGTTACTGAGGCATCTTGCAGAAGAGGGAAGGAAAGAGGGGGCTTGGGGTCAGACTCTGATTGCACTGGGGAGACCCCACTGACTTCAGGCATGTCAGTCCTGATTAGGCTGGAGTAAGCGGGGTCAGATTTTGGCCCCGAAACTTTTAAGTTAAATAAATTACCAGAGTTTGCTCCCTGTTTTGCCTGCTCAATGCGTTCATACTGATTATTTCATCCGCCGTGCAGCGTGTTGCTCGGGTGCCATTTCACACGTTCACTTACTGTTATGGGCCTGTCAGCAACGCGCCCGACCATACGTCAGCGGTGAAAATCAGTCCGTTAACTTAAACTCTCCAGAAGACACGGAGCAAGCAGTCCCCATCTCTGCTCCAGTAGCCCCTCCCCAGTCGTGCTCCAGTTAGAAGAGCATTGGACCCAAGAGACCCTCTGCACCGTACTGTGAAGTCGATGAACCCCACAGGGGCTGATTTGTGTAATCGGGACCCTTTACCCAAAACCATCTCATCAGCTTTGTTGTGCTGCCTTGGTGCTGCCTGTCTAGGCACTGTCAACAAAACACTGCATCGAAGAGTGGTCACAAGTGCTTGTGCCTCTGAGCCATGGTTGGATAAGGGGCAGTTGTTACGTGGCAGCTTCCCACGGCCTTTGAGAGAGCTTATGAGGTCAAGCGCTGAAATCAGGAGAATCTAATGAGCGGGGATCTATTCCGCTTGTCCTCCCTCCCCAAGGGGTGGCTGCATTTCTGCAGCGAGGGTCGTGATTCCCCAGCGCTTCATTGCCCTGAGACCCCGGGAGTGAAAGGGGCAGTCGGTGCCACCGCTTGTGTTGTCAGTGAGAAACAGAGGCTGAATCCAGCTCATGGTTTCTGTGTGTCTCCCTTTCGCAGCCCGGGAATGCTCACCGACCGTGGCAGTCCTACTTTGACCTCATCCTGGTGGATGCACGGAAGCCCATCTTTTTTGGGGAGGGCACGGTATTGCGGCAAGTGGACACGGTAAGTCCAGGAGTGGCTAAGGCCCGTACATCACGAGAATGGAAGCTTCTCACCTGGTTTCTTCAGGCACCACGTTTTCCAGCCTGGGTTCAGCACTAAAATTCACCAGAGGCCGGGCTGGGCTTTGTGCTACGTGGTGCCTGTCACCACTGACAGCGCGACGTGGCAGTAACAGGCAGAACTGAGCCTGTGTGTTGAGGAAAGAGAAACACGTGCTGAGGACAGGCTGGTGAAAGCTGCCCCTGGCCCCCTAGAAGGGCAGATGTAGGACAGAATAGGACAGAGAAGCCCTTTGAGGCCAACAAGTGATTCCCCCCTGTTCTGCGCAGGTTACCGGCAAGCTGAAGATCGGGACGTACACCGGCCCCTTGCAGCACGGCATCGTCTACTCAGGAGGTAAAGCGGGATCGGCCCGTTTTATAGAATTGTAGACAATGAGGGTTGAAGGGAGCTCAGGGGGTCACATCTAGTCCAACCCCTGCTCCAAGCAGGACCAGCCCCAACTGCATCATCCCAGCCACGTGTGCGGAGCCTGAGCAGAGATCCAGCTCCCCCCTGTGGTCATAACCTGGCAGCCTCAGTTCAGACTCCGAGAGACACGGGAGTTGATAAGGGCAGAGCCCTTCTCCTCTAGTGCAGGGCTGTCCTTTCAAGTGGCCAGGGATCGCACACCGTGTGGGCCGCGCCAGTGTAACCCAGCACCGTGCAGGTGCCCCCCTCCCTTCACTGCTGCACCACGTGCCTGCACAGGTGCCTTTCTCGCACCGCGTGGCCTCCCGCAGTCAGGGCAGTGGCTTATGTGATGTGACCGCCGGCAGATGCCCCTAATGGAGACATGTGATGCTGGGCAGAGCTGTGCCAATCTGGCGCTGGTTGTGCCACATCACAGCTGTGCTAGGGAGGCTGTGCCCATCCGAGCAACACTCTGCTGCTGCAGCACACTGATCTCTGCCTAGTGGAGACGCTGCCTTCAATGGCACCTGCTCATTCAGTTCAGGGGAAGGGGGGAGCCAGCTCTGCCCACCCAGACAGTGACCGCGGCTCGGTCCCCGTAGTGCTGGCAGGCCCTTGAGCTGGGACCTGTGTTGTGGGACAGCAGCTCTGGGACTTCAGAGGCTCTGCAGTGCTGTTCGCTGCAGCTTGGATGTGCCGCCCTGGAGCAGGGTTGCAGGGGGAGACACTCTCCCCGACCTGGCCCTGCTTTCTGGCCTGACAAGATTAAGTGCCCTGGGCAAAGATGGCTCCTGGTGGCCAGTGCCTGTCTGCCAGCAGTTGCAGTGGGTGTTTGCAAGCAAGGCTTGTGCTCTGGTGCTGTAGCGAGAGGCACGTGTCTGAGCCAGGAGCACCAGGGCCAAGGGGAATCTCATTCGCAATTGCCCGCCCATCCTGTTTTCCTTCCCCCTCAGGTTCCTCCGACACGATCTGTGACCTGCTGGGCGCCAAGGGCAAAGACATTCTGTACATCGGAGACCACATCTTTGGAGACATACTCAAGTCCAAGAAGCGGCAGGGCTGGAGGACCTTCCTAGTGATCCCGGAGCTGGCCCAGGAGCTGCACGTCTGGACTGACAAGAGCGGTAAGATGCTCTTGCCCTGGCACACGTGCAGTGCTCAGACAGGCTCTGACCTACCCTAGAGAGATGCCAGGGCTCGAGGGCCTGCATTGCTCCAGAGCCATGTGCTTCTCCCCCGAGGCGCCCCAGCCTTGTTGCTGACAGGCTCAGGGCATCCCTGCAGCGGTGCCCAGGGCTCGCTGGGCCTCTTGAGCGGCTGCTGCTGGCTGGGAAAGCAGCTCCTGACGCAGCAGCATCCCCTCTGCAGATCAGGCCTGTTCAGCACGAGCAAGGGCTGCCCTCTCCCTCTGATCACTGCTCTCTTCCCCACCCCACCATCTCAGCTGCCCCAGCCCTCCTCTGGGGCCCCGCTGCTGTGTCTGAGGCGAGGGGCATGCGGCAGTAGCCGGGAGGGTCAGATTTACTGCGCACAGCTGTCCTGAAGGGCTGCGAGGCACCCGTGGTGCTCAGCAGCGGCAGGGAGGGAGAGGGTGGGAGAGCAGCGGGCTTGCAAGCACTCAGAGGCAGGTGGGGGAAAATCAAGCAGGAAGCAGGTAACGCTGGGCTCCGCCAACCCCTTCTCCTAGGGACTGGCTTCTGGGGACAAGGGTCATGGGATGTGAGGGGCGTTCACTGCAGCTGTGTCCCCGTGGGCTGCTCCCCCAGTCCTCACAGCAGCAGATTCCAGCCTCTTCCCTTTGCTTCCTGCTCCTTCGGGGCTGCTTAGAGGACAGGAGCCTTCCCCCGGCTCAGCCCTATGGGCCTGGCCCTGCTGCTGTTGCACCGTCCATGACGTTACCTGGGCAGAGGCTGCTGGTGTGTGCCCCCAGCCAAAGGGAGCGAGCCCAGAGGGCAAACCCAGGGCCCGGCTAGGTCCGGGCAGAGCAGCCGTCAGTCCCATCCTGGGGGCAGTGGGGTGAGTAGGAGCTAATGCTTTGGCTCCCGGAGGTTCTTGGCTTCACCGGCCAACCTGGTTTTTGGCTGTTTTCTCCTCTGGAATCCTCCAGCCCTTTTTGAAGAGCTGCAGAGCCTGGACATCTTCCTGGCAGAGCTGTACAAGTGAGTGTGCGAGCCCTCATCCCCCTGCCCCTCCCCCTGTACGGGCCCCGAAGGACGGGCCGGGCAAGCCCTCCAGGACACAAGGGGAAGCCAGGCAGAGCGCGGCTGTGGCTTGCTCAGCCGTGCAGGGAGCCTGGGCTTGGCCCCCGGCATCTCTTCTCCCAGTTCTGTGCGGGGACCACAGCACCATCCTGCCCTGATCTCTGAACAAGATCCCTGCAGAGCTCCCGCCCCAGCTCCCCCCCACGCGGCAGGCCTTTCAGACCCTTCTGTTTGCTCTTTCTCCGGTAACCAGGCACTTGGACAGCAGCAGCAACGAGCGCCCGGACATCAGCTCCATCCAGAGACGCATCAAGGTATCAGTTGCAAAACACCTTCCCCCCACCACAGGATCCCTAGGGCTTTCCTGCGGGGACCCAGCTCTGGAGCAGGGCACCAAAAGGCAGGAAGTGCTTCGCAACCCCATGCAGCCTGCCGGCCAGGAGCCCAACACAGGCTCTGTGTCACAAGGTTTGCCCCTGGGTATTGGGCCGGTGCATCTCTTATGAATCTGGCCTGCTCCAGGCCCTGGCCCTGGCTCCAGCCCTGCCAGGGATTCGGTGCCGACTCAGGGGTGCCGGCCAGTGGCTCAGCCTTGCTGCTCCCTGGAGCCTCTGTGGGGAGGAGTCGTCTCTCCCAGTCCAGATCATCAGAGCCCCAGTTAGATGACAGCTCAGCCCAGTGCAGGGTCACGGGCTCCAGTACAGTACCTGCCCCATGCTCCAGTGCCCAGATGTTAGAGCCCCAGGGGGCTGTGAGACCCCCCTTGGCACCCTGGAATCCCAGTCCCTGCCCACTCTGCCCCCACGGCTGAGCTTGCGCCTTCCATCTGCCCGTTGCTTGCAGAAAGTGACCCACGACATGGACATGTGCTACGGGATGATGGGAAGCCTCTTCCGCAGCGGCTCGCGCCAGACGCTCTTTGCTAGCCAGGTGATGCGTTACGCAGACCTCTACGCGGCGTCTTTCATCAACCTCCTCTACTACCCATTCAGCTACCTCTTCAGAGCCGCCCACGTGCTGGTGAGTTGTAGCCCACGGAGAAAAAAGCAGTGAGCCCGGCCGGCAAGTGCTTGGTGGGCGGCGCTGACAGCGACAGGCGCTGGGAAGGCCTCGAGGACATCGGCGCTTGTGTGCAGTGCAGAGCCTGCGCTCTGGTCTCCTGGGGCAGCTCAGGGCTGGAGTTCCCTGTGGAGGTGATGTCTCTTTGGGAGCAGTTGATACCCCACTGGCCACCCAGGACAGTGTTCACAGCCCCTGCCAGACCGCAGTCGGGGCTGTTGGGGGGGCAGCGTGGCAGGAAGATAGCGGTGCAGAGCAAAAGGGATTGTGGGGCCTTGAGACTTGTGTTTAGAGCAGTGCAGAGCTGGGGCTGTGCTACCCTGCAGGGAGGAGACCTAGCCAGGGGCGCCACCTCCATTTTGGGCTGGCACCTGCCCTGTCTTCATGTTCTTGGCACAGGCCTGACTTGTTCTGGGTGCGGGGAGCGTCCCTGCTGTCCCCAGAAGAGGCGGTGCCTGAGAGCAGAGTGAGGCCTGCTGCAGCGCACCCTTGCTCCGGGGATTCGCTCCTGCAGCCCAAAGGCCCTTCATGTTTCTCCCGTTAGCTCTATACTGCCCCACGCCCAGCCTGCCGGCCCGTGTGGGATCAAATGCGAGCCTGCCGTATTTGTCGACGGTTTCCTGTGAGCGCCCACGTTCCTGAGCAGCTGTGCTTGCTGGACAGCCCCTCCTCTTCCTTGTGTTTGTGCAGATGCCGCACGAGTCGACGGTGGAGCACACGCACGTGGACATCAATGAGAAGGAGTCGCCCATGGCCACCCGCAACCGCACCTCGGTGGACTTCAAGGATTCCGACTACAAGCGGCACCAGCTGACCCGCTCCATCAGCGAGATCAAGCCGCCCAACCTCTTCCCCCAGACCCCACAGGAAATCACACATTGCCACGATGAGGATGACGACGAGGAGGAGGAGGAGGAAGAAGAGGAGGAGGAGGAGGAGGAGTAGGCAGGACACACGGAAGCATCTCTGAAGACAAAGCGTGACTGTAGCAGGGAGGGGGAGCGAATTCCCAGGGTGGGTTCTGGGGTGACGAGGGGATGCGATTCTTTCGCAGGCGCCTTCAGAAATTGTCCAAACACTCGAGCCAAATTCCTGCCGCCTGCCAGGGCCCCGCAGCCCGAGAGTGCAGATGGTCCGGGATGCCGCCGGCCTGTGTCGCCAGCTGCTGCACCCATCACACCCCAGGGCTTCCTGGGGACGCGCCCGTCCGGTTTTCACCCGCGCAGCATCCTGCAAACACTTGGGAGGTGGTCGTGGGGGGACCGGGGGCCGGCTGCAATGGGGCCAGCAGCAGACAGAACAGTTTGCAAAGGATCCTGCCCGGCCCCCTCTGCCCCAGATCCACGCCAGCCAGTCCTAGACGCCGTCGTGTGCAGGGAAGCGCCTGGGTGTCCCCTGTACATGGCCCTACGTTCTGCCTCAGCGGCGCTGCGGCCCTCCTGCGCGGACGACGTCGCACGTTCTGGGTTTGCTGCATCTTTGTCACCTGGTGGCAAAGGCTTGTTCCGTCCATCCCCGGCGCCTCGCAAGTCTCAGCCTGCCGGGCTGCCGTTTCATCCAGAGGGCCGGGCACCGTCGGTGGCTGCGGCCCCCTCCCGCCAGCACAGAAGCAGGAGCAGCGGAAGGCAGCCAGCAGGCTCAGTCCTTGTCTGGGGGCCTCACCTGGTGTCCCCTGAAACGGGCAGTGCAGGCCGGCCTGCGAGGGCCCAGCCGACCCATTAAGCACGTGCGCAGCACGGGAACAGCACGGCGCAGCAGCCTGCCCGTCCCGGCACCGTGTCGCCCTCCGGGCGGTGCCAGCAGAGCAGAGCACCCGGCTCTACCCCGTCAGCCCCTTGTTCCTATCTCGCGAGTGTCTTCAACCCCGTCCCCTGTAAGGTTCCTCGACAGACGAAGCAGCAGGGCTCGTCCTGCTGCTGGGGCAGGCGCCGAGTCAATAAATGATGTTTCTAATACGAGCGGGTCCTCGCCTTGTCTGGTTGCCTGGCACCGCGGGAAGGGTCGGGTCCACAGCCTGCCCTGGCCGCGTGGGCGCAGGAAGTGGGTGCCGGGCTACGTCCCTAAGGACAGGGTATCAGCAGGGCAGGCGAGGTGGCGGGGGCCGCCCCATCGCTGCCAAGCACTTGTGCTGGGGCCCGTAGGTGGTAGGAGCTCCCCAGCACCCTTCAGCTCTGGGTGAGACAGGCGGTGGGAGGTGAATGCAGCGTGTCCAGGGCACGGGAGGTGAAGTGTGCTCCCTTCACGGAGCCCCTCGGCAGCCTCGCAAGGTGGGTCCGGTCGGTAGTCTGGGCCAAGGATGCGCTGCTGCAGCCTCTGGGGAGCAGGGGGAGAAGCCAGAGCGCAGCAGGGCTGCTGGGCCGGGCGCGGGACCTGCCCTTGAGGAAGGCCAGCAGGAAGGAGGGGCAGCCTTGATGGCCCTTGCCCAAGAGGGGGTCCATGCCCACGTGGCACCCTGCATCCTCCTGTAACAGTCCTCAGCCCGTCCCCCAGCTCGGGACACATGGGAAAAGCCCCTCACACCACTACATCAATACATCCCCCCCTTCCATCCAGGAAGAGCACACACCAACTCCTGCAGCGTCCTTAGCCTGACGAAGGGGTTTTGAACCCGAAAGCTTGCTTAATAACTATTCTCCAACCATTTGGGTTGGTCTAATAAAAGAGATCAAATTCACCCAAGGAACCTTGTCTGCCTGTGTCCTTAGACCAACACGGCTACAACCTAACCCCCCCCCTTTTATGTATTTACTAGCAAATCGCCCGTCAAGACTGAGGGGGTGGGCGGGTGGGGATGGAGCCCTACCTCCCGCCATCTGCGGCCCCCCCACCACTCCACCCCCCGAGGCAGATTAACATGTATGACACCCTGCGCAAGCACAACATGGGAGGCCGCCTGCCCCGCGAGAGCTGGGCTACCCGGGGGGGGGCAGAGGGGCCCCTTCTCCTTCTGCTGCTGGGGGCAGGCGATACACGCAGCCTCTGCTCCCTGCTACCTATGGCCAGTTGCGCACACACAGGTGTGCACACAGCCACGCACACAGAGGGGCATGCACACTACTCACTCACTCTGCACATGGACACACAGACGCATACATCCTCTCCCTGCCACAAACACAGACGCATGCACAAACAGACATGCATGCAGACGTGTGCGCTCTACTCACTCTGCACATGGACACAAACACAGTCTCCTGTCATGAACACACACTCACAGATATGCATGCATACAGAAGGGTGTGTGCTCAACTCACTCTACACATGGACACACAGGGACAAACACACTTTCCCTGCCATGAACACGCATGCATGCACAGACACACATGTACGCACATGTACACATGCAGACACGTGTGCACGCACACAGATGCAGACAAGCATGCACTCTACAGTCTCTGCACAAGGACACAAAGCCAACTACACTACCTGCCATGAACAGATGCATGCATGCATGTGCGCACGCGCACACACATATATGCACACTCATACATACAGACAGGCGTGCACTCTACTCACTCTGCACATGGACACACAGGGACAAACACACTTTCCCTGCCATGAACACGCATGCATGCACAGACACACATGTACGCACACATGTACACATGCAGACACGTGTGCACGCACACAGATGCAGACAAGCATGCACTCTACAGTCTCTGCACAAGGACACAAAGCCAAATACACTACCTGCCATGAACAGATGCATGCATGCATGTGCACACACACACACATGCACGCGCACACACATATATGCACACTCACACATACAGATAAGCGTGCACTCTACTCACTCTGCATATGGACACACAAACACTTTCCCTGCCATGAACACAGATGCACGCATGCACGGACACACTTGCACACAAACACACAGACGCATGCAGACACGCATGTACACATGCATACACACAGACGCACACATGCAAACAAGCACGCGCTCTACATTCGCTGCACATGGACACAGAGCCAAATACACTCTAGCTGCCATAAACACAGACACACGCATGCACACAGAAATGCATGCACACAGATGCAGACATGCACAGATGTGTGCACAGATGCAGGCACATGCAGACACACAAGCACTCGCATGCACAGACATGTGCACGCATACAAAGATACATAACGCATGCACGCGCACACACACACGCATACACCCCCCCTTCCCCTCCCCTCCTCTTCCAGAACCGCCCCCTTCCCCACCCTCCATCACTGAGGCAGCCCCCCCCCTGCCCCCCACCCCCAACAGCTGCTCCTTGCTCCCTCCCGGGCCCTGCTGCACTGACCAGCAGCCCAGCGGCACCCCTGGATCCCCCCACTTTGCCCTCATTCAGGGAGGTGGGGGGAAAGCCCCGCTGCTCGGCTGGCTGGAGCGTGTTCCCCACTGCCAAACTTATAGACGTATATCTATACACCCCTGCCCCTTTTATATATTTATAGAGCAAGAGAGAAAGAGCAAGTGTGCGCGCGTGTGTGCACGTATGCACATGCATGCTGGAGGTACATGTACGTGTGTGTGTGTGTGCGTGCGTGCAGAAGGGTGGTATCCGGTACTTGAACAATCCTTTCTGCTGTTATTAATACATCCTCGCACCACTCACCAGGCACGAACGCCAGGCAACACGCGCCTCTGTGTACCCAAGATCTTCTACGGGTCGCTTCCCATACGACCGCGGGGACAGTAAGTACTACAGGAACCCCTGGGAGTTGTGGCTCAGGGATGGGCTGATGGGCAATGCGCTGGAAATGGATTTGGGGTGGGGAGACCAAAGGGGCCAGAGCCCGAATGAGGACGTGAACCTCCACCCCGAGGGTGGCTCATTTGGAGCTGGCGGGTCGGAGGCCGAGACCGATGCATCGGCAAAGGGAGGCAAGAGCTGGGTGTGTTCGCTGGCGGCTCTATGGCCTCCTGCCCTCGGGAGAGAGGGAGGACGCTCAGGTGTGAAGCAGGAGTGCACTCGCGTGTGAACAGCCCCTCGCCGATACTCCAGCGTAGCGCACGCCCTTCAGCCGCGGCTGCGCCACGCTGCGGCAGGGGTGTTCGAGGACAAACAAACGTGAGAGCCAAGAGGAGCAGGTTGTAAAGAAGGGATTTTTATTAGTGGGGGCGGGGGGAACAAAAAAAACAAAAAACCACAGCCCTGCTGGAAACGTCCCCAGATGAAGCACCCCAGGCAGTGTCCACCACGTCCACCCCGCCAGCGCTCGCGGACACGACGGTGCCAGCGCGTCCGTTCGGTCTCTGGCTTTTATAGCTCCGTGCCTCATCCTGTCCCACGAGAGCCAACGGCAACATGCTACGGTCCGTGAGAAGGAGACGGGCCCAACCCTCTTGGGAAGTGAAGAGGCCGCCAAGGTATTGGGGATGCATGAGCCATGATTGACCAGCACGTGCCCACGGCACCCGATGCACATGATGAGAGAAAGAATGACCAGTTGGCCCCTTTAAATAAAGTGAAGGTGAAACACAGAGGAGGGAACGATGCAGAAACCGGACCGTTCGACAGAAAGGGGAAAAAAAATTAATCGTTTATCTAGAAAGAACAGAAACGAACAAAAAAAACGCTTTTAAACAAACAAAAAAAATAATCACAAAATATACAAATAAATCAGGTACAAAATAAATAGGAGAGATTGGAAATCTACAACAACATCGGAATAATTATAAAACTCGTTTGCATGACAATCAGTTTACGAAACGTATACACTTCATCCACGGCTTTCTTTTGTGCTTATGCGGGTTTATGTACACCGTCCGAAATACTGTAGGCAGGACGCTACAACTCTGAAAAACAAGGTCATGTACAATATGATACAGACAGCAAAGACCACACGGGGCGGGGGAGGCGACGCGAGGACTGGCAGCATAACCTAAAGACCGGCGGGGCGCTTGGACAGGCAGGGACGTGCTTTTAAAAGGTGAACTGCAAAGCCTTTGGGCAGGAAGTCAAGAGAGTCTGTGCAGACTTCAGCAAACAGAGGGGCAGGGCTCGAAGGGAAGGTCTACACCCAGGGAAGAGCGTGGTTTTGGGGGTAAGCAGGTGTTTCAGCAGCTGCAGAGAAGTGGGGCGAAGTGACAGAGAAGCACAAACTCAAGTATTTGGGTTTTCACTATTTGGCATCGTGACATCTGCACCGCGACTCGGATGCAAGTCTGGGAATCCGCAGGCGCAGCTGTGGGAGAGCAAGTCCAAGCTTTGAGGTTCACCCCAGGGGTCCTGTCCTGAAGTCCCTTCTTACCTCCCAGCCTGGAGGGCACCAGGAACGCGAGGCTGGCGCTGGCGGACCCGCGCTGCGAGCGTTGCCGTGGGGCGGTCTCTCCTGGCACAACGCGGCTGCGATTTTTGTGACCGCCGAATGCTCACCCGCCGCCTCTCCTGGGCCGGTCCCCACCAGCGTGAAGGCACGAGACCGTATCAGCAGGCTGAGCAAAGAGTGCAGAAGTCCAGGCGCTAACGTTTCCCAGCTCCGACTCGTCAGCGCTACAGCTCGCAAACCCCAACCTCTGCCGACAGGCGGCTCCCGCTGCGTCCCTCGGAGGAAAGGAGGGCTGCTCTGACAGCCAGCACTTGGGGAAGCAGCAGTTAGACTTCTTGACACCGGTTTCATTGGACTCGGCAGGGTTCGAGTTGCCGGCCCCATTCGAAGGCAAAGACTCCAGAGGTCACGGGAGGGCGCGTTGGGATAGGAAGGAGGAAAATCTAAAGATCGAAGATCCTTGCTTTCGAAGTGGTGACGCTTCACTCGGAGTCAGCCCCGCGGGTAGCGAAAACAGCTGCTAACCCTGGCTATCGGACGACGGTGGGGCAAGAGCGATAAGGGAGGGGCAGACGAGGCCCCACCGTCTCCCAAGGCAAGGGCGTTGGAGCCAATGAGACGCATCTGTACTCCGGGATGTGCAGGGTTTGATCCCATCCAGGGAAGAGCCGAAGCATTTGAAGGGGTGCACGAGAGTGTCACGGAAGCACGGTGTTCAGACCGCTGCCAGAGCACGGGGCTACCGACCACGGGAACAGCCGAGCCCATCGGCGAGCGGCCGTCTGCAGCGTCCTGCCTAGCTCCGCGCCGCCCGTCCTCAGCCCAGGAAGGAAGGAGCTGGGATGGCCTGGGCTGTAAAGCTTCCTCTCATCTCTAAGCAATGCTCTGTGCCCAGATCCCGGGCCTGGAAGAAGAGGAGCGGGAGATGCATGAAAGTGAAGTGCAAGATCGAAGCTGCGCTACTCTGGAGATGGACCGGGGCCAAGCGCTCCTCCGGCACCACTTGCGCTCGCCAAGCGGCCCGTTTGCGCTGCGGGGAACCGAAAAGCAGAACGGCTCAGCTGAGCGCCACGGCCGTGGAGGAGAGGGGCGGGCGTTGCAGGTGACGTGGGCCAGCGTCCCCTGGGAAAGGCCGTGCGTGCAAGGCAGAGGGACTGGAGCGGGGGGTGCCTGGTGACCCGCACAACGGGCTCAGGAGACGGCGAGCAAGCGCCCAGCTAGCGAAGCTCCCCGGCGCGCGTACTCCCTCTGCCCCCCTGCTAAACCAGGAGGAGGGCTGCTTCCACCGCAGTTGTGCTGGGATAAAGCTGCTGGGCCTTCCCACAGACCAGATCGACTCTTATCCTTCCAGTCGCAGAACCACGCACTTCTTTGGATCCGGCGAGAGCTTGACAACCCCCCGCTCTCGAGCAGTGAGGACCAGCAAGTCCAAGCTCGTTCAGCCCGCCCTCGCTATGGCACCGGAGCTTGGGACAACCACAAAGACACATCGGCACCGGCCAGACATCATCGATGGGCCTGAAGCCTCATGTCCTGATGCTCACAGGCACTGCGACAGCATCCCCCGACCCGGCCAGCTGCTAGCCATGGTCCCGACTCCGGGTAACTTCACGCCTGGTTCCCAGGGCTAGTCCTCAGCCCCGGGTGTGTGTACTGGACACCGAGTAAGATACAGCACGCGACATCCAACACGCACAGACCCTACGTAGGGCCCGTGTAGATATTCTCCATCAGCGTGAGGAAGAGGCCTGGTCCCAGGGAGCCTGGCTGCATTCGCCGTCACATGAAATACTTACGCAGGATGCTGTTCGTTGCTCCCAGACTCAAGTCTCTCTTAGCTGAGCTCTTCGGAGATCACATGAAGCACCGCGGCAAGCGCCGCTGCGGTCCAGTCAACCGCTCCGTTGTACTTGGAGCTGGTTTCAGGGAAGCCCCTGTGAAACCACCTCCGAGTCCTGCCGGGGAGATGCCTCTGGGTCCCGGAGAGCTCCCTCTCCTCCGCTTCCCGCCACGTTTTCTCCTTCCCTCCTTCTCCAGTGGAGAGCAACTGCAGAGTCCGATCCTGCTCCTTCTCTGAAGAAGTATCCGGGCACAAAGACAGGCAGTGAGGAAGAGGAGATGTGAGGGGAGGCCGCGGGAGCCGGGAGGAGGTGGGAAGGGATGCAGGCAATTCTGCACATCAAGTTGAACGTGCTTATTAGCCCTTCGCATCCTCGAAGGAGCCCAACTCTGGGTCCCCCCTCCAGCTCCGACGGCGCGGGTCAACCTTCGGCTGCATCGCCACCTCCGCTAGTCGTGGCAGCGATGCCTTCCCACTGCTCTGCCGGCGTGCCTCGAACCCAACTCTCTGGTACGACCCAGTTCTCGGGTCTTCAGCGGGACGTCTTTCGAGCACGGAGGGTGTTTCGGGTGCCGACACGCGGGGAACGGGACGAAGGGCCCTCCGGAAGACCTGAATTTGGGTCTGCACAGAGAAGGGTAGGACTGCTAAATCCCCTCCCGCAACACAGAGCTAGCGTGCTTCGCGCGATCTCCCGGAGCCAGCGGGGGTGGGAGAAAGACTCGCTGCGAAGCAAGAACAGTCCTTTTGCTCTTTACAAAGATTTGGCAATACACAGAATTAAAAATCATGGTTACAACAGATTCAGGTTCATTTCATGGGGAGGGATTCACCCGACAGGAGTGTAAAAACGAATTCACAGTTGTGCATTTAAGATATTAGTGTCAAAAACCTCACTTCAAAGAACTCTTGTGCAAAAACGGTATCAACATTAGAAAACATGGCTGCCCTGCCCCCGCCCACGACCGGACTGGCGTCCGTGCCACCACCCAGACCAACGGACACGGCACAGGCGTGGAAAATGCAGTATCCTTTCTATGGAGCAAACCCTTGCCGTGAGCCGAAGGCTGAAGTCAAGTCCAGCGACCCCGAAACATCCAGCTGGTTGGGTTGTCTGTGTCGCGACAATGCTCGACGGCAGTGGGAGCCCCCCCTCTTCAAGCCAACTAGCAGCGGCTTGTCCCCGTCTAGGAGAGGAGCCCATAATCCTTACGAAACACATCTGTGACCGACGGGTTTCGTGCGGATTATTGCGTGCTCTGCTCCAAACGCCGGACGCGAGGAGAGGGAAGTCTCCCAGGCAGCCCTCGCGTAATGTGAAACACAGACAGAGGAGCTCAGCAAGGAGGGATTCGCCCACGAGATCGTGTCACTTTGGTCACCTTTTCGACAAGCCACGACGTGGCACGAAGCTCGCAAAAGAGACCCCCTGCCTCCGAGGACAGCTTCGGCGAGCAGGCTCGATAGGAAGGACACTGCACCCCACGGTTACCCCTGCCCGCGCGCCGTGCTTTCAATATCGTACATTCAGCAACACAAAGCCACGGAGGGGGCTTGAATATGAAGGGCCGACGCAGGGAAGCGCGTCCCTGCCGGGGCCAGGAGTTGATATTGCGATGTCGTCTCACTCTGCTCTGGAGAAAAAGGTGCGACACGAGCAGCTCTCCTCGAGCTGGGTAACGAGGGGCTGGTTTAGCAGGCGACCCACCAGCCCGACCACATGCCTCGTGCTTTCGGGACGCTGTCGGCCTGCCGGTGGCTGCAGCCTTCCAGAGCCAACGGGGCGTGGAGAGCGTGGACTGGGCATGAAGAGGAGCACGTTTAAAAAGGAAGAAAAACCAGGGATTTAGTGTTCTTAAGAAGTGCGAGGGTCAAGTCTGGGACTCGGGTCTCCAGGCTCGGCCTGCCCCCGTGTTCGATACCATGCGTGGGACTGCTGTGCTCCCCTCTGCGGGTGTTATTCGTGCCTCCTGGGAAAAGGGACCGGAAGTACCTTTCCTCCCCACCATCTCGCTGGACCCGGGCGGCCCGTTCTCACCGGACAGGGTAAAAGGAGAGCGTGGGGTAGGACAAAACCCACCAACGAGCCGCTCCGGTGAAACGCTGCGCCTTTCACGCGCTGTTTGCGCAGACATCGCTACGAGGCTCGAGGTCACGTTTGCCCCAGGGCCGGAGTCGGGATGGAAGCGGGGCCAGCGCTGCCCCCGGGGTCACTGGGAATCAGGAGAGTCTCCAAGTCGGAGCTGGATAAAGCTTACTGGATGGGTAAGGGAGGAAAATGCTACATTACACTCAGGTCCTGGGGTGGTCTTCGAGCAGCAAGGACTGAGCTTCAGACAGACTGCGCTGCAGGACGTGGTCTTCTCTCCAGGGAATAATACTGAGGTCGACTCTCACACTGTCTTGAAGAGGGTACTGACAAGGGGAGAGGTACGGGGGCTCCTTGGTCCCCGCGTGAGCTCCACGATGGACACTGCTTGGTGGGGGCTAGGAGATACGTGGTGCGGACCTCCCATCTTGCCCATTCTGGGCTCGGGCTGCTGGAGTGGGGAAGCTGGTCGTGCCCTGGGCTAAGCAACAGGAGCAGTGCTGAGGAGACGCCACCCTGCTTCCAGAATCAGAGAGATGGCCCCATGGAAGCAGCAAAAGGGGAGAGGGGAGGACATGAAGGGGCTGCAGGGGGGGAAACTGCCCAGGGACTAACCTCTCCAATCCCTGGAGCGCAGCATTTGCTCCCGCACAGCTCCGTCTGGCATGGAAGTTCTTTGTCAGTTTTTGGGGAGAAGAGGATGGTCCTGCAGCGGCCGGGGTGCACAAACCACTGGGAGGATTCACTTTGGGCATTGTAGCAGCATCTTCCGTGTCAACATCCAAGGGGTCGGGGACAAACGATCACTCCTAAATCCTATCCCAGTGATTTATCACGGGCTGCAAACGTGCTCTGGCTGGAGGACAGGGTGCACGGGCTGTAAAGGAGCTCCGAGTCTGAGATCTGACGCGCTGGGGTGCGCGCTTCCAACACAGCGGGGAGGCAGAGAGCGTCACCACGCGAGTCCCGGTCACACCAACGCAAAGTATCCAGCAGATAAAAAACACCCAGCACCCCTGACGGGGGAGTCATCCCTGCCTGCAATTTGAGGAGACTACGCTGTTGTTGATTAAAAAGAACCCCCAGCTTCATATTCAAAATGCGTGACATTTTTGGAGACTACAAAACTGTAAATGTAACAATATTTGCATTTTTACAAAGAAACCTTCTGCGATCGGAGAGATTATTAACACCAGAATAACCACCCCTTCCCTGAAACTGAGCTGGGGAGAATGTAATGCCCTTCCCCAAACTTTCAGATGGTTACGACAGAGGTTCCTCGCAGTTCCACTCATTCCTCGTTTGTAGGAGACAAATACATACAAGTACCAGTTACCATCTTACCAACAGAAAAGGACCAAAGAGAAGGATGGAAAGAGGCCGAGGACACTTGGAGCCAACTCACAAAGTCACGACACAGCCTACTCGGGGCCGGGGAGGGACAGCAACAATTTAAAACTCTGCAAAATACTCTTTTTAAAAACATGATCTCTCTTGAAAAAATAAATCGGAGAAGCTTCTCAAGCTCCCCTGCGAGCATTTAGAAAGGAGGAAAAACCCAATGAGGAACAAAGGTACGGCTAAAAAATAAACGCCATTCTACTCCGCAAGAAGGAATCGCACCGCTCGCCGAGGGTCGCTCGCTGCTCCCACGGTTCGTTTGGTTTTTCGGTCGTCTCTTTCTTGCTCCGCTCTCCTCGTTTCTTCCTCTCCCGCGCCCGAGACGGGCGCAACGTCTTTGGTCTCAGAGCACTGGGCGCAGCGCAGCATTTCAAGCACGTACTAAATGGTGTTCGCGGCCGGGTCGAAAGGCAGGAAGGAGCGAGGGCTGGTCCTGCTGGAGAGATGGGGCGGGAAGGGGACGTGTGGCGGGGGTCGGTCCTAGATGGCGCCTTCGCTGTGCATACTGTGATTGGACTTGTTGTGAGTCACACAGTTCTGTTCGTTCAGGAGGTTTGCCGTCTCGTCTGGCAAACCGTCGTGCAGCTCCGTAAGAGTCAGTTCGATTTTAGTGTTTTCACTGTCCGAGGACTGAGGGGTTTTGTCCATCCGAGATGCCATCAGGGCATTTTGGTACTGCTGTCTTGAGATCTGTTCCGAGCAGACAAGAGAGGACACAAAAAAGCCACAATCACACTTCTGTCTCTGCTGCTGCGCTGGGAACATAAACCTCCTCCATTCCCCTGAATACCGCAAGCATATGTTTGTCCTGGATTCATCCCAATTTCTATCAAACAAACCAGAGTCGCAAGCCTGCAGCCGCCCCAACTTACTACCGTGACGCGGCGATGATCTGCTATCACAACTCTGCCAACCCAGAGGATGGAGCCACGCGACAAGGGAAGGGTTTAACCTGCTGCACCAACTGGAGGAGGCACCAAGGGATTTCCAGTTACTTACAGCCATGGAAAGGCTTGGGACTGATGCACAGCTCGCTGACACCGAGCTCGGGGCGAGGCTCCTACAGCCCTTCGGAGGAAGGGACGTTACATGTACGAGCGATCAGCGCTCTCCATGTGCAGTGCGGGCCAGGCCTGGAGTCCTTACCCCGATGACAACGGGCGTCTGGTTCAGTCTAATCTGAGCCGTGCCCAGGGCCAACATCAGATGAAAAAGCAAAGTCAGGCAAGACTCTCAAAAAACTTGCTACCATCGATTGGCTGCTCTCAACTTGGGCCAGAATATCAAAAGCCTGCTCTGATCCCCGATTCCCCATGGAGAAAGCAAACCAGCTCACCCCACGCTGTGACTCCCAGGACTGAGATGCTACGTACAGGAAACGCTGAATGCCTTCTGGGAAGTGGCAAGCGATCCCCTGACGCTGGATTGCCCATTTTGATTCCTGGCACTGTCTGAAGCGATGTACGTATAGGAGTGAGCTCAGGTTGAGCAGCAACAGCTGACTGATCGAGGGAAGTACAAGGGGTTCCTTCTAGAAACCCACAACTTCCCAATGTCTAGATAGTAGACGGGGTGGAAATGGGGAAAGCCGGGCGACTGGCTCGCAATGCCCCCAAAAATGCATTTGTGAGCGTGAGACTGAGATAACCTTGGGTTATCAGCATGAGTGAATGCATGATAAAGGTGGGACAACACACGTGACATGTTAAGCATTAAGGAGATAAATGCAAAGGTGAGTAAGTCACAGGAGGCTTTGATAGGCGTCACACACATTTCAGCCACTCAAGAGGGTCTGGGAGTGGCAAAGTGGTGGCAGGGCCGTCCTCGTGATACACTGAGATGAAAAGCCAACCTGTACAACTCGGTACACACTGATGACTGGCCACTGCAATCAGTGCACAGCACGCTGCAGTCAGTGTGACAGCGGCTGTTTTTACAAATACCACACATCAAGTGGCACGTGTGTGTCTGTGTTTTAAGAGGCAAGAATCCCCTCGGGTGGTATCTTTTACTGGACCAACTGTATAGTTGGGATAGTTGGGCAAGCTTTCAAAAGCAAGACATCGCTCACCGGGTCTGAGCGGCGAGAGCCAACGCAGCCTAGTGTTTTAAGACATTATGCTTTCTTTTCTTTTTTTTAACAATAAATCTTCTGCTCAGTGCATCTGGGACCGCACTTTTATTCTTATTCAAGGGGAACTTTTAATGCTGGATCAACTGAGGCAAACGCCTTCGAATGAGTTAAATTCCCAGATCATGCGTGTTGTGCACAAGCAGTGTCTGAACAGCAACATCCCAGTTAGAAATGCTCAGCTGAAGCTAAGCACGGCAGTCGCGCTGCCCCTGGACATCGACCTCCCGAGCTGGGACGGGGCTGCCTGGTTACACCCGTGTTCCTCCGTCCCAAAGGAGCCGATACGTTTCAACGCCTGCTTCTCCTAACGGGACACGAGGAACGGGGAAAAGTGCCCGGCGGTTGGTAAAAGGATGGGTTCTGCCTTTCCCAGAGGCACGTGAGAGGGTGCGGCGAGTCTTTTGGATAGTGTCCCTTGTACCCGTGGGCGAAGGGCCGACTCCTTCGGTTTATGAACGCAGGCCTGCTCACCACGGGGAATTCTCCAGCTCAAGTCAATCTGAAGACCTTTGCAACAATGGAGGGGCTTTCGTGACGGGGTAGTACTTATGTCTGTGCCGGGAGAGGCACTCTCCCTGCACTGTCCTACCTGAGGAAAGCTGGAGGAGACAGGGAACCAGCAAACAGCAGAAGGGAGACGGGCAAGGAGGCAGCAGGGGGTTTCACGTTGCGGCTTTCATATCTCCTCGAGTCACCCAGGCACCGAACCGCTTGCAAGCCGTGAGTCTGCCGACTGCCCCTGCCCACCCCAGCCCCCACGCCAGGCAGAGCGGCTGCTCAGAGCAGGGGACCCCCCCCCAGGCCTCTTTCTTCCTACCTTGACAAACTGAATGTCCGTGAGCGCTTTCACCGAGTAGTCTGGGACGTACACTTGAAGGAAAGACGCGTTCAGCTGGTTGTTGCTGCTCCCTAACGTTGGCGTCACCGCGTCAATGCGATCGCTTCTGTTTAAAGAGTCTGAATGATTCAAGCCACAAGGACGAGGCGGTGACTTGTTCTCAGCTGGAGACGGGGGAAAGAAGGCAGAGAGACTTTTGAAACAGAGGTGAGTAAGGCTGCACCGGTACTTACACCATACAACACACACTTCCCCAGCAAGACCCCCAGGAGACCCGGGCATTTTCCACCCAGAGCTGACGCGTGATATTCAAAACGGCCAGGATCCATGCTTAGTTATCCTTGCACAGCGCCTTTCCCCCAGGGAGCCGGGTGCCCTTTGCATACATGTACTGTGTTACACCCTTTACTTCATCCAATGCCTCCACTGTACCTGCCTAACTCGCACGCCTGGCTGAGCGCGTCCCTACAGGTGGTGCTGGCCGGGCCAAAGTTTCTCCCTTGTACAATTCCCATTTCATCTCTTCCCAACATGATCTTCTCACCCATTTCCACGTCGGGTTTTCAAGGGATCATTTGTGCCTGAAACAGCACAGGAGATCGGGCTCTGTGTAGCACCACCCCTGCCTGCCGGGCGGCACAGACACAAGGAGACAAGCTGCTGCAGGGATGAATCCTAGATTCAGGACACAGCGTGGCTTCCCCTCTCCCTGGGGGTCGTAAAGACAAGGCATTGGCCTCTTGTACTCGCCTGCACGCTACAGAGCTTCACTTATTCACAGGAAGGCTGTAACTAGCACAGAGCAGTGCCCCAGCCACGCTTTACTGAAGCTAAAGTTATTTTCAGTAAAGCACCTTAAAATATAGCCTTCACTACTCTAAGTTGCCACCAACTTGGTGACCTACAAGGGTCGGGGCTGCTGCAGGAACATTTCCAAAATGCAACGTCCCCAGACTTCCTCCCTAGTCGAGTGACAGTGCTGCGTGGGTGACCGCGAGGTAGGCTTCTGGTCCCAATCGCACTCGAGATTCACCAGTCCCAGACTGGACCGAACTTGGCTTGGTTGGTGCGGCCAGACAGGCAGCGAGCGCCTCCTCCGGAGAGGTCTTCCTTGGTTAGGACACCCGCACGTGGCCACTTGGCATGGAGCTGGCAGCCAGCACAGCTCACCCCTTCCAGCTGCTTTCGCGGTGGCATCCTCCTACCAAGGAAGGGCCGCCTGAAAAGGTATTGCAGAACTCAGCACCGTCTCCTCCGCTGAGCCGCAGAGCATTTACTCTCCTCCTTGCCGTGAGGACCCAGATCTGACGCATGTTCTCCTTGAGCCGCAGCACCGTGGGCAGAGGCAGCTTTCAGCCGTTCTCGGAGGAGATGCATTTTGTCCGCCCTCGGGCCGTTCTGCATTTCGTCGCTGCAAGCGCTCAGCCTTTGTTCGTTCAGATTCAGGACAGAACTGAAACGTCCCATTAGGTTTTCATTTGCTAGTTGCTTTTACAACCCAGTGCCCGCTTTTCTCTTCCGTTTGCAAACTGCTGGGGAGGAAAACACGGGCTCTGGGAACGAGGCAAGCCTCCAGGGCCGGCTCCACCATCAGAACGACCGCGACGGGTCTCGAGAGGCAATGCCAAGCTCAACTCGCAGGCACGCAGACTTGCGGCAGCCCCCAACGTGGCCCTTACTTTGGAGTCTCAGACACCCCTGGTGCCTAGAAAGCTCTTCCCACCACAAACCTCGAGCCAAAGGACAACCCGGCCTTGGGGTTCGCTCGGTGGCCCCCTCTTTGGTTTCAGACCAACCCCCATCGCCGCAGGGGGTCCTGATCTCATCGCCTCTGTACCACCGGCTGACGTCGGACCGCACAGCGAGTTGCCATAGTGACCGGTTACCATATCAATTCCTTTCAAGGGGAATATTCTGTCCACCGCTATTATTTTCCATACTATTATTCTTTTTTTCAACCAGTGGGGGTGGGGGGAAAAAAAAGCTTGGAAAAAATGCCTGGCATTTATATTGGAAATAGTTTGCAGACGTGACGGGTACACTTCATTCGTAACGTGGCAAGAGGGCAAAAAAAAAAATTATTTTTTTTTTAAACGATGGGCATAGCAAAAGAACGGAGCTAGAAAATGATCATCAAAGCTGCAGTTTAAAGGGGAAAAAAAAACCTCCACCATCAAGCGATTTAATTAAAGAAAGATTAATTTTTTCCCCTTCAATTTTAGCTGCTGGAAAGTAACAGGGTACAAAAAAAAATAAAAACAACTCTCCAGCAGGGCAATAACCTGGAGTTTATCTGGAATGTGCATGAGACTCATTTTCAGGAAAGAGGAGAGAACAGAGGAAAATTACAACACAGGGGAGGAGGAGGGGGAAATCCAGAGGAGCAGATGGAAAGTTTGGATGCTGACAGACGTTCTCTGTTTAAGCGCTCGTCGCTGTCCTTCCCTCCCGAGTTTGGAGGGGCATGAAGATGGAAACGGCGGCTGCGGCGCCGGGCGGGCGATGCCCGTGCCAGCATTCGGCCGCTCCTGCGTGCTTGGCTCGCTCGCTGCATGACGTTTCCATTCCTCTCCTCGCTGGCCCAGGTACACGTTTAACAGGGGAGAGCGAGCTCCGGCTCCTCTTTCTTCCCTACTTCCGGCGGTTCGAAACAGCCTCATTAAGTTCTGCCTGGCCTGATGTTAGCCCTTGAGCAAAACATTTGCGGGAAGTCTGAGCAAGATCGACTTAGTCATTTGTAATGCGTGGTCTTAAAACCAAGCCCAAAAAACATTTCCACATTCTTCCCACGGATTTCATTCACAAAGTATTGGCACCGACCACCCAAAATCCATCTAGGGCTGAACGACCAAATTGGCGTGTTTGTAAGATCTCAGCGGACGTCAACGGACTGCATCAGCTGTGAAGAAAGCTTGCAGCTCCAAGGGCATTTGAAAGGAATATTTTGTGCACGACCAATAGATTTCACAGGAGGAACCGTTTTTAAGTTGTATTTAACTCTTTCTTCTGGCGGCCCTCCAGCACCCCCTCCTCCGTTTCAATTCTACCTTCTGCAGAACGGAGACGCGTCGCACGCTGGCAAGCCCAGGCTCAGTGCCAGACCGTTTTGTTAAGGAAAGGGCCCTCCTGACACTGTCACAGCCCACGTACCAGCAGCAAGCACCTTCTCATCACCGAAGCCATCCTTTTACACAAGTATTCTTTCCTCTCCTTTCATTTTCATGCACTTGTTACGTCGCGACGACTCGGTCATCCCTGATACCTACCTGGCAGGTACATGTTTTTGCTGGACTTCTCCTTAACAAGCAAAGAGGTCAAGAGAAATACAGACTGCAGCTGGCTTTTTATGGGGTCGCTGCAGTCACAAGAAGGGTGTAATAGAAGCATGCGGATTTACCTGGAGAACCTGCTGCTAACAACTCTGTTCTGCTGACAACAAAGGTACGAGACAGGGACAAGGGAACTAGAAGAGGGAGAGAAAAAGGATGAGATTGTGACCAGGAAGGAGGTGGCTATCCACGCTCGACGGGGGGAAAGCCCAACTCGCTCTGTGCGCGGACCAGAACCACAAGGACAAAACCGCAGAGAACTAAAGGGGTTAAAAAACCGGTTAGACACTTTGCAGGAATTATTAAAAAAAACAAAATCAGCAAAACGCTACACATGCTCCACTTGCCGGCCCTGACAGCCGCTCAGCACCGAGGTCAGGATGCGTTCAGGAGGCCAAGGGCACAAACGGGAACCCCACACAGGCACGATGGGGCATCACGAGACCAGCGACTCGCCACCGTCACCCCCTCCAGAGCGCCGACCGGGAATAGCATGCACATCTGTAACACCCGTCATGCAAATAGTGCTCTACAGTGCTTGTGCTTAAAGCAAGAGAAAGCCCCAGGTGCCTCCCAGGCTGCATGCACGCGAGGAGAGGGGAGAAAGAATGTGAGTGCCAAAGCTGGAAAGAAAAGCCAGAGGCACCCAAAGGTGCCAGCAAGGTTAAAAACCAGAGCAGCAGGGCATCCAAGCTGACCCATGCTGGCAAAAGGCACCACCGTGAAGGATTTTCGTATGTGGCCCGGGCACAAGTGAGGGGAGAGTCGATTCTTCGCCAACCTGTGACCTGTCTGTATTGCAAACTAGAGAGCACACACAAATATGCAATGGAAATCGCTGCTAAGGCACCCATCAATGCCTTGCCGTGATCTGCGGCCAAGCTGTCGTCAAAAACCTACCGGGCAGCAGCGAGATTGAGGGAAGGTGAGGGTACGGACAGACCTAACAATCGCAGCGTTTCGGAGGGGTGGCTGGACCAGCGTTCCCAAAAAGACTGCCTGCCTCCCAAATAGCAGCTCTTGGGGATGAAGTACTGCGCTGGAGGGTTTCACTTGTTATGTCTGCATGGGGGAGAAGGGGGAGCCAGCTGGTGCATTTGACTGGGACCCCTGCACCCCCTTCTCGGACCTCCACTGCCACCGGAGCTGGCCTTGCCCCCCACCCCAGACGCCTGCCCACCACTGGAGCTAGGCGCTCGGCCCCAGCCCCATCAACCTCTGGGGGACAGAGGGAACGAGAGGAGGCTGCAGCATTTTGCAACGCTCCAGTCGTACTGATCACTACAGGTGCCTAAAGCCATTTAACAGCGTACGTGGGGTTCAATAGCTCCCTTCTTGCAACGGAGCCACCACTGGGGTGGATCACAGGAGCTAATCTGCTCCTTTGAGACTAGAAACACATTTCAACAGGAGCGAAGGAACGCATGCGTCTCCACCCGACGCCAGGCTTGCAGGACGTACTCCCTGGGGCGCTCACGCAATGCTTGTGAAAAGCTTTGTGGGATTTTTAATCACTACAGCTGACCAACATCTTGGTTCGTGGCTTCCAGCTGACATACAGTGCGACTGGGTGCCACGCGTAACCCTGGCATGACGGTATGTGCAGAAGCTCAGGGGTTTCACCCACGGATGAGTTTTGCCCGCTATCGACTAACACCAGCAGCACTGGCGAGCTCTTATTAAACTGCAATGCAGCCCGGCCTTGCTTAGCTGCTGAGAATTAGCCACGCTCGCTGCTCGGGACGATGCGGCCGCATGCCAGCAGCACGAACACTCGCTTGTGGAGGGGGTTAGACAGCAGCACATGCCTCATTTATGTGGCTTGATGCTATGTCCATGTCACGGGACTCTGGTTTCTCCTGGGGGATCTGCCTGGCCCGGGCTCAGTAGCAAGCCTCTCTCATTGCTGTTCTCCCTCCTTGCCTACAGTGTGCGAGGCTGCGTGAGCTGCTTGTCCCAGCTCATCCTCACCAGCTTTCCAGGACAGGAAAACCTCCCCTTGGTGTCCCCGTCCCAGCTGGTTTCTAAGGGCCTGCAGAGATGGGGCTACCCATACGGCAGGCAGTCGGACGTTGCACCACTCTGTCTCCCACCGGCTTCGTGCTGCCCGTTCCTCCAGTCTCTGCTATGCGGTGGGGGCGTCTCGTCATCACAGGCCAGAGAGATCCCCAAGGCCAACCTCTCATCTGCTCTGGGCTTGCAGGCTGGCAAGCACGCAGGTCTCGTGTCAGGAGCCATACCAGCCCCACCCAGACATACACCGGGCACCTTGTTTCACTGGCAGGGAGGCATTTCCTGGTGACACCAGCCAGGACAAGCACAGCAGGGGCATCTCCCGGGGCCCCTCTCCCCGCACAGAAACCCCCAGAGGCAGGCATGCTCGTGCACAGAGGGAGCTCAGCAGCGGACTGGAAGAGGACATACCTGGCGACGCTGTGAGGGCCATCACCCCATAGTAGGAAAAAGCACCAGCTTCAAACTTCATTCCCTCTTTCCCAGCCTCCACTTCCACTTTCCCCTGTTGAGGAAAAGGAGAGAGCAGTTGTGAAAGGGCAGTGGCAGCTCACAGAGCAGAGATGTTATCCCACACCTGCGCCTTGAAGGCTGCGGTCATGCCCAAAGGGGCAATTCAGTGTTAAATCTTGCCTTCGGCTCAAGTCCTTCAGGGTGCACAAATACAGGCAGGAGCTATTTCTCTCCTCCCCCACAGACCCACCAGGCCCCCGGGTAGCCACAGCTAATTGAACACAGCGGAGCCATGCATTCATCACTGCAACTGCATTCAGGACCTCCGCAGCGGCACTGCTTTCTTCCCCTCCCGCAGCATGCTTCATGCACTGTCAAGCCACTTCCCTTGGCTCGGGGTGGGGGCAGGAATACTCTCAGCCCGAGAAAACCAGTGTCACACTCGCCCGGTATCTCTGGGCAGCTTCCCTTATTTCAAATAACTCCCCACGTGCACAGACCCCCTCGCTGACACACCCGCAGGAGAACATGACTGGGAGCGGGGGGCAGCTCGACCCGTTTTGGGAGGCAAAGATGTCCATTTTGCACCAAGCAGGTTCCCCCAGAAAAGAAAGCCCTCGCTCCTGAAGGAGCCACCTCTCTCAGGGTTAATTTGGGCGAGTTGTTTCCACCAGGTTTGCAAATCACACAGCCATTACTATTGTGTGCGGGGCTGCACGCAGAAGGATCCAACCCCTTTAACAAATGCTATACGACGATGGCACCAGCAAAATGCAGCCACTTCTGGGGTGGAACGTGGCAGATATTCAGCAGCACACGTTACCACCACAACCAATTAGGAAGATGGGAAATACCCCTTCTAAAGATGAATGTTTATCGCCTCCGTGACCATGGTGCACGCACAGCAAAGAGTCAGAGGCGTGGGTCGTTAATAGGGCCTGATTTTCAACAGCACCCTCAGCGGGGTTGACTTCTGCTGGGAACTTGAGACAAAGGGTGGAAGAAGTCTGGTGTAAAACTGAAGTGAAGCCACCTGGGCCTGGAGGATTTCGGTCACCCAAAACGCTCTCAGTCTTTGAGCAGCTGGAGAACAGGCCAGACTGGGATACCCCACTGGTAATGGATAAAAAGACACCGGGGCGGCTGCGTGGCTACAGGCAGGTCCAAATGAGTCTAATATTTTGGTTCAGTGAAAACACATTTACACTGCACCAAAGTAGATGAGTTTCCCTGCATCTCCTACCCGCATCCAAAATAATTACAATAATTCTCTTTGCCTGCTGACACTCGATTCAGTCTCTGGCACTGGCACCAGCACAGGACGCCACAGGAAAAAACAGATGAATACAATGCAGCAGCAACACCAACAACTTTAAACAGGAGCACGGAGCTGGAAAGGATGTCTTGGGTCATCCCGCTCAGCCCCCCACTGTCATGGTCATGGGTAACCATAATATATAATCCGCTTTCATGACCTGATCAAGTGCTATAACCCCAGCAAATGGTACATTTAGTATCTGTAGCTGTTTCTAAAGATGTTACGAAGTAAGGTCGGCAAAGACTCATTGGGTACAAATACGCTGTTCACCATAGCGGTTACTGGCAATTCTTCACCGCAGGCTGCAACCCTGGGATGACCAGACACGCAGCTAGACCTCTGCCCTCTCTAGGAGTCAACCTGGAGTGGATGGTGGAAAAGCTCCGAGCTGTCGGAAAGGCGCCTCTATTCTGGGACCTCATTATTCCATCCGCTGCACAAAAACATTTTGCCCTTTCCAAATTTGGGCTGCAGAGAAACGCACGGCAGCGAGCTGAGCAGCTGGGTAGCTGAGAGCCGGGCAGCAAAATTCCTTCGGCATGATACCGAGAGCGCCCGGCCAGACCCTGCCATCTGGGCTCGCGCTTTCCCCGCCACTGGATAAATGAACTGCGAGGAGTTTTGAAAGACAAACGTTATCAGTGGCTGCATATAAAACTGCTGCTGTCCAAGAGAAAAGCACATGCAGTGCAAGCATGTGGCACCCTAGAAGTGAGCAAGTTCTACCGATTTGGATTAAATTGGTAGATTACTATAGGCACCAACCGTGTACTTGTTTCCCTGCATGCTTTCTATGTGAAAATCAGTACCTCAGGACATCCAGGTCAACTCCAAGCATACAGCAAACAGCAGAAGTATCTGTCTGGTGCTGTGCCAAGGTGTAGGACCTTGCAGAGATAAACCTGAGCACCCCGGTGCTAGCACGGGCCTTTTCATGCGCTCACTTTTGCAGGTGTAACATAGGCACGTGGGAAAACGTACTGGTTTTACTCGTCACGCCCTCCCTTGTGACACAGGGCTCTTCTGTTCCAAGGCAGGGTCTCCCGTCATGTCTATCCAGCCCTGTTATCTTCCCCTCAGCACCGTTTCAGGCTGCAACAGGTCACAGCATAAAAGGAGCCGAAAGGGCCGTCAGTGCTTTGTGGAAGACTGAAGAGCAATCCAAACGGAGCGCGCTAGCCTGGAGATGTGGCATTATATTTTGGGGGCGTTATTACCACGGTTGTTTAAAAATAAAAAGATCTTTTACATTTGATACCACGTCATAAAATCATCCAAGCACTGAATTGGCAGCGACCGGTGTTTTGAGGCATTTTGTAAGCATGTCTGAATCCGGTTTACACGGACTGGAAACGTCAGCACCTTGCCGGCAAGAGGCAGCTTTAAGCACCGGTCTTGCAGAAAGGTGGTAACGGAGTTTCAAAGTCTTGGGGCAGACAGGACCGACATGTTCTGAGGTTGCTACTGAGCTGTAAACCTCAAGAGATGGACACCGCCAAGGGGAGTGACCTCTGCGTGGAGGAAATACCCTTTCTAATCAAGAAAACGGACAAGGAGATGAGGACTTCCGCAGCACTTCGGGCTGCCATCTCATCGGACCACACAAGCTACAGGCCGGAGACGCTGCACGGATGGGAGAACTGCAAAGGAAACCAAAGGAAGTGAAGGTGGCCGTGCGGCAGGTGGCGCTCTGCCCTCACTTAATGCGCAGCCACCATCCGTGACACTACAAGCGCTGACTTCCTAAGCCCACGGAAAATAGGAGAGATCGCGATCACATCAAGGCCCTTCTCGTAGGGGGAGGTGGGAAAAAAAAACCCAGAAAACCTAGGTTAGCCAGCATCCTGTCCAAACTCCAATTCGAGCCGTTACATTGTGCTCGACCTACGGGTTTTCACCAGCTTCAGCTGCACACAAATTCCTTTCCCCTGCCTGCTCTGCTCCCGTCTGCACGGTCACAGCAACTTTCAACGGAGGATCCTCTCTGAGAAGCAGGGGTGCGCTATCCGCACTGTACAAAGGTTAAATGGAGCCTGGGAGCACCTGAATGAGCTGTCCAAGGTTAGCAAGTTAACGAGGGAATCGGGAATACAGCCCTCATTTCCTAGCTGCCATCCCCATGCTCTAAGAAGGCTACACGGAAACAGATATATGCAGGGAGAGGAAGGAGGAGACATGCTTCCCCGTACGTAGGGCTGCATACAACTCCCATCACTTGTCTGACCTGTAAAATGAGAACAAAGTAGTCGACGGGCTTGTTTCGCTGGTAGAGGTAGTATTCCGGGGCTTTCTTGTTCTTCTCATCATATTTCAGCTCCTGAATGACGTTGGGGTGCTTTAGCAGCCTTAGAAGGATCTTCTCCGACATCTGGGATGGACCAAAGGCTTCTACTTCTATAAACACAAGACACAACTTGATGTTACACCTCGAGGGCATGGGAATGAATTAGCACTCATTAATAAGCATCAACTTCAAAAGAGGAAAAGAGATGCAGAGAGATACGATACGGAATCGCAGTTTTCCTGTCTTTTGAGAGACTTAGGCAGATTGTCAAGAGGAAATCAGAGTGCCCCAATTCTTGGAAACTCCTCTTTTCTTCTCCCCTACCTGAGGTGCTGAAGCAGTCTGCAAATTACCAAGAATGGTTTCCCCAGTGCAATGGGAAAAGGAAGAAGAATTTGCCCATTTGAGAGCTCGGGAACCCCAGCCTCGTTCGAGACTTGTGAAGGGAAGGGGTAGAGGTGGGGTCCCAGAGGGGCTCTCGGTTTTGTCTGAAATGACGTGAGCACGGACTATTTCTGGCAATTGTTCCTAGGGCTCTCCGATCGCTGACGGACCTAGAGCATCGCTAGTCATCGGTCCGCTGCAGAAACCGAAAGATGAAATGAAGGTGCCACTCAGCCCGTCATGGTCCACGTGGAGACAGTGACAGTGGGACACAGAACCCAGGTAAGTTCAAACCACACGAGATTAATACACAACACAGACCACGTTTGATCACCTCTTCCTCCCACTCTCCGCTGCTCACAGTGGGAGCTATTTAAAGCGGGAGGGGGAAAAAAAGCCCATCTTGGGGCTGGGTCGAGTTAGGCCAGGGATGCTCAGGACACAGGCATGCAAACGGCCGATTTGCTAACGGCTGGGTTGAGGACAGGACTCGGGAGCTGCCGGCCCCTCCACCTGTGCACAGGTCCTGCTCTGCATTTCAAGCTATCCAACCAAACTGAACTGTTTTTCTAGTGATGGCTTCACAAGGTGACAAACTATAAAATCCTTTCACGTTTCCTAGGCAAGCAGAGCCACAATGCCACCAAATGAAGGGGGGGGAAAAAAAAAAGTCCATCAAATGACATCAAGAAAGTGTTGGGGAACTCCGCAGAGCTCCGTGCAAACCGATGCTCGTTCTTAAATCTGCATCTTCCAGCTGAACGGTTCCTTTCTCCTGAAGGCAGCAGTGCTGCAAGGTGCTCGACCAAAAAGCCCACGCGCAGGTCTTTATTTAGACACCAAACAGGGTCAGTGTGAGCAGCGGGACAAGCTTCCCACACACCCTCCACCCAACGGGTCTCTCGCAACCTTAGAATCGGAGAAAACAGGTTTGGGAGGGGACCCCTCTAGTCCACCCCCTGCCCCAAGGCAGGATCAGCTCCAGGATGAAACGGGAACGCAGCTGCAGCGGCCCATCTAATCGACGGGCTCCCCGCAAAGCCTGCCACGCGATCCGGGGGTGCGGGTATCTGCCTATCCACACGTGGATGGAGGCCACCAGCTCAGGACACGCACCCCACTAACAAATCCATTCGGACAAGTCGCACTCCAGCCATCTGCTCAATGCTCGTCTAAACGTGCAGAGATGCTTGCGTTTCAGGTCAGTAAAGCCCCGTGGAACGGGTTTCCTGCAAAAGTCCAGCATCTCTTCCCAAAGGAGCCACCAAGGGGGAGTCGCAAACAGCTGCCCAAACACCTGGCCAGCTGGCACCGAGTCTTCATTAGTGCAGTCCCTAAATGCTTCCTAGCGGGGCGCACTCGCTAGTCGTTAATCTGATGGACTCTACACATGCAGTGCGGCACTTGCATTCGTCCTTACCTTTCAGACCAATTTAAAGTTACTGGTCCACCCCTGGCAAATGTCTCAGAGGGTTCATGCCGACACTGAACACAGGAGAGGAGAGAATTTAAAAAGAAAAACACGACAGTGGCGTTACCCGTCGCCCCGGCGGCCAGCCTCCCCCCCTGCCTGCGCTGCCCGCCCGCCTCTGCCGACAAACTCGCTTTCGGGCCCTGGCGCGATTGCAAACGGTGGTGATAATCCGCACTTGCCTGTTGCCAGGAAACGGTGCATTGCCAGGAGGAGCTGCGGTGATATTTTAACCTTCATCTCGCTGTCTGTCTGCTTGAAGGCAGAGAAGTCCTGCTTCCTGTCCCGATGGGCGACTTTCTTTTTCGTCTTGTTATCAGCTGGGGAAGGGAGCGGGGCAGAGAAGACAGGAGGGAAGCGAGTTGTGTTAGAACAGGGTCCAACGCGAACCGTGCCGGATGCATTTATCGAGGACAAACCGAACGGCCGCGGAGAACAGCAACGTGCGGAGAGAGGCCTACTGATAACATGCTTCGAACATGTGACACTGCGTGGCGTGAGCGTCGGGGATGGACCCACACGCCTGCACAAGGGGCCGAGGTGCCCGCCGGCACAGCCTGTGGGCTGCACCTCGCTCCGTCTTGACAAAGCCCCTTTCGTATCTGCCGCTGCCCCTTACATTTCTCCTGGGCTTCGGGTGTTTTTCCTAGGCACATTTCCTAGGAAAGTGCCTGGGAAGCTTGGAGGATATTTAACTGGAGTTAGGTGATTGAACCGGTACGGCTGCCCATGACAGATCACCCGACAGGTTGCAACACTAATTTTATATAAATGATAGATCCCTGCAACCCCATAAGGATGCATTCGCAGGATGATACCGAGGTCTCCGGGACAGGCACTCAGGAGTTTGGAAAAGCCAGAGCAAAGCCTGTCCCTGTGCCTGGAGCTGAGCCCAGTCCCTTGGACCACCCAGTGCAAGCTGCCACTGCTTCCCAGCTCCTTTTCAGACCCGTCTCCTTTTCCTTCCAGTCCCGTACTTCTCACACAAATTCCTAGTCCCAGGGTGCATCTACATGTGCTAGTAACATGCAGCAATTAACTTTGGTGGTTATTGTGCCAGAGATTATTGCTCCCAAGCGCCACGTTTGAACACGCACCCAGGACCACAGCACGTTGAGCTGGGTTGGAGCAGCCCTGGCTGGCAGGGAGCCCCGGGGGCTGCTCCCCCCAGGCTCCACGTGCTGCAGAGGGGCTGGCCTGCTAGCCGGCGGGCAGCACTCGTGTGCCCTGGCCACCCCCAGCAGCGTCTGCGTGTGCATTGCTGCATGCTAAGGAACGCCGCCATAGGATAGTACTTGTATTTATGAGTGCCAGCCTGCAGCAGAGTTCATTAGTTTCCTGATGCCTATTAGGGTTGCATGTGTAGATGTTGAGACCTTAAAGCTGAGCTCATTAGGCAGTCCCACAGTAGTAAAAAAAAAGTCTGCTGTAGATGCACCCCCAGCCTCTTTATTTCATCAGTCACACTCTTTTCCCTTTCCCAGCTTCTCATCTCAGATCATCTCACCCCTACCCTGCCTCAATGGCTTCCAGCCCCAGTTCCTTGCCTAGCCACACATCTCATCAAGCTCTTCGGACCAACTCCTCCTCCATCTCCCATTGACCGTGTTTTTGTCCCATGCATCCAAATCGATTTCTTCCTCCGTGCTACTGGATGCCAAGAAGAAGGAAAGCACGGGCACACGACGCACCTGCCTACTGCTCTCAGTTCCAGCGTTGCCCTCACCTTGGCCTGAAGCAACTTCCTATTTCCCATAGCCCTGGATCTGGAGCCAGCTCAGTGACTTGGTGTGGGAACAGGATGCATTTACAGTCTGTTAGCCTTGGAGTTTAGCGGGGATGAAGTCTTCAGAGCTTTCAGCTGTTAAGCTATAGGACAGCGGTAGCCAAACTTTCTGGCAAGGGCACCACAAGTTAAGTCCCAAGTATGAGATAAGCACCACCACTGCCCAGTGGAGGAGTATCCCACCACCACTGCCCAGTGGAGGAGTATCCCACCACCACTGCACTGTGGCAACACTGAATTTGGCAACACCTCTGGGTCAAATTCCTAAGCAGGCAGTGACGCCCGATTTCTACCCCTCCTTGACTGTCACTCTGACGTCTGTCCCCTCCCCTGAGCAGCACTGCTCCTTTTCCCCTCCTCTAGTGAGGTCCTGCCTGTGCCCACTTTAATTTGGTGCCTGGGGCTCACATACCAGCTGCCTGTGCCATTTGTGGCATGCGTGTCACTGGCTGGACACTGCGGCTACAGGGGACCCTTCTGAGCACGTGCAACTTGTGATTTTTCCAAGGTTTATAACCTGGCCAACGCTGGAGGGATTTTCATAGGGATGGTAAGAGGCACATCCCCAGCACAAGGGCCATGCCCATGTCCAGCTCCAAGAATGCACTTCTGGGGATGGCGGGGTGAACAGTAGGTTGATGGAAAAGCTTATCAGCTCTCATCACCCAAACTGCCCGGTCCAACTGGGGATACGCAGATGATGTGGCAGGAGTCCTTTGGATCTTCCTGTTAAGGGTGGAGAAACGGGGAAATTGGATCAAAAGAATAAAATAGCCCCGTGGCCTGCCAGACAGCTACACGACAGCCTGGGGGTTTGGTTGCAATACTTCTGGGCTAGATGTATTCATGTTATAATGATGTTGCATGCCTGTTTCCCTGACTAGCCTCTACAGGAGTGGGTGGGGAGATGGGGAAGAAGGGCTCAACTGAATCTGAAGCCAGAGCTAGCAGATGTGTCTACGTGGTCCATGAGGGGCAGCGAGCCATCGAGCAACACAGATCTGATGAGCCTACGGGACCACATCAAATAGCGCGTTGTAATAGTCTATGATCCCGCTACCTTTCGGGGTCAGAAGCAGATGCTGCAGGTCAATGGAAAAAGCCTGGCATCCCAGCTCAGGAACGAACAAGCACAGAACCACGTTTCTAGTGATGGCAGGTTGCATCTGTCATTACAGATCTGCCATTGCTACACACCGAAGCTGAAGCCTTAGTTCAAAAGAAAGGAAGTTTTGCTCTTGCTGTCCGAGGATTGCTGTGCTGCTTGTGCCCCACTGGCCCCTGCAGAGACAGAGACACGGGTCTCTAGGTGGCTTGACCTAGACCACCACAGACTGGGGATTTAATACAGCATCTTCCTCCTCTTGTCTCAAGCGTCCCTTGCCTTGTCACCGCCATAGTGCAGAGAATGCATAAAGCACCTGGAGGATCAGAGATGTAATAAGAGTCTTCGTCAGATACATCCCATCCAAGGTCTTCTCCAAAGAAGTACAGTCACCTGCCCCACAGCCGTCCCAGCCTCCAACAGGAAGCTGAGGTATACGGTAGTGGTGAAAACTAACCTTCCCCAGGTCTGGAGCACCCTGTTCCCTAGAGGATGTGCTCCTCACCCCCTGACAGCGCAGTCAACTCTCCCACCTCTGCTTCCCAAGAGGAGTTGAAAACTCCTCCGGGCTCCTCCAGCAAACTTGCACCTACCCAAGGTCATGGAGCGGAGTCATCTCTTAGCCTGTCTGTTGATTGGCGATCACTTGATGTGCTGCTATAGGCTAATCAGATCTTTTGGCTTAATAGGGGTGGGGATGAAAAGCTCGCTGGCCAACTTTGCGGATGACATCAAGTTATGGGGGAGCATGGTCATGCCTGAACATAGGCTGCAGATTCAGGTGGACCTTGGGAAGATGAGAACCAGATGTCGTTCAACATCGAGAAGTGCAAGGTGCTCCATCCGGGGGCAAACAATCCCCAACACTCCTACAGGCTCGGTGGTGCCAATTTTACTAGCACCAAGGCCAAAAGGGACCTGGGGGTAATAACCGAACACTGCACGAACATGAGCGGTCAGTGCGATGCTGTAGCCAACAGGACAAGCACCACTCTGGCGTGCATCAACCGATGCATCTCATGTAAAACCAAGGAGGCGGTTCTTCCACTGCACTCAGCGCTGGTGAGACACAGCTGGAGGACTGCATCCAGTTCTGGGTGCCATTCTTCAATAAGGACATGGAAAAACTTGAGAGAGTCCAGAGAAGAGCCACCCGTATGATCAGAGACTGGCGTGGCAAGCCATACGAGAAAAGGCTGAGGGACCTGGGTCTCTCCAGCCTAAAAAAAGAGAAGGCTGAGAGAAGACTTAGTAGTAGCTTATTGCTACATACGGGGAATACATCAAGGGCTCGGTGAGCAACTGTTCACCAGGGCACCTGAGCGGAAAACCAGGAGTAATGGTCACAAACTCCTGGAAGACCGATTCAGGCTCAACTCTATGAAAAACTACTTCACGGTCAGGGTGTCCAGACTGGAATAAGCTCCCTCCAGAGATGGTGCAGTCACCTACCCTGGAAGTCTTCAAGAGGAGACTGGATGGTCACCTTGCTGGGGTCTCCTGACCATGGTTCTTTCCCGCCTGGTGCAGGGGGCTGGACCCGAAATCTTCTGAGGTCCCTTCCGGCCGCTTGCAGCCCATGAATCTAGTAGCCTCACTTCTTGCTGGGGCCATCCGACTCGTGGTCTTTCCTGCCTAGTGCAGGAGGCTGGACCTGATGATCTGTAAGGTGCCTTCCAGCCCCTAACAACTATGAAACTTCATCCAGATCTGAGAAATGGAGGAAGGACCATACATTTTGGCAGCAGGTTTTTTTTCCTTTACAGTTGCTGTCCAGACAAGTTATTCAGAGATTGGGAACATGCAGCAACCCAAGTCCTCTGCCCTTCCATGAAGGCAAACCAGTAACACATGCTCAGCAAAGGCTTATAGTAGTGGTAGTTGAAGTAGAGCCAGACTATTGGGGAGAATGGAGCTGAGGAGGTCAAAGGTACGTGTTTAATACATTATCGGGTGCTTATAACCAGCTGCCTTTTGCAAAATTTATTTAGGTGTATGCATGCATTATATTCAAACGTCATGTGAATGTATACAAATCTGCATGCTGTTATGTTGGGAAAAGCCTCACTGATGCTGCTGGGCGTAAGAGATGCCTTCCACTCGGGTTAAACAGGGAGACAATTAAACGCCCTTTGCTTAGGGACAGGCCAAGCGACAGTGCAACAGGGAGCTGTAAATGAGGCTGCCTTATTTCTTGCAAGGTGAGAGAGCAACCTGCGCTGGGCCAATGAGCTTGTCTAACCTCTCTCCCAACTATACCGCTGATCTAATAGGATCAAAGAAATGTAGGGCTAGCAGGGATCTCCAGGGATCTCATCCAGTCCAAACCCCTGCTTGAGGCAGGATCAATCTAACACAGTGGCGCTCAGCCTTTTGTCCCTGCAGGCTGGAGGAGGGACATGGGCCCAGACCGCAGGCTGGATTGGGCCCCAGCCCGCCCTGCTCACCTGATCTAGTGCACGGGGCTGCATTATCCGGCTTGCAGGGCTCCCTCCACGTGTACAAATCTGGCAGCACAGGAGCAGCAATTTACACTGCCATCACTCCTCTGCCACCGAACGCTCAGACCCGGGGGGAGCGCCACGGGCCAGGTTACGTGGTTCTGTGGCTGGATCTGGCACCTGAGCCAGGTGCTGAGCACCCCTGGTCTAACCTATTAGCACAACTATGAAGCCAACCCCGACAACCCCAAGACGCAGCAGCCGAACTGGTCACAGGTAAAGCAGGGGCAATGTCCTGCCGTGGCAAGGGCTGTTGGAGTATGCTCGAGATCCAAGGAAAAAGCTCAGGTCCCCAGCTACAGAGGAAGGCACGAACCCTCACTGTCTGTACCAATCTGCCCACGGGCTTAAATTCCTTCCTGACCTCAAATATGGTTGATCTGTCTGACCCTGAGTGGAAGGACGAGACCATCTGGTCAGAAATCTCCACAGGAGCACTGGCACCGGTCAAAGTCCTGCAGCGAACACCTGATGCCTCCAAGGAAGGCAATGCCCCCCCATCCCAAACATGTAGCAGCAAGGGGGGGTGGGGGGTGGGAAAACCCTTCTCAACCCCATGTGGCAACCAGCAAAGCCCAGAAGCCTGGGATATACCCACAGTATAAGGCAAGCATAGCTACACCCAGATCATCCTTGACCAGTGCTTATCCAACCTCTTCTTGGGCATCTGCAGTGATGGAGATGTTACTTCATCCCGCAAAACCTGTTTCTCGCACACACCCTAGAAAATCACAGCTACAACCTTATTTGTCACAGACAGAAACAGGGCACCCCCACACCCCTTCGGGGCTTCGAAGAAGCTGAGGCACAGCAGCGTGTTGACAGGCCTCCACACCGTAATTGCATCTGAATAGAGATGCTCGGGAAAGCGGTGAATGGGAACTGGGAATATGGGACCTGAAACGCCTTGGCCTTTTCTGGTTTGCCCTGGTAGCGATGCATCGTGAAGAACCTCGGCCTAACATGCAGTGCAACTGCCCTGCTCGGACCCGGGCTGGCCATGCCCGGTGCGGTCACGCTTTAGGGAACGTAGCTGTGAATTGTGACCTTTTGCCACCTGCAATTTTTCAAAGGATGACGACTTGAGCCAAATGCGTGCCAGTTTTCCCAGGAATGCCACCAAAGCCAAATTGCAAGTCCCTCGCCCAAGCTGAACAGTGTCTGAGCGCTGCAAAGGAGGAGCTCTGAGAAGTTGAGTAAAATGATGCGATTTTTCCTCCAGCCTCACGCTCAAACAGCTGGAATTTTGTCTGAACATTTTCCCCAAAAAAGAAATTCAGACTATGGCAGACATGCTGGCCTGGGAAATTTCAGACAAAATGGAAGTTTTAAGTGACTAAAAATAGGTTCTCATATTGGGACATAATGAGCGGCCTCAATAGTACAACAGAGCTAGATGTTGGTCATATGCAATATAACTAGAGCTCAAGTTGCACCGGGTGAGTTCACTAAACCTCAAGAAAACCGCCCAGATTCAAGGAACCATAACATCCCACCCAGCAACATGTATGCACCTCGACTCCTCTCCTCAGCACACAAGCCATGCACAACCCACATGCCCCTGCCCATTGCTACACCAACTTGCAGTGCTTGTTTGATGTCTAAATCTTGAAAAAAAATAAACCCTGCTACACTTCACAAATCCCATGCGGTTTCTGTGTGCACCCCTCTACTTTTGCACCCTTGGCTGTAACTGGTGGAACGAGTCTAGCATGTCACGATGGGACAACAGGGTCCGCGATGCCCTTATGAGACATCAGTGAACTAGGGCGATTCAAACTGGAGAAGAGAAGAGAAGGCTGAAGGAGGGTGGGATTTGATAACAGTCTTCAAATACCTGAAAGGTGACTGTCGATAGGATGGAGATGGGGTTTTTATCAGTGGTTATGGGAAAAAGGACTAGGAACAATGGACTCCAGCTGCAGCAGGGGAAATTTAGTTTGGGAATGAAGAGGACCTTTCTGACTAGGGGTGGCCAAGCGCTGAACGGGCTACCTACAGAAGCTGCAGAATCCCCTTCCCCAAAAATGTTAAAGAGCAGGTTGGAGAGACTCTTGGCTGGTTTGGTTTCGTCGGAGATGAGCCTGCCTTGAGCAGGGGGCTGGACTAGACGGCCCTGTGAGGTCCCTCCCAGCCCTACCTTCCTATGATCCCACGTCCTTGTCTATAGCAGATGGTCTGGAGGACCCCCTTGGGCTGGCTCCATCTTCCAGGAGGCTGGGGGAGTTGTGTTACTTTTGTATTATACTGCTTGGCCTCTCAACAGTGACATTTTCCCAGGGAGGAAAGGGCCAAATGAACTAGTTTGCCAGATCTATTGTGTCACCCAAAAACACATCACACCACAAACCATGGGTCTTCATTACCTTGCACTGTGGCACTGCATCAGTACTGAAAATTCAAGGGTTGGGCTGTATGAAATACAGTGCGATCCAAATGACCTCTCCCAATAAAAAAAAGCTATAACGAGAGGTCTGTATAAATACATCCCCCACTTGTGGGAGAAGCACAATCTGCTCTGAGCGGCAGATGCAAAGCACTCATGAGAGAATATTTCTGCAGAATAAACGAAAGCATACAATTCCCTCGTAGAGGCGTGATGTCTATTGGCACTCTAGAGAAGGAGCGGGCAGTCAGAAGAGCTGATGACAACTGGCATTCGATTAGACGAGCTCTCAGAGTAGCATGTAACACGGTAAGAAGAGGAGTGCATCGCTGAAGGCCGTCTTATATGAACCTTTGGGCACAATTGCTGATCAGATACTAACAGGGTCATCAAGGATTAACAAAAATCTAAGAAAATGAAAAGAATCTTAAAAGATTCATTTGGTATCTGCCACGGGGGGAAAAGAATCTCTCAACAGCAAAGAGCTATTTAAAATGATCATCTATGATCCTGTAGCACCTGGGCTAGGGACAGAAGTGACATGTAAACCGGTTTAAACCTGTAGCGGAACAGAAATTCAGGGCGCATAAACCGCTTTCAAAATGGCCGAAACTGGTTTAAGATAAACCTGGTTGAACGTAGTATCAGAATGACTGATTTAGGTCAAACTGGTTTATGGAACTTCTGTCCCAGATCCCCTCCTGGTTCAAGTTAACTCACAGTCCCCCAGCATCCCAGGATGCCTTGCAGCCATGGGCTATGCTGCCTGCTCCAGTGGAGCGGGACTGCCTTGCCCCTCTTCCGTAGCTTGTTTCCTGCCTGTGTCCATCAGCCCATTGGCACCCCAAATCTTGCCTCGGCCCCTGGGAGTCCCAGGCACTTGAGGGAGCGGATGGAAATTCTGCTCCTCCCCAGCCGGTTTTGCCTTACTTGCTGTGAGTCGGAGGCAAAACTAATGCAGGGAAGCGGAGGAATTTCCCCCCAGGCCCTCTGGGCTATCCCTGAGACGCCAGCAGGCAATTAAGACAAATGGGTGGGGTTGGGAAGAATTCCCCTTGGCTGCTGGTGCTACCCGGGGCTGCGGTGGGGGCAAGCCCCCCCAGGGTGAGGGCTCCCCAGTGCCCCCATGCTGGGCTGCAGGGGCAGGCACCTGGCTGGGAAGACTGCTTCTCCATCCCCTCCTGTGGCAGCGACTAAAGCAATCAGCAGCTGGAAAGGGAGGGGGTGTGTGTGAGTGGGGGCAGAAATCCCCTCAGCTCCCCAGGGCTGCCTGGGCTGGGGGACCCAGGCTGGGGGAACTCCCCCAAGGTGGGCCAGCACCCAGACAGGGCGCTCCTGAACCCCCTGTGGGAGGACAGAGCAGGGATTTGGGGACACCTGGCTGGGCTGGCAATGGCCAGCAGGCTAGGAGACGTGCTCTGGCAGTGCAGGCCTCCATCTGCCTTTCCCAACTGAAAGCTGAACGTCAGTTCGGTTGGCTATCGGTTCAACCTACGCGGCTTAGAGGAAGCTGCTTAGTTTGAACTGATTCAGCCTCAGGCTTTTTGACTGTCTGTACGTAGCCTTAGAGGGCTCAATGCGCTAAGCACTGTACATGCACAGCGAATAACACTGCCTGCCAGGAGTTTTAAGAACAGGTAAGACGGATCAAGGGGTGAGAAAAAGGAATCGGGGGGCCGTACCCGAGATCCAGAGATAGGAATGGCAGCCGAGAGGTCACTTAACTGGTCCAAGGCACACATAGTTAGATGCAGCTGGGAAGGGAACCCAGACCTACTGGGGCTCAGGCAGAGTTCGAAGCATGCCATGGTCCTTCTTAAGCACACGACCATTAAGGTGTCAAAGGAACCGTATGCAGTAGAGCAGGGAGGAATAATTTAAAACACTGCATTTATTCAGTCTCTAAGGGAAGGAAGTACTGTGCAACTCCTGCCTTTCCTCCAGCTGAGGGTCAGAGACTGGCTCTAAAGAGAACGCATCCTCAGCCAAAGCATGGCAATGCCACTGTGGGCCTTCAGTGGTAACAGGTTCATAATTTAGGGGGAAAAGAAGGCCATCTTGAGAGCTACAGCAAGGCTGTTTGCGGCAGGGAAAATCAGAAGAGAACCTGAGCTGGAAATGTGCTCGTGTAAAACCCTTTAAGACTGAACAAATCCATAAAAATAACATCCTAAGTCGTAAGGTCACGTACAGAGGTGGCCATGTTACAGAAATCAAAATGGATAAAATGGATATGGACTACTGGGTAATTTGACCTTCTCTAGCAGCATATTACATCTACCAAACCACAGCAGCTCAGAGAAGAGCAGTCGGAAAAATCTGCTCCGATATCCGAAGCCAAAGCACGAATACGTCTACTCGAATACGTCTACTCACTGTACAGGTCAGTCTCATCGAGAATCTCCGACTTGATGATTTCTTCGATCACATCTTCTAACGTGACGATTCCCAGAACTTCATAAAACGGGTCTCCTTCCCCTTCGTTGTTTACTCGCTGGACTATGGCCAGGTGGGATTTGCCTGCCGGGAGAGACGGACACGGTCGCTTTAGACAGGGAGGTAAGGAGTTAGGGCAGAAATACATGCAAGCAAGCACCAGAGACTGTCACGAGAAGACGGGACCAAGGGTCAGAAAATGGCATACAACCGCTTGCTTAGATTACCGGAGAGGACCACGGACGGGGGCACGTCGCATGTCCTGCCCTTGGTCTGTCGACTAGTCAACGTGTTACCAAGTCCACCGCACTGTTTTCACTTCCCATCTCGCACACTAGCCACCATGGAAGGAGCCACCACGTGAGCTCTTCCTCGGGCTCCATCATGGCAACGCCCCAGCGGAGGAGGCAGCGGGCAGGTGTTGCGCTCCCCTGCTCCAACCACCTCCATACCCCCTCTGGCTCGGACGCCCAAAAGGACTCCTACCAGAAGACCGAGGATTTCGGATTCGGCGAACTAAACGCTTTCAAGGTGAAAACACCCCTTTGACTGCTGTCATGACGGGGAGGAGGGATGCTAGCAGCTCTGAAGATGCGTCAGATGTGATCAATGGCTATAAGGATCTTCTCTGCTGCCTACCGTATTGTTCCAGCTCACAGAGTAATTAGAAGGCCAATTAGTCGCCAATTATAAAGTACCCTTGGTAGCCAGCTCCCACAGTCTTCGTTAAAACCCTGCTACCTGCGCAACGCCGAAGAAAAGCGTTTTGGACGGCAGGTCCAACAGGCCCCGCACTCCCCCACTGAGCAAGCGGATGAAAAGTATGGTGAGGAGCAGGTACAACTGGCCTCAACTTCCAGGCACAGCCAGGTGCGATTGCGCCTATGAGGATCCTACTCCACCTGCCCCAGGCCCAGGGAGACCGTGGAAAAAAAGTCATTGCAGAACTTGAGCAGGGGGGGAATAACTCGCATATAAACACCTCCAAAGCCCTTAGGAGGCGAAGAGGTGGACCAGGATCCAGCCCTCAGTCAACCACTTACTGAGCCGTCCTCTTCTGGTCCCAAAACCCAGCACCGACCCCGTGGACTGAAAACCCACAAAACGGAACCAAAATCGTTCAGCTTTGTTTCCACCGCTCAGACCCCTTTATAGGCAATAACGTCTGGATGCACGAAGACTCGGATTATTAGACTAAGAGACATTCAAACTATTCCAACCCGGGCTCGCTCATGCTCAAAGAATGAAAAGATCTTGAACAAATTAGACCAGGGAGGAAAACGTATCAACGACTGACATAAACATTGCATCAGGTCAAGTCAATTCACTTCGGTAAGGTTTCCACATCTGCTTTCCCAGGGACCCAACATAAGCAGTTAAAAACAAATTCTTGGTGAATGCTGTCTGTCGAAAGTTAAATTCTTTTGCTATTCCCAGCTTGTGATCATTTAAAAGGAATTTTCCAAAGCAGGGTCTAATATTAGACTCAAAATGAAGTTTCCATTCCACTTAGGCGATATTCTCACCAAAGTAACTACTGCATAATCTGATTGTCTTGGAGCTACTCGTTTAGATGCAGATGGACATACTTTAAATACCAGCTCCACAGCACCAATGAGTCTTATCTTGAAGGGACCTTATTCTACAGCGAGTCGCTCCAAGGATGATTTGTGCTTTTAAAGGATCCACATTCTCAGTCAACTGAAGGCTTCTCACCAACTTCTTACTTTTTCCAGCATTTCTCTCTTTCTTGTGCATGTCCCTGGTGCGACTTCACGCTCTCTCTAGCCTCTCTTTGCTCTACTCGCTGATCGCTAATGAAGACGTGACTCGCGAGGAGAAACTGTGCAAGTGCTAGGCTGTATATTTTCGGAGAAAATGGCAGACGGCGTAGCCAAACCATGCCAAATCAAGGTGACTTTGAGTTTGCCCTGACACAAATATGCTTAATTTGCAAACCAGAAGACATCAGTCTTCTCTAAGAAGTTATTCCTATCACCTCCCAGGACGGCTCTATCGAGCGTGCGACGTTTGTGCCGAAAAATCAGTTCTAGTCTTCATTAATAAGCAAGGTTTCTTCCCCAAACTCCTGCACCTAATGATTCAGTTTGACTCTAAATTAATTATATAGCCTCCTCCATGTTGACTCTGTTTCAGAAGACAGTTGAACCGGGTGAGATGATTTTACCTTTCAAAGTAAAAATAAGATTTGAATGATCATTATTAGCAATACCAGCAAAACCTACCAGCGATTACCAGTGACTCTGTACTGACAATCATTTATTAGGCAACCCATCTTAAACAGTGAACGCAAAAGGATGTTTTTAAACGGGTTTCCGCCCTGCTTTACATTTCTACAACACAAAAACAAGGCTGGAAGTATTTGTGCGTTCTCTCATGTTTTATTGTTTGGCCTGAGAAAAATGTCAGGACTGGCCCTCCGTGATTTTAAAGGCTGGTGGACTTTTTGCCGGTCACGTGTATCGCAAGTTGTAACCCTTCCGGTTATTCTTTACACCGATTCCTTCCATCTGGAGCAGACAGTCTTTACCCCAGATATGAGAATCGCTGAAATACAACAGGCGCTAATCAAGCTATACCCAAACCATTATAAAAAAGTCAACACGTAAAACCTAAACCAGTTGGGCTAAATATCCCTTTCCTTCTCAGCTTGCATTTTCTTGACTTCTGTGGTGTTATCGTTTCAATTCGTTGTCCAGGTAGTCTCTTTTGGGCTACAGTTCACGTTAAAAAAATTAAGAAGTAGGGCAAAAAGGCTACAGGAGAATCCCCACGCCTCCTTTGTGCAACAAAAGGAAGGTAAGGCACGTGGCCAGATTTTTTCCCCCAATTCACAGGCCATTTTTTTATAGATTCTCCAAAAGTAAAAATGATCTCCAGGTTTATTAGCGTCTGCATCAGGCAAATGACTTTTGTCAGTCCCCTTAGCCGTCATTCCACGGGACAACTACCAGGGCAGCTCATGATGCTAAGAAGTCAAATCTGCAAATCCCAGAAGCAGGTAGCGAATGCCAGGGATTCTTGTGCAACACCTGACAACCCCGGTGACTGGGGTCGCATTTTAAGAACAAGAACAAAGTTGTGCAATTCATGCAGCAAATGTCTTGAAAAACACTCAGATGGCTTCCTTTCACCTTCCTTAAAGGCCCCCAAGATCCCTTTCCCACGACAGTGAGTCGCCACGCGTCTGCCTCATTCATTTTTTGTAACTGCCCATTTTAAGTGTCAGTCTAGCGAGACCGATTCGCATCAGGCCTCGAGCGAGGTGCGTCCGAAACACCCTCCTGGAAAAATAAGACGTTTCAGCTCTCGCGTTTACGGGCTCTCTTTGTAGCCTTAAGACACATACCTCTCTGCCTCAGTTTCCCCACCTATAAAGGCAGTAATAAATGCAACAGCCCCTCTTAATTCTTCCAAGAACAAAGGTTCATCCAGAACCTTAAAAAATTAATGTGTTGAATGCTAAATTATTCAGTTATACCCAAGGGTTGCAACGGACCCAGAACAGAGCTCCGGGGTAAATCCAATCTAATCCTATTGTTGGAGACTGTACGGTGCCGAAACACGACAGCACTACCACGGTTTGGCAGCAGCTCATTTTCTGCCTTCAATTTAATAAAGATAGTTAGCAATCAAGAAGGCGCAGGGCTGAAAGGCCAAGGTATATCCGTGAGCCTACAGAGAGCCTTCAAGGAACTGGATATGGGCAGCACGCTTTAGCACGCGACCCAGTGCCACAGACCCTCGTGGCTGGCCCGCGCAGCAGCCATTTATAGCACTGCGACCACAAACGCAAACAGCTTTAACACAAACGATGGCTTTCAGGAAATAATTGGGCCACGAGGGAGGCCTCCCCCATTTCGTTCTGGGTTCCCACCGCGCAGAGCTGTCAGCACAAGACGCTAACATGACGGGAAGATCATCTGAAATGCCCTTCCTTCTGCAGGGGCTGCGGGTTTGCCCGCTTTGTATCTCCGTGTGCATTTCCCACACCCAGATAGCCAACGACCTCCTTCCACTTTAGTTTCCTTTGAGTGTTTTCATTTGCTTTGGGCCGCAGCATAGGCACTACTATGGTGGGTCAGAGCAATAGCTGGATTTCAGAGACGTCAGGGCTGGAAGGGACCTTGCAAGACCACCGGGTCCAGCCCCCCGCCCCAGGGGCAGGAAGTCGGCAGGGGTCAGATCACCCCACCAAGATGAGCATCCAAGTGTTTCTCGAAGGTGTCCAGAGTCGGTGCTTGCACCACTTCTGGGGGAAGTCTGTTCCAGACTCTGGATTTAATCCAGTCTGATCAAGGTAGTAGCCAATTACCACAGGGACCAACCCGTTACACCACGGTACCGCTGCACACCTGTGCTGGAAACTTCCCCAACCCCAGACCACTCGCCATCAGGGCTGCTCTGAATCTCAAACATTTAAATTCTTCCAGGGCAATTTATCCCCGTGAGAAGGAGATTTTCCACGAGTGCATATGACGGGGATCCAGCTGCCCCCCATCCCAATCCGAGCGAGCCAAGGTGGACAACCCTACCTACCTGCACCTCTGAAAGCCTTCCCTAACTTCCTGACTGCACGACCGTGTCACACATCCTAATGTCTTCGCCTGTATCTCGGGACAGAGAGTTTTACATTATGTTAACAATGAGAAAAAGAAAAAAAAAAAAAATCAGTTTTAGATTGGCTGCATAGTTTAACACACTTCAAAACACCTTCACCTGAGCAAGTACCTCCAGAAAGAGCTTTAAAATACTGGAATGATCTGCCAAGGGAGTGGGTGAAACCAAAAAAGGAAAAACTTAAGTGGTGTGCCAGTCGTGCCCACCCTCCACCCAGGACGGACTACCCTGCGCCCCGCGGCTGTTCAAAACCCGTTCAGCACCGGCGTGGGTTGCCAGCAGCAGCAGCGGGCTCTTACACCCCACGTCTCCCAGCCTCCTACAGCTGGCGCCCAGCTTGTATCCTGCCGGGTCCTGAGCCCGAGACCAAAACACAGAACAAGGCTCGAGGGAGAGGGGGAAAGTTCCCCCAAGAGCAAAGCGCTCTCCGGCCAGGCGTCGAGGAGCCACCCCGGCGAGACCGCTGGGTGGGAGCGGGGCGCGTCTGCAGCCGCAGGAGATGCTCTCGCCGCGCCGACGGCCGGAATTGAGAAACAGGCGAGGAATTTGAAATATCGTCGGAAGAACGAAGCTAACAAAAGCACAGACAAGGGCCGGCGAGTTTGGTAAGGGAAAATATTGAGTCTGGAGAGAGACCTATCAGTGTTTTGGCTAACAGAGGAGGAAAAAAATCCAGATAAAATTTCAGGGCAAACAACCACGGAGCAGTGAAGTCATTTTTGGTCATAGTTCAAGTCGGCCTGGCCAATCTGAGAGACACGCTCGAGCGTTACTTAGCTCCCTGATGAGGATGAGCCTGGCCCTTCTGGATGGCTCCTAAGACCGACTTCGTAATTCCCTGCAGATTCACCCCTTCCGTGCCCAGTGCGTGCAAATGCTTCCCTTGGTATCCGAGCTCCCTAAAAAGGACGCGTGCGAGTGCTGCGGCTTCCCGGTGTGTGCGAGACCGGCTCTCCCTGCCGTGCGCAGCCCTTCTGGGACCGGCTGCAGCCATTTGCTAGAGGAAATGCAGCCGGCAGGGGGGGCACGAGACGCTAGGTTGTTGCTAAACCTGCAGCAAAGATGCTGTGGAGTATGCGCTCGAACGCAGGATTTCACTCCCCAAGGGAGACGCTGCAAGGAAACCCGGGGCAGAACGGAGCGGGTGACAGGGGCCTGTCTAAGGAAGGCAATTTTCTAGCCCCTGCTCGACTCCTGCATTTGGGACACAGAAGACAGGGCAGATTGCACCTTACAGACTAACTAAATTGGAGGGATTTAGGAGATAGCCACCTTGAGGCCCCCAGAGCAGCAGGTGTTATTTGGGGCTCTCTGCTCTGTGCCCCCTTCTCTTCCCCTTTTTGCCCCTGTGCTTTGGGTTTTGCAGGCCCCACCTTTGGAAGGGGAACACGGGTCGCTTTTCGTAGGCTCCTCCTGTCGATCCAAACAGGCCGACCCCTTTCGCCAGCGCCAGACCTACAGGAGAATAAAAGCAAGCGGGTCCGGAGACGCTCGTGAGCCTGGCCCGGCACGAAGCAGCCCGGATGCTGGGGTAGCAGAGATGGGACTGCATCCCCGCATCCGTGATGCCGCTGCATTTTAAAACCCTAGCATGGTAAAGGACTAGAGGCACGGAAGACTTTAGGACAAGGTTAGCCGAGGCCACCATGCTTACATAGGGACATAACTAGTGCTGAGAGCAACGTGAGTAAGCTGAAAGGGAAGACCAGCGTCTTCGGTGTGCGGGTGATGATGGGAAGGGGGGGGTCCGTGTTCCCAGAAATATCTTCTCTCATCAGCACTCAGGTTTAACGATGCAATTTGCTTTGCTAGTCTCACACGGAGCAGATGGGCCCGCTGCACCTTCAGAGTTGCACGCACTGCTTCAGGTAGCATCATCCGGGCTACGGGCTGTACGTGGGGATGTTTAAAACGAAGCAGCACTTACTAAAAGGCAGAAAGCAACTTTGATTGAAACACGCTCATTCAGAGAAGGATCAGGTTTTGGTTTTTTTTAAAAAGAGCTCAAAATCTAAAACTGGGACCAGACACCCTGTTAAGACCGTTTCAATCTTTCATTGCAAAAATGTAAGTCCCCGCAGAGCATCAGAGAAGGCTACAAGAGGGCAACAGGCTGGTTACAGCTTGGCTATTCCTCCACTAACTTTAACAGCCTTGCTCCCAATTTAGCTCAGTGGCCCCAACCAGGGGCAGGACGATATGGGGGTCTTCCTTGCGACAACGCTGCATGTCTACATTTATGCAACATATAATAAAATGCCAAGTGCTGTGATCATTTACCGGTAAAAATGCATTTCAAGCCGTCTTCATAAATGGAGAGAGGATCCCTCAGGATCTATCTAGGTAGTTGGAAGTCACCGCAGCAATCGCAAAACAAAAAGCAGTAAAAAAAAAAAAAAAAAAAAAAATCAATTTTCCTGATAGCTTCCCTCCCACTAGAAATGCAGCCAGGTCAGTCCTGGTCTTCGATGTAATGAACCGCAAGGATCAAGCAGCAGCTGTTGCAGATGCCTGGACCACTGTGGCCCGATGACAGGGAAAGGTGGGGACGCTGTCGTCTGGCCATAGGCGGAAGGGGATGCTTGTAGGAGTTGCAGGCCTTTGGGTGCCTGCAGGAGCAAGGAGTCCAGACGGACCCAAGACTGCAGACTAGATAACACTCGTTAGGGGAAACATAACACAAGCAAGTTCTTCCCAGCCACTTCCCTACCCCACCAGCCACCACCTCTCTTTCTTAGGTGCAGTTTCTGCCAACTTAATTTTTGGGTTCAGCCCATGAACAAATGCCTGCAAGGTAATCCAGAGTGGGAATCTACAGTCAATCAGCTGCTTCTTGGGAAATACCGATCCCATCTCCCAGGAAACACGAGGAACTTGCTCCTTAATGAAAGTGAGCTAAAGCTCCTTGCATTTAACGTGGGGTAAGACTTCCCGTGCACACGAGCAGCTAGCAGGGAGTGGCTGACGAGCTGTGAATTCAGACTCCAGCTTACCATGCTTAAGGCGGATGTGTGCCCATGCTCTTCACCTAGGGACCAGTGACTTCTTGGTGCCGGGACAGCTCTGGTGCTCACCAAAAACCCCTGTGGACTGAAATGATTGTCTATGCAAAAGAGAAAAACTCATTTAAAACAGCTAAACATCACTTAAAACATCTAAGCACTGGTCCTTTGAGAAGGGCGAGGAAAACGAAGGCCTGTAGATTTGGAAGAGCTGGAGATCTGGGAAACCAAACACCCTGCTGCTTCACAAGCTAAGAGACGCAAGGACAACAGCACCTATGAGAACACGGCCGCAGGCAACAAATCTCTTTTGTGGATTTCATCTTGCCAGAAAAACAGGACTTTCAAACCTATTTCAGAGCAGATTCCAGATTTCGCTGCTTGGTTTACAGCCCAAACTTAGAAATCACAGCTCCAGAAGTAGAAAGATTGCTGCAAGAGGTCCTGTTTGAAAGCAGCATGACAGCACTGATCATTAGCGTCTATATTTGACCACTGCTGATGGATGAATGTTGAGTGACTGGTTTGGTTTCAAGTAGGTTTATTTATAGACCATGCAAGTAACCTGGTGGCACGATGGCATCTCCAGATCTTTTCACTCAGATAGGCCCACGCTAGTCTCTTGAAAACTTGTCTCACGCATCCAAATGCTTCTAGGAAGGAGGCAGTCACTATGTCCGTCTCCCCAGTGTGCAAAGCTACAGGTTTTTTCCAGCTGCTCCTTTGAAACGGGATGTTTCAGAGTCGATGCTCGTTAACGAGGACCTAACCTAACTGTGGCTGGACTAAACTGCACGGCCCCGAGATGGGCTGAGCATCTGACCTGTCCAGAGACCCTGGAGGAAGAAGTAAGTGCAGCTTGCAAGCCACTTGCTGGTCTCAACAGCAAGGCCATTAAGCTTTGGCCACCCGAGAGGAGACCCAACCATGCAGTTGGTCCAATAAGAGATATCACCCACCAAAATTAGTGCCTCTTAGAGAAAACCAACAATAGAGTCACCAAAACTGATCACCCTGGGTGAAGATACCACCTACTTCGGGTAGTTTCTAAGGTGCATATCTACCCTGCCTTCTACTTGACTTCAGACTAACAGGGCTCTCTCAACGAGTCACATCACCATCTTCCACCAAGCCACTCGAGCCTTTGACCAGTCTGTGCCTGCACCCGCAGACGGTCTCTTAACACGGTGCCTGCCTCTAACTGCAGCCCCGCGTCTAACTACACCATCCCAAAAGACCGTGAGCTGGAGAGTTTACAAACCCCTCGTTTTTCCAGTAGCTGGGGATATCCCAGACTATTTTACTTGTTCATTTGTATGGTGTAGAAGTGAGTACAGCTGTATATACACATGTGTATGCAAGTGCCTGAAAAGTCCACCCAATGACGGTGTCAAGAAGAACTTTTCCCAGGTCCAAACCACGCTGTGCTCTCTTGAACAGGGATCCTTATACCCGTGTCCTGCATTTAAAATTCAGAAAGGGACAACTCTCAAATTTCTGTTTGCTGGGGGCACCGTCATGCCTATATCAGAAGTGCTCTGTTTGAGGAACAAAGGGAGAAAGGAAAAGTTTAGCTACTGCACACTGAAGACATTTTAAAGAGGAAGACTTAAAAGCAGCCTGAGGTTGTGGCTGGACATTAAATAATAAATTTAGTTTCAGCATTCAGCAACTTAGATGCATAGCTCAAAGCTGGCTAAGTAGCTACCAACCCCAGTGGAAGTACTGGACCAAAGGCAAACAGCATGCTGTGTCCTTAGAGTTGTCTTTTGAATTTATAAGGATCATTTTTAGTCTTAATGCTTTAGTCGATACCAGAGGACAAATGTCCGGATCGACTGGCTCCTGCCAGTTAGTTTGTGGGTCTTTACAAGTGTCCCATCTTACTTCTACTGAAGGGAACAGCAATGCCTATAGGGCCAGGGCTTGAAACCAAGTCTGAACTCACAGGAGCTGACACCAGGCCATTTTTATCAGGGATATGAAGCTGCACTCCTGCCTACAGACAGCCCTCAGGTCTTCTGTCCCGTGGCGAGGAGTGCAATATTGCATTCAGCTGGAGCTAGAAACCGACGGGGTCGGTAATTTCTCCTGCACAAACTGGCCTAAATGCAGCAAAGAATAAGCAAATCTAAGGCAGAAGTTGTGTTAAGAGGACCCGTCCCCCTGAGGCTGCTTTGGCCCTCAAGGGTGTTCAGTTAGGTACAGGGAGACTGGTATACTATCCTGACGCAGCGCCGTTAGGAGTGGATGCATCTCCTCCGAAGTTGCAGGAGGCAGCAGCGTGGCAAGCCCTGCTCTCAGGGCAAGGCAAGATACAGCCACCAAACTGCAGCGTAGCCAGGAGAACAGTGCCCACGCTGCAGGCTGCAGCTGGCACGGCTCCGACGATCGGGGATCGCACCTCTGGCCGGCGCAGGTCTGGAGCGCAGAACTGAGCACCGTGTGGTATAAAAGGGGGCCGGATACTGTAGACTGGGGGTCGGCAACCTTTCGCTGGATCAAGCCACCCTTTGAAACCCGGTCCCTGCTGTGGAGCGGCCAGCTGCCCGTTCTGCCCCATCCCTGCGGCAGCAAACCCACAGAACGACCCTCTGCACGATAAGCCGTGATTAAAAACGGTTATTCAGACACTATTAAAAACTGAAGCCCCGTTGTGCAAGCTGAATAACGTCCAGCTGCCATCCATTTGGACCGGGGGACAAGAGCGGAGGAGGATCTCGTGCCTTTCCCCTACAGGCAGAGAGGTCGGAGAGGCCGAGAGAACAATAGCTGGGTTAAGGTCGGCGCATGCCGAAAAGGTCCCGTTCCCGGCCCGGTGAAAGTTCGCGGGTCGGTATTGCTGTCCTTACAAGGGTTACACAAACACCAGCGAATCCTGGCAAAAAGGAAACGCATTCGGAGTTCACATTGGGGCTATCTCCTAGCTATTTCTGTAGCGCCTGCGTCTAAAAAAAGATCCCGTTCACACAAGTAGCTATTTTACCTTACTGTCCCACAAGAACTAAATGCATTTTTTCCGATTACAGTTTCCCACCATAAAACACGCTGCAAAATGTGACAAATATTTTTAAATATTCCTATAAAAGCTATTTTACGGGTATATATAGAAACATGAGTATATATGGAAAGGCACAAAATTGTGTGTTTATATATAGACGCGTCCTCAGATTTATAACTAATTGTGTTCCGTGGGATTGAAGTTGCGTATCGTTACATTACTAGGAGTTGTTGGGGTTGGGGTTTTTTGTAATTAACTGCTAAATTTTATAGGAGTTTTGACAAAGGGAAGACAGAGGAGCAATAGAAGCAGCGGGCCCTGTTTGTGATGTGCAGGGATCCTGGTTTTCTCAGATTTAAAAAAAATCCCCAATTTTCAGTGTATAAAAAAGTAACCCCATCTCCACATTTTTCGGTGGTTAAAATGAAACACCACTAATACACGAGTATCTATATAGTGGCGTTTCATTTTAATCACGGATTTGGGGTTACCAATTTTCAGTTTTAAAAACTTTTTTTTTTTTTTTTTTTAATCGGAGAAAACCAGGATCCCTGGTGATATTTAATGTATAAAATCAGCATTTTTCTGCGTGTTCCCGGGTAAACGAACCCTCTGCTTTTTGAGCATTTCAGACCTGGGCAAGGAACAATCAGGACAGGTTGGGTGAGCGAGGATGGGAAGAGAGCTCACACTCACGTGCACGGCCCCTCGATTCACTGCTACAAGCTGCTAATCAGGGGCAACGGACCCAATGAACCCGCTAGCTCGTGCCCTTCAGCCAGTCCAATTATTACATGTTTCAAACGACAGGGTTTCTCCTATTGCCCCGGGCGAGCGTATTCCAGAGTGTGATGCAACCCGGTAGCAGGATCCCTATCCTAATACTCACCTGAAGTTTCTTGTACTTAAAGGGGCACGATCACGTGCAAGGCCTTCCTAGAACTTGTTTAAAGAGCAAAGAGGTGCTGCGTGCGTGTGCGCATACGTGCAGGCTTTCATGCGATTTCTGAAGCTCTCTCCAGGGTTAGCATCCCCAACACTGCAAACCCTAAATGAGAGCAGCAGAAGCTAGAAGAAACGCTGTTCACCATTCAAAACTGGGAGAAATTTTTTTTCAGAGGAAGAAAAACAACCAAAAAAGCAGAAATGAAAACTTAATTTTCTTTAAAAATGATTCTAACCAAAATGTTTACGGCAGCATTTGTGACACAGGTACGGTCATTTTTTAACTAAAGCATCCTTTCAGCGCTTTTCTTATCACCTGTAGCATAGGAGGGATGTTGTAGCTGTGATGGTCCAGAAATTATGCAAGAGGGAAGGATCTCTTAAGGCAATATATCTTTTATTGTCCCAACTGTACTGTCGGGACAGAGTTGGACGGGCTTTCGAATGCAAGTCACACTTCATCATGTCCGGCCAGAGCAAGCCAAGCACAGCACTGCCAGACCCGATGGAGAACGTCTAACCCAACTATACGGCTGGCCCAATACAAGATGTCACCCTGAGAAATCCTCGTTTCTTTTTATTACTCTCTAATCACACAATTACTATTGTAATGAGATCATTCCCCTGCTAGTCTTCAAATATCCACAAGCAATTACCACGCACGTCTTCGTGAGCATTAGGCTTGCAGCTCAGTCTAGCAAAGTGATACGCAGGATGTGAAATTTTGACGAACGTGATTTTGGAGAAGACTGACTAACATTTGCAACGGTAAGGTTGTTGTATAGTCGTCTGGGGCCATCAGCAGAAGTGACCTTCGCAGGACAAGAGAAGAGACCCTGAAGGATAAATAGTGCCAGCTCAGTTCCAAAATAAAATAGAAAATATCTACCTGCCGACCACACCTGGATTTCTAAGCCTGCGTCCTGCCCCGTTACAAACCCACATTGTAATGTGACCGGCAGGGCAGCCTGCGAGTTCACAAACCAGTTTAAACTGGGAGAATCTACACTGAAACAGCCAACAAAAAGGAGTGGTTTGAAACAGGGCTGAGCCGAGAGCCTTGCGTGTCAGCTGAAGCCACACGAGGACACCGGGCATTACTCGACATCAGGATCAAGGGTCTTTAAGGAGAGACAGTGGCGTCCTCCCTTCAGTCCGTAAGAACAGCAGCACTTTGCACATTCAGGTCTCTAGCACAGCACTGTCCTCCTGGGCCACCTGTTACCTGAAAAGGTGAGGATCTTAAAGTGAGGTGAGGATCTTAAGGTCATCCCCGGTCCCCTTCCCTTCCCACTGGCTTTTTCAAGGTGCTGTGGTAGCTCCTGGAAATCAAAATGGGGAGATATACACAGGCCAGAGGATGACCACTCCAGTCAGCATCTTGTACTTGAGCAAATCCCAATATATCCTCAAAGTGCCTTGCACGCTATACTTGTGAAATAAGTTACTAGGTCCCCGCGCTGCAATATAACCTTCCCGTAGCTAAAAGACAGCGGTTACCTAGCAGGTTCGGCAGCTTGGGCGCAGGGGAAGCGGCGCGCAGGCTCTGAGTTAGCAGCCGCAGCCTGGAGATGCCACGAGGTCTCAGGACTGCCGGTGGTCAGGAGCTTCGAGCAAGGGAAGGGCACACAAAGAAACTGCGAGTTGAAAGGGAGCCGGGGCACGCTGTTCCACGGTGTCTGTGCATCCAACCCCACGGCAAGGGAGAAGAAAATGATAGGCAGCTAAAGGCCTGTTTCACCGAGAGCTATGCAGCCCCGGTTACTGCGGGGTAAGGGCATCTAGACGGCCACTTACCACGGAGCAGCACACACCTGGCAAGTCCCTGCTCCCTTTCAACTCGCTGCAGTTTGTCTGCGTGTCCATACCCGTACGTCTCCTTCAACAGGCGACAGCCCTGGCAGCACAGCATCTCCGAGGACTTTCCCTTTCTAAAAGCTGAGAGGAGACAATTTACTTGACTCCACCACCTTGTCTTCCTGCATCGTCTCCTACCCAAGAACCGACTAAGTACAGCCCTGCTCGGCATGCACACTATCAGCGGGTCAAGCTTTCAGGCAGGGCTGTTGCCACCAAAGGACTGCTCGTCCCACCAGTGGCATTAAAAACAGACAGACTGACACACTGACCCTGGAGATGCCGAGACGACAGGTCACGCGGCGGTGCTGCGTGAGGCTGGGCACTCTTAGCCAACACGTCTGTGCCATTCTTGACATGCGCGTGCTACTTCCACTGACCTCGGAGGCCCACATGCACACACAAAGCATCAGGAAGAGATTCAGAGTCTCTAGCCTGCTGTTCAGAAACCTTTCTGTACAATAAAAAAGGCTCGAGCAGGAAGGGTGCACTTTATGCAGAAGATTTATGGGCCTGTTAACGTTACAAGACAGCCGGTCAATACCGAGCGAGGAGTATTCCCAAGCAGAGGTTTGAGAGCACGGAAACCCAAGTTTCCGTGCAGTCAGCGCTGCTGCATCGAGACAAGGGGGTGCTTTTCAGCGTCACTTATTCCCCTTGCGCGTTATACCACGAGGCAGCAGTAGCCACGTGACTGGGACGTTCAGCGATGGGCTCTGGGTGCAGAGGGCCGTGGGCGTGGATTTCCTGGCCAGGGCTCCAGCAGGTTGTACAAGGCAGGGGCCGGTAACAAGGATGTTTCCAGAAACGTAACTGCATCCTTGCAATTAAAAGGCATGGATTAGACGACTGAGAAATGCAAATGGGATCTTTGCTATTTACACAGCACAGCAGCTAATCAGCACCTGCTCAGCATCCATGCCTCACTGCGTTGGGTGCAGTACGAACCAAGATATAAGCAGGGGTCTACTGAACTCGCGGGGAGAGAAAGCAAGTCTCACAGCTTGGTTGTGGCACGCATAGCCGATTTCACGGGCATTTCCCGACGGCCCCACCCCTCACCCTCGTCAGCGGAGAGGCATGTACCGTATCATTTAATAGCTAATTCTGCAGAGAGAAAATGATATCATATAATGTAACATATTATTAGAAATATTAAATTTAATTATAAATTAAGCTACGATATGAATTGCAACACATACTTTATTATATGTAGCGTCCTACAACAGTTGAGAAATACTAATTAATGCTAACCCTAAGAGAAACATATTCACTTTGCTGTCTGGTGCCTTCACGCAGTGGACGTCATCAGCCATCGCAGGATCTACAGCTGCAGCAGTTGTTGCGTTGTCTTTGTACGGTGGTAAGTACCAGGTCATTTTAAAACAGTCTATTATATGAATATTATATGAATAAAATGTTGTGGGGGGTTTAGGTTGATTTCGCAGGGAAATCGCGGCCAATGAGATATTTCCTGGTGATCGCAGACAATGCTGGTTTTTGCGGTTTCCCTGAAAACCCCACATGAAGAAGATCCCTACGCATACGGAGACCAGAGAAGCACTTGTCCCCTAAGGCAAGGTGCACCAAGGAAATGTGTCATGGGAGTGGGGGGAGAGGGCGAAAATGGACAGTTCTGATACTGGATGTCGTCTGGAAACTGGGCCTCACCTGATGGGCAGCACCGTTCAGAAGCTTTTTAGATACAAGCAATGGCCAATTCCTCGGGCCTTAAAGCTGGTCACGGGTCCCGTAGCCACTGCAGCAAAACTGGATCTTGCAGGGGGGCTGAGGAAGAGAGTCTACCAGCTTTCCTGACTCGGTGAGGGACAGCGTTCAGTGCTTGAAGCAGGAGCAGGGGGGACAACCCTGACTTGAACGGCATTGGGGCACCTCAATAGGGTACAAGAGAGGGAAGTCACGTTTAGGTGCCTTAAATCACTCTGTTACACCTGGTCTCAATCCACCCGACCCCAAAATTATTGCCAGCTGCCGTTTCCAGCTGTTTTCCTAAAAGGCAGAACATGCGCATTACTGACCCATCACACCCGGCCCGATTTGCGCCCTGCTGATCGGCAGCTGCAGGATCCAAATATCAAGGGAGACTTCAGGACTCGATCCTTGTCCTCCTGCAGACCGGGCCCCTCCAGAACAGGCTCGACACAAACGGATCCGGAGGCTGAAGCTTGCTGAGTTCCTGCCCGTCCCGTGGCTGCCAGCGTGGGGCTTACGCTCAGCACAGAACTCGCGTCAAAGAAGCGATCCCTTCCCTCCCTGCTGCTCGCTTCCTGCTCTTTTAACAACACGTTGCACTAGAAGCAAGTGTGCTCGCAAAAACAACACGCGCGCAGCTCCTCGCCTCGGGGCGAGGGCCCAATCCCACCGCTGGGGTGGGAACAACAACAGCAGCTGCATGCAAAGGCGGGTCAAACCTTGAATAACGGCCCCCCCCCACTGCTTGGCCTTTAAGTCAAATTTTGCCCCAGTTCCTTTGCCACGAAGGAGCGGAAAGGGGAGTTTTTCTGCTTCTCACCGGGTACATCTACACATTCATTAGTGCACCGTAGTTACAGAGCATTAAGTTTGCTACTTGGATCACCAGGCAGTAGCACCGGCGCACGGGTTTTTAGTGACACTTACTGAGCAGTAGTCTAATAACACTGCGCGGCAGCGTGTTAGCACGGGTTTTGCCCAGCACACTACTGCGCAGCGTTATTAAGCTATTGTGCAGTAAGCATCTCACCCGGTAATTAGGATTGAGAATAAAACAGCAGTGGGATAGACGCCGCAGATGGGGCTGTTACTAAAACTGTACTAAAGGTGGTAAAGGAAGGTGCAGACACCAAAAAGACAACGTGAGGCAGGAATCGCACAGAAGAGAAGAAACGAGGATGTGTCAGGCCTGCGTAGTGTCCCCGAGGGGCGAAGAACACACCTGAATGTTTAAAAGAAATGCAAAACTCCTGGTTCAGAAACAACACCTTTCATTAGACCGACTCAGAAATCGCACAAGATCTGCAATTTCATAGTTGGTCTAATAAAAGGTAGCATCCCCGAACCAAGACCTCTAGAGTTGTGCATTTCTTTTTGTCTCGGACCAACACGGTCACCGGATATATCCTTGAATGTTTAAGCATTTAAAGACTGACCGGAAAGGAAACATTCAGAGCTAAAGGGTAGAAAAGTGAGAAAAACAGATAAGATTATCCAAAGCCCTGGGTTACTGATGCCAGCCTAGCAGGAAGCATGCTGCATGGCGAGCGGGCACAGAGGAAAGGCAAGGATAACTCGCTGAAGGAAGCCGTGAGGTTTGTGAGAAATTGAGGGCCGGACAGCCAGGGCTCACGAGCGTGAGCGCCACGGTACTTCGCACGCTGCCGCCAGCCTGCCTTTCCAGAACGAGATTCATTAGCCCAGAAGCGGGAGAGGGCTCGTCTCACACGGGACTCCCTCCGGCCACGCTGGTGAGATGCCCTTGGGCTCCGCCAAGCTGCCCGTGAGAAAGTCCCCTGGACCCTGTGGACAATGAACGCAGCCCTTTTTTTCCATCCCTCCCAGTGTATTTAAAGCTTTGAACGTTCCCATCTCTTTTTCGGTGCCTCTCTCCTCCTATAAATAGAGAAGCAGCAGTGCATCCATCTCCTCTTCATCTTTTTTGGTGGTCTAACATCGTACACAGGCTGGAATGTTTTTCTAGTAAGTGATAAGCGATGGGAAACAAGTCCAGCACAAAGGACGAGAGACCTTGAGCCGGGACAGATAGGGGAGACGGGAGCCTTCTCATCTTTCCCAAGAGGCAGGTATCTTTTCTCTGGACCAAAGGGTTTTGTTTTGGAAACAAATGCCTCTATTTCTGTCACTTCCTTCAGACACGCAGTCTTCAGGGGGCTGATAGGGAGTGACTCCAGTGTCTGAGAATGACACTTTGGCCCCCAAAAGAAAGTATTTCCAATCTAAATATGTGGCTTTCAAAAGAAAACTCGCTCCCGCTGCCGGCCACATGTCTCCATGGGCTGATGCCACGCTCTGCTCCCAGACTCTGCTTTAATCCCGACACTGATAATCACGTTAGCACTCGGCGAGGATGGCCACAGCTTCCGGATTCGGACCGAGCGGGCTGCCAAGGGACTGGGGTGGAACCGCACAGGCCTTCACATAGCCACGAGGAAGACCGGGGTGGGTTGGCAAGCTGGGTTATCAGCCCGATGGCCCCGATAGCTGGGGCCAGCATCACTGCCGTGAAAGCTCCCAAGGCGCAATACTCACGAATGTGCGGCGGAGGAAGGCCAGGGTGGAGAGGAGCCGATGCTGCCCCTCCTCGTGTGGTCACAGGCCGCGATACCCACCCATGCCCACAGACCACGCAGCGCTGCAGGCAGGACAGTAAAAGACGTGCTGCCAGGTGTCACGCTACCTGTGCCACTGCGCTGGGGGCCAGGACCGACCGGACTCCGATGTCACGAGGCCTGCAGTGCTGTCGTGGCCCCCTCGCCCTTCCTCGTGGCAAGGAGTCAGTGGTGCAGGGCGGGCAGAATGAATCCCAGAGGGCAGCCATGCTCAAAATAGGATCTGTGGTCTGGCGAGGGTCTGACTCAAACCTCAAACACTTGGATCCAGATCTTGCAAACCCCAAAGGTCAGAGTCAATTGAACGCTGCTCCTTCAAAGGTCCTGGGATAACTTGAAAAATCAAGAGTGGGCTTTCGGACCTGGTCCGAGCTACACACCCACCCCTCGCCCCCCGTCCCAGGGGTGCGCCATCCCTCTGGAAGCAGCGGCTTCGATCTGAGCTCACCTGTGTGCTGTGTGACTCGGGGGAAGTACTGGGCATCTGGATGCTTCATACAGGCTGGCTGGCCAAGAAGGAGCTCCTTTCTGGACCCGTGAGAAGCCGTGTGGGCCAGACAAGGTGGCTCTGTATGCCAGCGTGCAGCTGGATCCAGGCACCTGTAGGGTTGGTTTGGGACACAGCTGGATCCAGGTGTGTCCCGGAGCCAGATGCACAGTGCCAGAGTCCTAACACGTAAATGCCTTCCAGAAAACCTCCCTTACTGCCTGAGGAAAAGCCTCTTGACAACCAAAGTCCCATAGTTTTGAGCAAGTGCCCAAGAGGAACATCCCCCGCTGCTCCCAACGGGAAGGTTGGACGGAGGAACTGGAGAGCGGAGATTACTGGTGACCCTCTCCCTTGGTATACGAATCTCTTCAGCGGAGCGTAAGACAGCCCTAGTACAAGGTCTAACAGGTCTCCAAAGGAACCATCAACCTACTGGTTTTAAATGTCCATTTGGGAGCACAAGGCATCTCTAGAGGCGCTCTGTCTAACCCAACATTCAACGTCCTCTTGAAACAGTGAGGACCTAGAGAGCTCGTGCTTGGATAGTACACATCCATTTTAAAAAGCCCCCCACGCTGATGCTCCTCAGTTCATTAAAAAAACCACCACTTTTTCCCTCCCGCTGCTGTTACAAGTAATGCCCCAGTTTACTTGTGGCCAACACATGAAAAGAAAAAATCTATTGCTTTGGGTATTGGACAGCACCGCGCATTATAGCCAGCTTCACTATTTCCCATGTATAGTCAGTTTATCCTGGTTATAGCGGTCTTCCACCCAACAAGACCGAAGCCAACCCTCCCACGCGGGTAACTCTTCCCTTTTTCCTCCCCACCCCAAAAGTCATGAAGCACTAGGACAGGTAAGCACCTGTAAGTTGCTGGATTCCCTTTCAGCAGGCCAGAACCAGATGCTATTTCCAATTTAACCCTCCCCTCCCTTCCTCCAAAGGCAGGCAGGCTGCAAGGTGCCCAGTTCATTATGATTTGTATTACTGCAGCGCCCGAGAGCCCCAGGAATCGCACAGACACAACGCAATGATGGTCCCTGCCCCGAGGTGCTGCCAATCTAAGCATAAGACTGGAGACAGCAGCCGGATGCAGGCAGGCAGCAGTGCAAGGGTCGGGAGACAAAACCAGTCAGTATAAAAGGGGTTGACCCCAACACCCAACAATTTGACTGTTGCAGTGTGCCTAGCCAGTATGTTTTAATTTTCAAGGAGGAATGTGTCGGAGGACACAAGTGTCTTCATGTTCAGGGTCATTCGTGGTGGCCTAACTGTGCATCACTCGCTATCAAGAGCAAGGCCCAAAAGGCGCTTAGGGACGGCTGAAGCTTTGCTTTAACCATGCTGACAGCTAGATGTCCGCAAGGAGATGGCAGGAACCAGGCCAGGAGGAGAGAGGTGGGTCTGCGAGCTGTCCACATCCAGGCTGCAGCCGATTTTGTGTTCGCACATGAGGTCAAGCGTCGAGAGAGGGAAGGGAAGAGGCCCGAAGGCAGAGCAGAGCCCTGCTGAACTCCCCGTGGGAAGTCAGAGGGGGAACGAGGACAATCCCCAGATGTGCTGAAGGAGCAAATCGACATCGCAAATCGTCGTCGCCGGTTGAGGACTGGGTTCCAGCAGCCGCTGGTCGTCTCTCTAAGCTCGACCCACCTGGAGATGGGATTCACTAAAAGGGTGCCCACTGCCCGGGAGGAGAGAGGAAGGAAGTCAGAAGGGCTTGCACATCTTGACACTGTGGTCATGCCTGCATCGCCCGGCATGGAGACCCCCGGCTTGTTACTTCGGTCGCACCCTTAGCAAAACCGCTGCTCGCCACGGGCAGAGCCACAACCTGGGAACTCGCGCCCGTTTTATAAGAGGCCTTGTCTAGACCGTCTCGGGGAGTGGAAGAGAAGAGGAAGAGGCCAAGACAGGGCAAGCAAGGGACCAGAAACTCCTGGTGTAACAGCTCCACGGCCCCGCACCTCGAGGGGTAAGGGAGACGGTCGGAAATCTCGGCCTCGCTGGCCCGGTGCAGGCTCAGCGCGCTGGAGCAGCCAGCACGAACACGAACACTTGCACGTTCCCATCCCCAGAATCAGCCCAGAGAGTAAGAGGGGCTTTCACGTGCATGCAGATTTTCCTCCATAAACCAGCTTCCCTTCTGGTCCCCTCAAAGCTTCCCATCAGCAGCGCTCCCGCTCCAGAGCCTGGCTCCGGCGACTCCGCCGAGGGGCTCCTGACCAATTACGCTCAGTTACCGAAAGCCTCTTCGTCCTAATCCTCTTCTCTGCATCGGAAAGGAAGAGCGGCCGGCACCTGCGAGCCTGGCCCCTGCCTGCCCTATTCCCCCGAGGCCCCTGCGCTCTGCTGAGGGATGTAGCATCAGCTCGGACGGACGGACGGACGGCTGCAGCGGACACGAGGGCCGTCTCTGCCGTCCTGCCCTCGCCTGCAAAACAGCTTGCCTGACACCAGCAATAGCCAGGGCTGGAGCCTGCAGACCGAGCCCAGGAAACATTTTTATTGTCGAGCTGCAATTTCACCTTCAAAATTTCTACTCGGAGAACCCTTTTTATTTTAAGATCTCTCCTTGGCGTGAAAACACACGCTCGCTCTGACGTTTTTAGCTCTTCTGCGAGTCCAAGGGAAACAGTCTGCTGTGAACAGCACACCCCCGGGGAAGGGAGGGGGGGGGAGCTGTACTGCGTGTTGCTCTTGGCACACGTGTTGAAATCAGGCTACATCATGCGTGATTATGGGGTAGCTTGAACTCTCCCCCGACAAGCTCTCCTAAACTATAAGTCTCAAAGGCAAACTCCAGTGGAACAAAAAGATTGTAAGCGAAGGTAGCAGCTGGGAAGACGAGAAAGTTTTTGCTTCTAAGCAGCAACGGCGAGAGGCATTAGCCATAATGAATCGCTGCAGTTTCCCCTTTAAAAACCTGCTGCTCCGTCTGAATTAAAGTCCAGTCCAGCTGTTAACCCCTGCAATGCACGCTGACCTTTTTATTTTCCATTGCTCTTGCAATTTTCCAGCAGTTTGAGCTCGCTTGGGCTAATGACCGCAACATGGAGCCGCAGATGGAAAATGTTGCTGCTAAGTTGTTCCATTCACAGCCATTTAGGCCTGTGCTGCTTGCGTCAGGTCCTGCCTGTTTTCTCAGTCTCCTTAGGTAGCAGGAGCTCCGAGCTCCCAGGCAGCCCGCTCTCCGCGGTCACACGCCAGGCGACGCGAGCAAGCGCCAGGTGGAAGCGAACGACCTTTCATCCCCCCGCACACGCAGCTGGCCTGAGCACCTTCCCCTCCAGCACATCGCGTGCTGTCTCGGAGCGAGGCTGCGCACCGCCGGGAATTCGGTCCCCGGGCCGAAGCGAGAGCGTGAACTTCCTGACCCCTCTGCGAGCCGACACTGCTGGAGACCTAATTACGGAGCGCAAGCCATTACTCCAGAGTTCAAGCCTACCACGAGTTTCCATTCGACACTTCACTTGACCGCTCCCAGCCTGATTGCAAAAGCCAGGTCTGCAACTAGGAGAGACGCCGGATTATTCTGCAAAATCTGAAGCGAACAATGCTTTCACCAAGACGCTACAACGACACACATCTCCGCGGGTCCGCTGTGCTGAGCGCGGCGCAAGATGTAGCTTCAAGTTGCATGGGTTTTGCTCCCCTCACTTTGGAACAAAAAAAAAAAAGAAAGAGAAAGCAAACGTTGACTTTGCTGGACTCCCCTAGCTCAGATCTGGGGCCCAAGACCAAAATGTGACTGATGCGCGGCTTGCTGGAGTTAACAGCATTTTTCTTGGTGACTTTGCTAGGGGACAGTCCCGTTGGCAGTCCTAACACCGGCTATCAGAGAGCCGATGGAGAACTCAGCCTCCAAGAAGAGTCGGAGGCACGGTCCTCATCCTGCACACGGAGGCCAAAGCGTAACCACAGTCTTGTCGTTCGAAAGATTTCCATCCCCATATAAAGGCTCACGTCGGGGTTTTCTCCCCATGGCCAAAGGGAGTGGGAAGAACCACTTTCACCCCCATGCTCATTGATTTCTCCATGCCACGAAGACCCCTCGACACCCAGACAGACCCGCACCCTTCCTTCCAGGCTAGACCCCAATGGATCTCCCAGCGTCTGCCCCGGGCGATGCAAGAGCCCTGCCTTTGTCACGGCAGACTTTGGCAGAGCTGCGTGGGGGAAGAGGCAGCCATCCAAAGGCCATCCAAAGGCAACACCATGTCCCGAAGAAGTCCCGGGTACCGCGTGGACCCGGTACGCCTGGCTCCCAACAGCAGGCCCGGCCTTCGGAGCGGCTCGGCGGAGGCCACCTCTGCCCTTCCATACATCTCGGCCAGGAGAGCGTGTTTTTCTTTCCGAGCAGCAGACTGCGGTTTGCTTGTTTAACGTCAAGAATTAGACAAGCAGGAAATACAGAATTAAGGCTGCGTTTCTCAAGGTACTGCCCTGGCAGCTGTGACCCCAGCCTGAGAAAGTCATGCTACCCGAACAACCCCAGAGACAGCTGCATTCGAATCGCTCGGCCACGAAAGCCAGCACGTGGCGACCCTAAATCGGACGGTGGCTGGGCGACTCTGCAGCCTTCTTCGAGGTCGTGCCCCGCGCACCACTTTCCGGTTGGGCAACCAGGGACAATCGCTTCCGCACCGCGGCAGACGCCCGCCCTGGCAAGCGTCGGCACGTCGCTCGGCGCATGGCTAACCCGCCTCTGCTCACAGGCTTCACGTGCCTCCGTCGCGAAGCCGGAGCACTACGAGGAAAAG